>NW_024412572.1:3671391-3751714 GCF_014898765.1 Herpailurus yagouaroundi
CACCAACACCCCCCATCACTGCCTTCCTCTCGAGCACGCTGCTGTCTCCCCAACCCTTTCTCTTCCCCTCCTCCTCTCCCCCCCCCCCCCCCCTCCCCCCCCCTTTTTTTCTTTCTCTTTTTATTTTGGAAGATACAGGAAAGTTCTGCAGAAACATTTTTCTAAACCCAGCACAATCTCATCTTGCTCTGTAAGTTCAGGACTTGAACACACAGGGGCCAGCCTGGCAGGAAATGATGGTACACTGAGGTGGCAGGAAAGGCTGGGGGGCATCCTTCAGCTGGAGAACAGACTCCTTATCAAACACCCCAGATCACTGCTGTCCTAGAGTTCAAGGTGTGATCTCAACAGAAATGCCACAGCTGCCCCCAGCCACTAAAAAGGTGGAGACAAGGAGAGAGATAGAAAGACACATATAGAAGGAAGAAGAGATTAAAACAGCAGAAGGGCAAATGTCAGAGAGATGTGACAAGAAGGGGGGAAAAAAAAAACAGAGAAAATGAGAGTAACTAGAAGGAAGGGGAGGTGCAGAGAAGAGGAGGTGACTAGAAAGAGTTGGGGAGACAGCAGTGAGAGAGCAGAAACCAAAGAAGGACACTGAAGTCCATGCAGTCACAAAGAATACACAAAAGGAGAGGGAGGTGGCCGCTGAGGAATGGGAAATCAAAGCCCTGAGTCTCCAGAATGCAGGCGCTCACCTCCCCCAGTTCCGATCTGACCCGGAGCTCTGAGCCAGGAACCAAGTTCCCCAACAGTAGAACCTACCTCAGATGCAAAGGCGGCCAGCTGTCCCACTCTCTCCTTGGGGGTGATCAGGGCAGGAGGACTATTCCACATCTCCGCCGTGCCTGCCAGATCCAGGAAGGCATTTGGGAGCTCCTGCCGGCTCGAGTCAGGTGTAACGAAGGACTGACCCCTGCCTTTGCCGGCAGCTGTGACATCGCCACCCCAGCCATCTGGGAAGCACAGGGTGCATATTCTCTTGATTACTGGGGCACAGAATCCACATAAAGAGGCTCAGAGTCAGAGAGGGATCACTTGGCAAAATCCTTCACAGAAACTAGGTCAGGTCACAGCCTTTCTGTGTTTCTTCGATGTCTTAAGGAGAGCCACCTATGAGACTGCTAGGAACGGAGCTAGATTATTCCCTGGGAGGAAGAAGTGGCATTTCTCTCCGTCTCTCTCAGACTTGGGAGGAGCCTCTCTCTGAGGAGACGGGACCTCCAGGATACTGTTACGGACCATAACTGTCAGGACTCTTGGCAAGGCCCAGCCTGGCCGCCTCTTGAGGAGCGTGTCCCCTCCAATTCTCCCCTTGTCATTTTGAAAGAGATAATACTGACATTGGTTTAACTGGCAGTTGCTTAGCATTCAGATTTCTGAAGAATCAGGGGTGAGATGAGGCAGTTTCGATGACTGGGTGGGAAGGCCAGGAAGAAAGGTCCAGGGAGGAAGTTTGGGGGAGCTGTATGTATCCCCCTCATTTTCCAAAGGTCACACATCCTGCCGGTCATTACCAGCCCCTAAACCACTATGTAGGAGGTGTTCTCATTTCGGAAACTGGGAATTTGTAGCCTCCCATTCTCACTTGCTGCCCAAATCAGAAGATAGAGAGAACAGTCTGGAAGGTTGCTATGGCAACCAGAGTCCCTGGAGAGCCCAGCTCTCCACAAACCCTTTACTTTCAGGCATGCTCTGACTTGAAAAGGAAATGTTTCATTAGGGATGGTGATGAGGATGATCACATACACACATATAGAGATACATGCATACATGTTCCAACATTTACCCTCACTGGAAGCATCCCTATTGCCTCTGTAGTGGGCCCTTCTCCTTTCCCCAAATAGCCAGAAGCAACTGAAGGAATTTGGAAAACTGGAACTTTATGGTCTCAGAGCAGGTTACTGAGTCATGAACTCCTCTTATCTGTATTTCAGGCTTGGAGAAGCCAAACTCCCAATCAAGGCGGCCTCTGGCCCTGGAAGGATCCCACCGAACCTGTCTAAAGAGCATCCTCCTTGCTGAAGGGTAAGAAAAGAGACTGAAGCCCAGTTCAAGAGGTTAAGGAGGGATTTAAGGAGCTAATAGCCCAGTGTGGCTTACTCTTGGGCTTTGAATCCAAGGCAGCAACTCTGCGGGGAGCTTTTGACTCTGGGAGACACGGAAGGAACCAGGCTAATGAACTAAAAAATCAATACCCTTATTAAAATTCACACATTTGCATAGCATCATCCCCAGCTTCCCAGTACATTGACATTCCCCATGAGGTAGGGAGGGGAAGACATTAATGTTCCCATTTAATGGGTGGGGAAACTGAGGCACAAAGAGGAACTGTGTTACCCTGTAAAGCTGTGGCAAAATCCAGATTTAGATCTGGCACTCACAGGAGCCACAGTGTCTCTCAAGAAAACCCTCAAAAGGCCATCCCTCATAAGTTGCTCTTTGAGAAATTTTTTTTTTAAATCCTCATCAAAGAGTCTTAAAGCATAGATACAAAATTAAAAACATGTTAACAGTCCTTTCGGTTTCTGAACTGCACCCAGAAGAGCTCAGAACAGTACATCACAGTTTTTCAAGGCAACAAACAAATGACAATGTTACCAGGAGAGAAATGAGGGGAAGTGGGGGGTGGGGGGGGTGAAGGCAGCAGTTTCACGCTGGAAGAGGATGACTTAGTCCCGGTGGTAACATTACCTTACCAGTTAGAGCAGGTCAGCTGCAGCTTCAAGGGGCAGACCAGGTAAATGTTTGCTTGACTCAGCAAAAAACCTCTAACGGTGAGGCTGTCAACAAAGGAATGATGTTTCTTCCTTACTCTAAACCTATTTCATTGCACATAAAACGGGAAGAAACCCGCGCTAGCATCCAATGTGTGCTTTTACCTGTCTGCAGGTGTAAGCTGGAGTTTGCTTTGGAAAACCTTCAACTGCAATCCTAAGTCAAATTCCCAGGAAGAAGGAGGGTGGGGTGCTGGAGAGGGTTGGGGGGCAAGCAAAGAAGACAAACTTGCCATCTGCAACAAGGTTCCTCTTTGCACGCCTCCCAGATGACAGTGGCTGCTTAACTGATACTAACTCTGTAGATACTCCGTCAAGCTAGTTGCCATTTCTCCTGGCTCTGTGGTTCCCTCTTTCCAGTTCCTCTGCACAGGAAGGCACTTGCACAAAAAGAGTATTTGGCTCTGAGAAGGAACCTTCCTGGAAGCTAGACAGTCGGGGAGGGAAAGACTGAATGCAGACCAAAGGCCGATGTCCACCGTGCCAGGACACCTGGAAGAATCCATTGGCCCCTTTGGTCTGGGACTGACTCTCATGGCCTCCAAATGGCCAAGTTTAACTGTAGTTTCTCTAATTCCTTCCAAGATTCAAGATGAATGACATATCTGGAGGCTGTGCAGCTAAAGGCTTTACCAAGGGTCCTCTGAAGGATGACTAGCAGGTGTCACAGGCACGGGAATAAAACAGAAAGATGAACACTGTTTCTGTCCTCCAGCTTCTGCTAGTTACCACCTAGCCAGAAGCTGACAGGTGCATGCCCCAAAGCAAAGGACGCTAAGGAGAGAAATAGGACCCAGGTATGCTTGGTTTCCATCTGGTTGACATCTTTGTTCCTAGAGAATTCCAAGCCCCAGACATGAAAATTTACAGTCATGAGGGAAGGTCAGACGGAAATCTCATCCACATGACAGAAGATGGGCATGAATGGGTGGCACCGTTAGAATTTCAAAAATGTCACTTAGATGGATGAACCTTGAATGCTGCGGAAATCAAGCAACAAGGCTGACAGTCCAGGTATCAGGACTGAGTGCAGGGGAGGGAGTCAGGAAGTCGGCTGGAGGTCGGGTGAAGGGAGTGGAGAATGAGAAGGAAGCCTGAGACTGTTTGCTCAGTGTCGTCCTTCTCATTGATGCCCTTCCTGCATCACTCAAACCTCAGTGAGCATCCTTTTCTCTGCATATGCCCGATGCGGAGGGGGAAGGTAGCTGGGTCTCCGTTCCCGAGTGGTCTCAGAGAACTCAGGCTTGCCAAGTCCACTGTCAGCTGCCTTCAGGTCTGGTGCAGGCTGCCCACAAGTGACATGGGTATACTGGCCTTGCTCCTCCTGCTCCGTCTCCCGGTGGTAGAAGTAGTTGAAGTTGGAGACAATGACCGGCACAGGCAGGGCGATGGTGAGGACCCCAGCGATGGCACACAGCGAGCCCACGATCTTGCCCCCGACCGTCATGGGGTACATGTCTCCGTAGCCTACTGTGGTCATTGTAACCACTGCCCACCAGAAGGCATCCGGGATGCTAGGAAAGAGTGAATCATCATCATCAGCCTCTGCGAAGTAGACGGCACTGGAGAAGAGGATGACCCCGATGAAGAGGAAGAAGATGAGCAGACCCAGCTCCCGCATGGAGGCCTGCAAGGTCTTGCCCAGGATCTGCAGCCCCTTGGAGTGGCGGGACAGCTTGAAGATGCGGAACACCCGGACCAGGCGGATCACCCTGAGGATGGCCAGAGACATGGCCTGCTGCCCATTCTGGCCACCCCCTCCACTGGCTGACTGCTGCTCCTGCTGCTGCACCAGCTCAGTGCCCAGGGTGATGAAGTAGGGGAAGATGGCCACCAAGTCAATGATGTTCATGATGTTGCGGAAGAAGGCTGGCTTGCTAGGGCAGGCAGAAAAGCGAACCAGGAGCTCAAAAGTGAACCAAACTATGCACAAGGTCTCCACCAGAAAGAAGGGGTCAGTAAAGAAAGAGCCCCCAAGAGTACTGAGTGAGGATGAGCCCCCTGCCATCATTCCCCCCGGCGGGATGCCAGGATGAAAAGTGTAGGAATCATCTTCATCTTCCTCTTCCTCCTGACTACCCCTGGAAATTGGGGAGTCTCTGCTCACACCATTGCTTCCACCTCGACCATCTGCACGGAACTGGGGCAAGGTCTCCAGGCAAAAGATGACGATGGAGATGAGGATGACCAACACGGAGACGATGGCGATGCCTCTGGCGGGGCCTGAGCTCTCAGGGTACTCGAAGAGCAGCCACACCTGGCGCTGGAAGGGCTGGGAGGGCAGTGGCTTCTCGTCCTCGCCACCTTCTGGCAGGCAGCCCTCGTCCTCCCGGAAGGCCGCCAGGGCTTCATCCCCCAGTTGGTAGAAGCGGATCTCCTCCAAGAAGATGTCCAGGGGCACGTTGACCGGCCTCCGCAGGCGGCCCCCGGACTGGTAGTAGTAGAGGATGGCGTCGAAGCTCGGCCGGTTGCGATCAAAGAAGTACTCGTTCCTCAGGGGGTCGAAGAAGCGGACGCGGCGACCAGGGTCTCCCAGCAGCGTGTCGGGGAACAGCGACAGGGTGCGCAGTTGGGTCTCGAAGCGCAGCCCGGAGATAATTGATCACCAGCCGCTCGCTACTACAGCAGCCCCCGCCCCCGCCGGCCTCCGGGAAGTCTCCCGCGTCCTGTTGCTCCCCCTCCGGCCCACGGACCTCCCCCGGCGCCGCCAGCGTGAGGGATTTCTCCGACCTCATGTCCCCTCCGCGGTGCGCTCCCCGCCACTAGGACGGCGCCCACGACACCACCTCTGGAGCGCGGCACCTCTTCCCGGCTCTCAGAGCGGCGCTCTCTGTTTAGGGTGGGGCTCGCGCTCCTCCGAGCTCTAGATCTGGCCTGGCCGCTGGGTCCGAGGGCTCCGAAACCCCGGTCCCTGCAAGGCTGGGTCTGGGGAGGGGGCCCGGACACAGAGGGTTTAGCTCCGCGCCTCCAAGACAGCCGCGCCTGGGATACAGCTACAGCCTACTGGGATACCTGGAACAGCAAACTGGCGCGCGTGAAACCGGCTGCCCGAGAAGACGCGTGGCTTCGCCCCCCGCCGTGCCTGAGCCCGGGCTCTGGGACGCGGGGGTCCGCCCTCCGGACGGGTTAGCTCTTCCCAGCTCCCACTGCGCTCTCCAGCCGTTCGAGCCCCCCGGCTGCCGCTGGGAGCGAAGCGCCAGATGCGCCTCCCTCCGGCTCGGCAAAGACTCCTGGCGGAGCTCGGCCTCCGCCCTACGTGCACCGCGGACTCCCGTCTGGCCAAGGTCGCCGTTCCCGCCGCCACAGCCGCCACCTCCTCCCTGTGAGTCGCGCCTCAGGCCTCGGAGAGGGCCCTGCGGCTGCCCCGGCGCCGGGGCGCGGGGACCCACCTCCCCACCGCTCAAGCCTTCTCTGCAGCCGCGGCAGCTGCAGCGGCTCGGCTCTCCGCTCTGCCCTTCCTTCCCAACACTCACTCTCCAAGTGACGTGGCAGGCCCCGCCTGCTGCCCCCTCCCACCCCACTCTCACATCACACCCCTCGCCCAGCCAGGGGCTGCGGCGAGCCAGGGCGCTGTGGAAATAGACACACACTTGCCTCACCAGTAATCTTTCCCGCGCACGCCTGGCACGCCTCTCCCTTGCATTCACAATCGCGGCCCCCCTAACCAAGCACCAGCAGCCTAATACCACACCCCCCTCCACCTCCGCAATCAGCTTTCCTTATTTCGCTTTACGGGAGTTGATCTGCGCAGTGCATTTCATCCATGAGAAAACACACCCCGCCCCACCGCACAACACACAACGCGGAGCACTGTGTCTCCACTCATCCAGAAATTTCATGAAACAATCAAATCATAATTCGTCCCTCTGTATTTACCAAGACCCATTTGCCAGCTTCCTTAATCTCTACTTAAAAAAAAAAAAAATAGAGAAAGCATTTTTAGAAGTCTTCAGAGCTTCCAATTTAGATGGTCTTCCAATGTAAGTCCCCAGAGAATCCCACATCTCCCTTTGCAAACCTGGGAGGGTGAGGCTGCAGCTGTCCTAGAATCGCAAAGCCATAGCAGAGAAAGTGTTGGGAAGTCCCCCACTGCCTTCCCCATCAGGGGTGGGGCCCCCCCCCCCGAGTCCTGGGAACTTAGGCAGCAGCCCCTGTGAAGAAAGAGCCAGAAGATGATGGTATCTCAGAGGTATCATAGTCCAAGGAAGCATACCGTGAAATTCATTTGCTCCCAGCCTTCCTGGGAACTCTTCTGGAATGTCTGCTTATTGCACAGACAAGAAGAAGGAGGAGGAGGTGAGTGGAAAGTGGTATGTAAGAATGTTGATAAAAAGAATAGCTATATTTACTGAGCATCTGATATGTGCTGGCCACATTCCAGGAGCTCTACCTGTGCTAACTCACAACACTATCTCACACCCCAATGAAAAAGATGTCCTCTGCTCCTAGGTAATGTTACAGTGAAGATTCCCCTGGCAGTATTTGGGTAGGGACCAAAGTTCCTTGTTAGAGACTATCCCTAACTCTCCTGGAGGGAGGCGGTAAGAATGGTTTTCTGTCCTTTTCCACTAGAGACCATGCAGTCTTTCTTTACTAGGTCAGACAGGTTAGAGTTTGGTGGAAAAGAATTGCTCTGATCTTTTCAGACGTCCACTTTCAGGTAGGGTTGACATTTGCTTCTCTGTGCCCCAGTTTCTCCCTTTTTGGTTGTCTATGGCTGAAATTAATTGGCTGACAACTACAAGTTGTTTTGTGTAGCTTCTTTTGCATTTTATATCATCAGTAAGGGTTCATTGCTGATAACGATAGGAATGGTACGTAAAGATACCCTCAAACCACAAGATGCATGCAAGAGTTCTTTGTGTGGCACAGAGTGTTTTAAAATCACAGGAGTTCTCAGCAGCCTTCACTGCCAGAGGGACTAGGGGAGTAGAGAACTAAATCTTCTGGATGTGTAGGGCAGAGGTCCGGTAGGGAATGTGTAGGAGAGAGGCTAGCAACCCACTGCATCTTCATTCACTAGGCTGTTGCTTCACCAGGTCTACCAGGCAACAGCTTCTGCTTCCTTTCTGTGCCCCTGCTGTTGGTTTCCACTCCCTCCGCTCACCTTGCATATCTCATTAAAAGGCGAGAAAGTGAGCGTACCAGTCATCCAGTCCATTGTTTCCCTATTTCCAGGCTATGTAATTAAGCAATTTAGACTTGACACAAGTTGCTCCGTTCAAAAAAAAAAAAAAAATGTAAAAGGGAAGAAAAGGAAACAGCAACAAATACAATATAGAAGATACTCTTTCACCCTTGTCCAATTATCTGCAGTCATTCTCTGGATTTTAAATTGATTTGCTCATGATTCTTTTTGCCTTTGTTTTCAAAATTTATAATGAATTATTTATTTGCATGTTTGTTTTCATCATTGCTGATTTTATTCATGAGGTTGTCAACTAGGTCAGTAATTCTTCAAAACAAATGTTGGGGAAGCATAGGAAAGAACCTGCATTTTGCCAGGAGGGTGCACAGTCTAATAGGTGAAAGGAACCACCACTGATTACCCCTGGGTTAAACCTGGCTGGTGCTGCCCGCCAGCTTACATCAGAGCTGATGTTCCATGGTTACCTTCACATCAGGCATAAGGTTGTGCCCCAGGAGATGTTTCACCATGCAGGAGGAGGTTCCCCTGGATAGAAAAGCCATTCGCAAATTCATGAATCAGAGTTCTGTTTTTAGTTCTTTTGTGAAAGAGACTCCTTTCTTAGCTTTAGGAAAGCTGTATGCCTTGATCATTCTTATCTAGCATATATGTAGAGTGAGTAAAATCACACTTTCAGAAGTGCCAGTTCCCAGGTGAAGAGACACAAGGCACAACCCCATCCATATACTGCAACACCACTTCCAGTGACAGGGGAATGTTTCCCCAACATTCACTGAGCCCCTATTTCATGACAGCATAGATTTTTCTTGTTGTATCTAAATTCATATATTTGCAATGATGTTAGAGGTCATTCATGTAATTAACAAGCATTTATTGAGAAGCAGCTGGGTGCTCATCATAGTTCCAGGTGCTAGGGGATTAGAAGTGATCTAGACGAAATACCTGCTTGTATGAGCTTACGCTTTCTTTTTTTTTTTTTTTTTTTTAGTTTATTTATTTATTTTGAGAGAAAGCATGAGCAGAGGAGGGACAGAGAGAGAGAGAAAGAGAGAGAGAGAATCCCAAGCAGGCTCCACGCTGTAAGCAAAGAGCCTGACACAAGGCTGGAACTCATGAACTATGAGATCATGACCTGAGCCGAAATCAAGAGTCAGACACTTAACCAACTGAGCCACAAGCTTACGTATTCATGCAACAAATACATTACATTCTAGACAGAGTATTTTAACAGTAAATAATAGAGAAGATTTTTATATATTGTAGTAAATGTTTTGAGGGAAATAAATGAGATCTATGTCAGAAATCAACCTGGGGATTCAACCTTGAACAGAGTGGTTGGGAAAGTTCCCCCCAGAAGAGATAATATTTCAACTGAGATTTCAAAGATCAAGAATGAGCCAGCCATCCAAAAGCAGGGGGAAAGCATCTGGGCAGACAAATGTGTAAGGCTCTGCGCTAGAAAGGTCATGGGTGTTCAAGGATAATAAAGAAGGCCATGTTCTGAGAAGAGACTGGGCACAGGGAGAGATGTAAAAGGTAAGAAAAAGAAGCAAGGGATAAGTTCTTGCAGGTGAGGGAGGTATTTAGGCTCTATCTTACGAGTGATGGATGTGGAGCCAGTGATAGCTCTCAAACCAAGAGGACACATCATTTATGTAAAGACTGTGAGGAGAATGTGCTACAAAGTGGCAAAAGGAGAAATGGGCCAGGGAAATGCAGTAGTATGGAAAAAACTTGATAGTGACAGGGGCTGGAATAAAGGTAAAGTGAGCAGGGCCAGAGTGGGGATGAGGTGGGGCTGGCGGTAGTATTTAAGAGACAGAATCAGCAGGAATTGGTGATGGATAGGACATGAGGAACAAGCGACCAATGCCAGGTTTGGGATTTGAGAAACTGGGAGGGGGGTGCCATTTATTAAGAAAGAGAATATACGGGGTTAAAGAGGTTAGGATCAATCTAGACCTCATGTTTAGAAATATTAAATTGGAGAGGAAAATTAGACATGCAAATAAAGACATCAGAAGTGATTGTTTATTCAGGTCTGGAATATGAAAGAGAAATGACTGATTTGTGAATGTAAAATATTTAGAAATATTTAAGCCTACTCAGAGACGAAAAAGAATGAAATCTTGCCATTTGCAACAACGTGGATGGAACTAGAGGGTATTATGCTAAGCAAAATAAGTCAGTCAGAGAAAGACAGATATCATATGACTTCACTCATGTGTGGAATTTGAGAAAAATAACAGATGAACATAGGGGAAGGGAAGGAAAAATAAGATAAAAACAGAGAGGGAGGCAAACCATAAGAGACTCTTAAATACAGAGAACAAACTGAGGGCTGCTGGAGGGGAGGTGGGGGGGGGATGGGTTAAATGGATGACGAGCATTAAGGAGGGCACTTGTTGGGATGAGCACTGGTTGTCATATGTAAGAGATGAATCACTGGGATCTACTCCTGAAGCCAAGACTACATTGCATGTTAACTAACTTGAATTTAAGTTAAAAAAAAAAAAGTAAATATTTAAGCCCATGTCACTAAAGTCTTCGAGAGACAGAATATGGACAATGAAGAGAAACATAACCAAGTCCTGCACAGTACTCTACAATTCACAGTTCAAGTTCAGGTAGAAGAGGAATCAGCAAAGGAGACCAAGGAGGTGGTCAGTGGGGTCAAAGGAGAACCAGGAGAAGGGTTTGTCCTGGAAACCAACAACTATGACCAGACCTCCAGGCTCAAATCTCACAAGGCCATGCTGACTTCCAGATACACACAATATCTCCATCAGATCAGGAGCACAGGGTGGGAAGAAAAAGGTCACCTTAAAATGGAGGTATGTACTAACCAAGATGAGCACATACAATGTGCCACAAAAGTTGATAACCATTTGTATTCTTATCTCTGCCCTGGAATTTAAAATGTATTTATCCCAGGTATGTAAATTATCACCCTATTCTATTTTCCAGTCTTCTTTTATTACATTTTCCACTTTGCTCTGTGTGTGTGTGTGTGTGTGTGTGTGTGTGTGTGTGTGCATGCACATGTACGTGTGTGCTTGTCCTCACCCCAACAGTAGGATCCTTATAGTTTTTCTCTAGAGAGAGAGGACAGCAGCCATAGATTCGGCCTTGTTTCTCTGAATAATCTTGAGATGGTTCTTTTTACCTACCCTATCACCCATAGGCCCCTGTGGGAGAAAAGAGTGGTAAGTAGTCAACACCCTCAGTTCCTACTTGAGTGCACAAGTATACATACATCCTCCCTAAGAAGAATCACCCCCTTTTTGGCTTTCCAATGTGGAAAGAAAACCACACAGAGATGGTTGGGGGCAGGGCTATAATGAGTCAGACACTGTGTCCCTGATCTTACGGTCTCACCTCTGGGCGAGGCTCACTGCCCCAGTCTTTCCGCTCTTCAGGATGGCCAATGTAGAAGTTCCTCTGACCAGAAAACAGTGTCCCATATGACCCTGCCTCTTTCCTGGGTCACTTTTACTCCTCTTAACCTTCCCCCATTTTCTCTGCTGGGGAGGTGAAAGAAGGAAGTTTTGAATCCTGGGGGAAATGGGGAAACTAATGGATGATTGGGTGACTCCATACTTTGCAGACAATCTTTGCTACTTTCTTTTTGTTCCCTTCCCTCTACACACACACACACACACACACACACACACACACACACCAAAATTTTGTCATCTAAGAGTTATATTAAAAAAAATCAGGGCTCCTGGGTGGCTCAGTTGGTTCAGCATCCAACTCTCGATTTCGGCTCAGGTCATGACCTAGTTCATGAGATCGAGCCCTGTGTGCAACACAGAGCCTACTTGAGATTCTCTCTCTCTCTCTCTCTCTCTCTCTCTCTCTCTCCCTCTGCCCCTCCCCCACTCACATGCTCACTGTCTCTAAAAATAAATAAACTTAAAATGTCTTGAAATTTGAGGGTTAATTTTCCCAATTGCACCCACTAGTCTTACAAACTGTTTCATGCCTCCTTCCCATACCTGACGGCATAACTCTTAGACCTAAACTCCTCTTCTATTAATTTAGTCTTTGGAAGCACCATGACCATTTTCCCCCTCCTGGGCTTTCTCTGGGACCAGAATAGACAAGGGGAAGGACAAATGCAAATACATATTCTATAGATAAGCATCTATAAGTAGCTAAATAATGCATATTTAGCTACTTAACCAAAGTTTCAATGATGACAATGATGATTGATGATGATGATGATTGATGATGATGATGATTGATGATGATGATAGTGATATCAACTACAAAATGGTGATGGCAATGATGATACTCCAGATTCCACTAGAGAAAAATCCAACAGCTTTCACTTGAGCGAAGCTTTATATTGGAAAAGGAATGCATTAGACATCTGTGCCATGCAAATCAACAGCCTTAGGAAATGACTAACCATGCCAAGAAATAAATCTATAAAGAACTCCTTATCATTCAGGGAGGATCCCGAGAGACCTCGTTAGCATCACACATTTGCAGCCTGCTTCTTTGTGCCAGTCCACTAGTGAGAGAAGTCACCAGTGCTGTTTTCCAAATGTCTCCAGTTCTCTACCTTCCAGGAACATGAGGGATTGTTCTCTCCAGATCCCTTGTGGTTGGGCCAGGCAAGTATTTCTGACTGAAGAGTTGCAAGCAGAAATGATGTATAATGTAATGTAGGCCAAAACATTACATTAAATGTAAAGAAACCCTCCAGAGCTTTCTTTGCCTTGGCCACAATGGCCAGCACTGCTGAAGATGGAGGCTACTCTGTCAGAGTGAGGCAGATTCTAATGTGAAGTGATGTGGAGCCCAGCCAAAGCAATAGAAATGTAGCATGAATGAGAAACAATCTTTTGTTGTTCTAATCCTCTGATATATTGACCTGTTACCATGGCATAATCTAGTCTATTTGAATGAATTCAGCAGTACTACCCAAAAATGAGGAGCTGCTATAATCAAAAACCTAATATGTATGCCATCCACTTGGGGCCAGATGATGGGCATTGACAAAACTTTATTAGGAATTGTTACAAGCAATCCATATTACAAGTGGCAAAATATTTGAAAACTGTTGTCTGTGACAGCTTAGAAGGCAGATAATGTGCCTAAAAACTTGCCTATCTAGGAAGAGGTTGAAAACAAATTGTTAGCATTGTACAGTGACTCCTGTGGACTGCATCTGACAACCTAGTACAAGGTATTGATGAGCTCAGAAGAGTTCTCAGAAGAAAACTGGTCACTTAGCAAGCAGAAGTGGAATGGACAAGAGACAGTTCAGAAACGTGGGGGGAATTTCAGGGTGGACAGAGGCAACTGCTTCTCATCTCCCCCCAAAAAGTATTAAACAAAATGTAAAAGACCTCTGTGCAAGAAAGGCTGATTAGGACTCAGGTTTGCTTTCTGGAACAAATCAAGCAGAAGGGAGTCATGCCCATTAGTAATACCTCTGAATGGAACAAGATGTTTTAGAGCAAAAACTAACAACTACCACACCACACACAAAAAATATTTATTTGAATTGGACAAAGTGGCTTAGAAAGGGGGGTGAGGGGAGAGAGAGAGAGACCAGAAGTATAACCTGCCACAAAAAGCTGATAAATTCAAGTTATCCACAATTATGTTCACCTCAAGAAAAACCATGGGTGTGGTTACTGCCTATTTGCACATAGAGCTGCCTGGGACAGACAGGGAAAAGCCCATGATAATTTTAGGACAGCCATACTACTCAAAGAAACCATGACCTGGACTAAACCATTCTTTACTGTTCAAGACTTGAAACAACCTCAAGGCCCCTAGATTTTTATGGTCAAGAATGTGGCTGAGCACTCTGTAAAACAGTGTGGAGGTCCCTCAAAAAATTAAAAATAGACCTACCCTATGACCCAGCAATAGCACTGCAAGGAATTTACCCAAGGGATACAGGAGTACTGATGCATAGGGGCACTTGTACCCCAATGTTTATAGCAGCACTCTCAACAATAGCCAAATTATGGAAAGAGCCTAAATGTCCATCAACTGATCAATGGATAAAAAAATTGTGGTTTATATACACAATGGAGTACTACATGGCAATGAGAAAGAATGAAATATGGCCCTTTGTAGCAACATGGATGGAACTGGACAGTGTTATGCTAAGTGAAATAAGCCTTAGAGAGAAAGACAGATCTCATATGTTTTCACTCTTATGTGGATCCTGAGAAACTTAACAGAAACCCATGGGGGAGGGGAAGGAAAAAAAAAAAAAGAGGTTAGAGTGGAAGAGAGCCAAAGCATAAGAGACTCTTAGAAACTGAGAACAAACTGAGGGTTGATGGGGGGTGGGAGGGAGGGGAGTCTGGGTGATGGGTACTGAGGAGGGCACCTTTTGGGATGAGCACTGGGTGTTGCATGGAAACCAATTTGACAATAAACATCATATATTGGAAAAAAAAAAAAAAAAAAGAATGTGGCTGAGGAAGCCACACACTCCCCCAGGAGAGTACTACCAGCAGTGCCCATCTGAGGTACAACCAACGAAGATAACAGAGAAAAAGGAACATTCTAAAGAAAGAAGCTAAGAGGCAGAGAACAGCATCCAAACAAGGAACAAGTTGTATTTAGCAGGGTTTCAAAATCACTACAAACGAGTGATTGCTGAGCTTTTCCATCTCTGCCTTTCTGAACGGAACGATTTATTAAAGTTATCCCATTTCAGATCAACCATTGTTTATTGTGTTGTGAGAGAGGGAAACATAACTTGTCTTTTGGGTCCCCTAAGTCTCTGAATTAGGAGAAGCCCCAATCCTAAGTGATGTAGAGACCAGAACATGTCACTCCATAACGTAAAGAGTACTACGTGCTACTAGAAATCCTAGAATTTCAGCTCCCTGCCAGGACTGGATAGCACCTTTAGGTAACTTTGGGGTTGTGTCCCTTAGAGAGTGAGTATGCACACTTTGCCTGTGACAGACATTTCATGATCAGAAGGGCAGTTGATGCGATTCATTGCTACTGTTTACCAAGTACTTCCAGTTCTCCACCTCCTGGACACATGGTAGGATGGTGTCCTTCCTGGCCCATGTAATGCCATGTGTGGCAGGGCTGTGTAACTAGTTCCAGCTGATGAGTTAGGACATGTGTTGTATCTGGCGTGCAGCACTTACTTAACGGAGTGGTTTTCCTCTGCCACAATGATGCAGAGCACGTGAGAAGGCAGCTGCTCCACCCGCCTGTGACCCAGACTGAAAGATAGAGCACAGCCTCAAGAATACCAGTTATGGACACGTAGTCTAAGCAATGAGGAACGCTTTAATATAATCCACTGAGATTTATGCCATGTTAATTACGCCAGCATAATCTAGCCTCTCCTCACCTATATACCTACCTGCTTTCTTGCTTGGAAGATACAAATGACAGAAGTAATAAATGTTCTATGGCTGAAAGAAAAACATCAAACATGAATCATGAAATTCATTTCCAAAGCTTCACTGTAGCCAACGTTTTTGGTTCTTAATGTTGCTTACTCCTCCCCCTACCGTATCATTCTGTAGGGATCTTCTTATGTGTTTGTATTGAGATCCTCCGAATTTTCTGTCCTAAATCTGTATCACTGAGGCAGCAGTGTGCTTTCTAGTTCTGGTGTGCTAGCTGACATCTCAAACAGGACCACAGACTGTGGCTAAGTCAGTCTTCAAGATAAAATGTCGTAAGTGCCTTTTGTTGACTAGCCCTTTAATAAATAGTCACTAAAGATAGCAATAGCTAATTATAAGCATTTACTGAAGGCTTACTCCCAATTACTTTTCCAAGAGCTGTGAGGTAGGAGCTTTCCCTCATTTACTCAGACAAACGAGAAAGCTGAAGCATGGAGAAGTTAAGTAATTCCCCAGGTGGCAGAACTGGTGGGTACCAAGCAAGCTGTAAATGGAAGAAGCCATGGGTCCTGGGTTCATATTGCAGGCACTCTGATCTTCACTCCCAAACTGTGTTCTACACAATTCTAGTTTTGCATCGTGTTAATGGATGTTTACACACATGCACACTCCCCAATTAAATGGGTTTGTGAATCTGATACTTGAACTGTCTCAGAGAGGCTCACAATAGATGTTAGAATATTAAAGCCTGTAACACATTCCTTAGCATTATTTAACCCAACATTTTCCAGATGGATTTAACCATGGAACATCATTTTTCATCAAACCTGACACTTTGAGAGATTTATGTACTGTAGAGCATAATTTGAGAAAGTTAAATCATGGGAACCAAGCTTTAGGAGTGATGGTAAACATCACCTCACCCAACCACCTTATTTTGCTAATAACAGACTAGGATTTTAGAAGGACTAAATGACTTTTCCATGGCCTTATGGCTACCATAATTGGAATCCAGATCTCTTAACTCCCCATTCGTTAGGATTTCCCTACCCCATGGGTTCTAAGTGGCAAACTTCTAGGATGAAGTGACAGATCAGAGAGAAGCAAGGTTCCCATAGATTCCAACCCTTGTGAGGACAAGGTCCCTGTCATATTGTTTCTCCCTGTCCTAGAACAATAGCCTTCATATAACAGGTGCTCCTCATGTTAGTTGATGAGTAACAAAGGAACAGAAGGAGGACAAAGCAATCAGGAAGAAGAGATGAAAGGTACATACATCCCATGCAGAGAGAGGGCTGGTTACTAAACAGGTAATGTAAGGAATGCCACAAGGTCCAAAGGACCTTCCTTCATCTGCAATAACACCATCCCTCTCAAGGCTCTGATGGAGTAAAGCAAATCCTGTATAGCTGCATATGTGCTCATGAGTGTGTGCATGTGTGTGTGTTGTGTGTGTGTGTGGGGGGGGGTGGATGGCAGAGGTAAGGAGCTGGGCAAGACACAGAAAGCCACATCTCATTGCATACATGGCCCCAAATAACAACCATGAGGGGAAGGGAGACCAAAATCCAGTCCAGTAATGAAGGAACAAAAATAGCCATGACTTTCAGGATATGTTCTGGAAAGATGGAGAAAACATTTTCCTGACTCTTCCACTACTGGAGTAAAGTATAAATTCTTTAAATTGGATGATCATGAAGAGATTGATCTGGAATCTTTGAGACATTTAAACAAATCATAGTTCCAAAGTTTATATTTATGTGTGTGTTTTTCCCCTTAAATGTGGAGTCCATGGGATGAAATGTTCTTTTAGTTCTGAAAACAAGTTAAAAGATTTTATGGTTAGGAATGGTAAGGCCCAGGCTATAGTTTGTGATGGAGTGCTTACAGCAAAGGAAGTGAAGTCATTTTGCATGCAAACAAAAGTAAAATGATTTTTGGCTTTCCCCCAGGTTCAGAAATCTGGGGAAGCCTACTGCTGTAAAAGAGAAGAAATTAGAGAAGGCCGTCTGTTGAGTAAGACATGCCCCAAATAGGGTGGGAAGACAAGATCTCAAAAAATGTTTCCTGTAAGGTACTGTGTTGGTTGGGGTGCAGAGATCTATGCCCCCCTCCTCCCAAGCACAGTCCAGGCAGAGAACCACTGTCCCCTGCCAAGTGAGTCCAAGTTGTATGGAGTGGGCCTCCAAGATGCTGCTTCCCTTCCTGAGGAGCTAAGGGTGTGATTTTTATGTTCGGGTCCTCCTGCTTTACTGATGTGATGGAATAGCTGGGGCTAAATAATGCAAAACTCCTGGTCCACTGATGGCAACTTCTCTCTTTTTTTAACTACAGACTCTAATTCACTCAACGTAACAGATTATGTTTTATGGCCTTTTATAAAATATTCATTCTCCCTCCCAGTGTTCAGTGGTTCAGGAAGCCTGGAAACGGCCCAGTGTAAGGAGGACCTCATTTCCTCCCAGACACAATTTACAGAGGCCAGCCAGGTTCTGACCACAGTGGGCAAAGGTACTGGATGGGGCTGAGAGCGAGAATTCCAGAATTCTCCTTCCAGAGATCTGGACTGCCAGGACCCCTGGAGATTAGGGGCCAGTGAGGATGTAAGGGTGAGAACCCTCAGGGGCTCAGGGGAACCCTTACACCTCGTCCATATCTCAAGAGCAGGTGGAAGTCTCTGTCACTACCTACCCCTCACATACTTCCTTCTCTGAACACTCTTTTCTGAAATGATTGTGTTGTTTCCATCTAAGCCTGGGACAAGGACAACAGCAAGGGGGCCAGAGTCCAAAGAAGAGGAGAACCATTGTGTGGATGGTGGGGTGGGAGGGCATGCAAGAAAGGAGAGTGAGGTCATCGCTGTTCTGAAGAGACTGTTTCCTCCCCATTTATGTTTCCCATTCAAGTGACCACAGGACATGTGACCATTAACAATGACCTTACTTTTTCATGGCGCTTTACCCTTTGCAAAGGATGGTTACATCCAGAGCCTTGAACACTTGAACACTTGAACACTAAAATGTTGAGGGACGTCTGGGTGGCTTAGTCAGTGAAGCTTCCAACTCGGGCTCAGGTCATGATCTCACGGTTCATGGGTTCGAACTCCGTGTTAGACTCTGTGCTGACAGCTCTGGATTCTGTGTTTCTTCTCTCTCTTCCCCTCCCCCACTCATGCTCTGTCTCTCAAAAAAAGTGTTAAAATTTTTAAATAAATAAATAAATAAATAAAGTGTTGAAGTCAGGGAGCCTGACTTCTGGGCCCACATTGTTACTGTCCAGCCTGTGTCATGGCAGTTCCTTGGACCTTGGTTTCCCCTCTTGCACAAGGGGACTCTAGATTCTAAGGTAAATTATAATCCTAATTCTACAACCCTTGGATTCTGGATATGTGCTTGTAATACTAGGTCTGTAGTATTTCAGAGGCTCTCTGGGCATCTACCCACTGACTGGTAAGAACTACATTCTCCTCAAGAGCAATAGTGGCTGCAAGTCCCTGAGAAGAGCCTTCTTCCAATTCTGCTCTACCATTGTGACACTAGACATCGCCAACCAGGTTCTCCCCACTGGGTGAGGAGTGGGCTTTATACACCCCTCCAGGAAGACCCAGGAGTTGATTCCTGGAGGCAATGCAGAGCAGGACATGGGTCACTAGCTGCAGTATCCAAAGCCACAGAGGCACAGAGAGAGAAAGAAGGGATACAGACACATGCCCCCAGATGCCATTTTCCCTCAGATTCACAAGTATCCCTGTACCGTTCTATATTGGGAAGTGCTCATCTAAGAGAAAGATGAATGGCAGAAACTGAAGGATTTTATACTAACAGCCAAAATATAGAGAGGTGAAAATTACAGTAAAAGACATTTCCAGCTGATTTGCCATCTAAAAATCTCAAAGTACTCTGTGTCTCCCATTTATTCCCAGAACCTATTAATCCTAAAAGCTCAAATTAATTATCACAGGCATGTTCTATTATCCCAGGCAATAGTGTAGGTAAGACTCTGTGAGCCCTGAACTCCTCAAGCTGTCTTTTAACTACAAAATAAATAACATTCTCCACTCACTTCAGGGCGAGCTGAACAGTGTCTATATCTGAGAAGAGAACAAAAAGAAGGGTCCTTGAGAGTGTTCTTTGTTACCTATTGTCACTTCCCACTGTCTTTTGCCATGTATACTGGAGACTTCAGAGGAATTCGTGCAGTTATTCCACAAACAATTTTGAGCATCTTCTGTGTACCAAGTACTGCAAGAGGCCCTGGAGATATAATTTTGAACAAAATAATCATGAATCCTGACCCCAAGGAGAGTCTATCTAGTAGGGGGCAAAGTATATACATATATGCACACACCTACACACACACACACACACACACACACACACACACACACTTAGAGAGAGTCTTCCACCAGCCTCTAGCTGCTTCAGGACTCAGTCATTCAAATCATCCCAGCTGAGGCCCCAGACATCAGAGCAGATACAAGACATTCCCACCGTGATTCATCTGAATTCCTGAGTCACAGAACTGTGGCATATAACAATAACAAATCCTTGTGTTAAGTCACTAGGAGCTGGGTACTTTGTTTTGCAGCAATAGCTAGCTGAAAGTCAAGTAACTTGTAGAAAATCACTTGGCTGCTAGAATGGACTCTGTCCTGGAAAGTAAGATGTTCAAGCTCAGGGGACCCAGTGCTCAACCTATTTGTCTGCTTTCCTGAATGCAGAGCTAACCCTGCACGGCTCCCCTTTTACACACACACACCAAACACACACATTGGGCTTTGTATTTCACTATCTCATGACCAGAAGTGAGCCCTTTCAGTAATAAGATATGCATGCAGCCTTTCATTTAGGGAGCAGGCGTATGCTTAGCTTATCAGAGAGTCCACATTCAGAATGCCACATCTGGCTGATGGGGGCTATGCTCAGGCCATGCTCTGCAGTACAGAGAAACCAGACATAAGGTTCCAATTTGAATTCCATTTTCATGAAAAAAACTTCCAGCCTAATCCTCCGGTCCTTCCCAAAGCCAGGAAGGGGCCCTGCTCTAGGAAAGTGCCCGCATCCTCACAAACCAGGTCCTTGTTCTCTTGTCCAGAATAGAGAAAAGTGGGTGCAGGTGGACGGCTGGCCTGGCGCTATCTAGAAATCCTGCAGTGGGCATTCCTGATTCTGTCAGCTCGAGAATTGGCAGGGGAAGGGGCAAAGTGACATTTTATGTACAGGAGAGAGAGTTTCCATTTTTGACAGCTTCCATGTGTCCAGATTCTATTTCCCACAGCTGCTTAGAGAAATGTCAAACCATGTGAGCATCCTGCTTTTCCTGAAAGCTGTGGATAGATAGGGAGTGAGCAAATGGGATTTGTGCCCCAGACTGTAAATGAGAACACAGAGAGGAGGGCAGAGTCATTTACAAGGTCAGAGACAATGCTGGTTCATCACCGCAGTCCCAGTACCCAACTGGAGTCGCTGGTAAATAACAAACCCCATACTGCCGTGATATTGGGTTCCTAAAATATGTCAGGAAGTGGCCAACTTGCTCCCTGGCCATAAATGTGCCTATCACCTTCAGAGGAAGGGTAGACACAGTGAAAGGATAGGGCACCTCTGCTTGCTGGTAGCTCAAGCTCCTGACCAATGATATGGGGCCATTGCCCCAGACGCCACTCACTAACTGTTTTATCCTAGGCACATTTCTTAACCTCTCTGAGCTTCAGTGTTCTCCTCTTTAAAATGAAACCAAGGGGCACCTGGGGGGCTCAGTCGGTTAAGCGTCCGACTTCAGCTCAGGTCATGATCTCGCAGTTCATGAGTTCAAGCCCCGCTTTGGGCTCTGTGCTGACAGCTCAGAACCTGGAGCCTGCTTCAGATTCTGTGTCTCCAACTCTCTATGCCCTTCCCCTAGTCATGCTCTGTTTCTATCTCTCTCTCAAAAATAAGTGAAAACATTAAAAAAAAATAAAAACAATAAAATTAAACCAAAATTTCTCTTCTCTCCAAATTAATGTGAAGATATTCGGAATACTTGATACATAAAGTAGAAATTAAAAACTGTAATTCCCTTCTCTTTACCTTGCGTAGCTACAACTCCAAGGATAAAATTTTGCCCTAAAAATCTGCAACCCTGGGTTTTCTGTTCTTTCTCTTCCTTTCACCTCCTTGCCCTTGCAATCTGGCAGGTACGACAGCCTGGGTGTTCAGATTCAGTTTGGGGTGTCAGGCTATAATACATTGGGTACAAATCCCATCTCCCCCACTTCAGGCGAGTTTCTTAACTAATTTGGACTACCAATCTCTCATCCATAATAAAAAGGGAGTCACACGATAGCATCTTTGTCAACTCTGTCAAAGGGATGCTCTGTTATGAATTGGCAGATTGTACCCTACACAGGGCAGCTGGGGTGAGTGGGGCTGAAGCCAAACCCGTACTCCACATAACACACAACACACCCTGCTGTGGCTGCTCACATCCAGAGCAAGGGGAGTCTTTTTCTAATCTGTTCAAAGGTCCTCTATGGGCCAACAGGGGCTTTGAGCTGCTATGAGGATTAAATGAGATAGAGCAAGAATGCCATTTGCCCTTGTTCGTAATAGGAGGAAGCTTTCAAAATATGCCCCAAATCCAATTACTTTGTCTCATCATTTTATTGCTCTAGAAGTCTCTCCATCGAAATCCCCCCACCAGGGGTGTGCTGGAGCCCATACTGGTTCCCAAGAGCCTACTGCTCAGTTTTCAGGAATGTTTCCAGCCTGTTGTCAAACTGGTGCTCTTTTGAAAGTGGCCACAGCGGGAATACTTACACCACAGGAATTAGCATACGTTACAAACCAGGGCCTTTTCTTCCCACAGAGACTCTCCATTTGCTTCCACCATTCTGCACATTGTTCTCCACCCCCAGCAAGAATCATTTAAAAATGTGAAGCCACGTGTATCATTTGCTTGCTTCAAAAACTACGATAGCTTCCCATTACACCAACTATAAAATCCGAGCGGCAACCTCAGTCCTTCTGATCCTATGTAATCTGGAAGGTGCCTGCGCCTACCTGGGAGACTTCCGCTCCTCCCACTTACTTAGCTTCTGCCACAAGGGCCTCCTCACAGTTTCTGGACAACTCTCTGTGCCTTCCGGGTTTGCACTTGTTCCTTCAGCCTGGAACATTCTTCCCCTGATAATCTTGTAGAGTTTACTTTCTCACTTCTTCCCAGTCTGCACTTAAATGTTACCTTCCTGGAGAGGCGCTCCCTGACCACATCCCAGCTATTCTTCTTCATAGAACTTATCACCATCTGGGGGCGCCTGGGTGGCGCAGTCGGTTAAGCATCCGACTTCAGCCAGGTCACCATCTCGCGGTCCGTGAGTTCGAGCCCCGCGTCGGGCTCTGGGCTGATGGCTCAGAGCCTGGAGCCTGTTTCCGATTCTGTGTCCCCTCTCTCTCTGCCCCTCCCCCGTTCATGCTCTGTCTCTCTCTGTCCCAAAAATAAATAAACGTTGAAAAAAAAAAAGAACTTATCACCATCTGACCCAACATGTATTTGTTTCTTTGTAACAGCTTTTATTCACAGATAACTCACATGCCATACAATTCACCCATTTAAAGTGTACAATTCAATGGGTTATAGACTCTGCAGAGCTGTGCAAGTCATCACCACAATCAAATTTAGACTATTTTCCTCACCTCCAAAGAAAACCCTTTAGCTATCAACTCCAAAGCCTTCCCCAAAGCCCCGCCCGCCTCATTTCCCACCAACTCACAGCATCCACTAACCCACTTCGTTTCTTCCATATTTGCCTATTGTAAACATTTCCCATGAATGGAATTGTATAATACATAGTCTTTTATGACTGGTTTCCCTCCCTTAGCATAATATATTCAAGGTTCATCTATGTTGTAGCATGTGTTAGGACTCCAGGACTTTCTGTGGCCAAATAAGTTTCCATCACAAGATTGTAGTGCATCCTGTTTATCCATTCACCGGCTGATGGAAAATTGGGTTGTTTCTAGCTTTGGGCTATTAGGAATAATGTGCTATGAACATTCATATGCAAATTTTTTTGTGGACATGTTCTCATTTCTTTCAGGTACATGCAGCAGTGGAATCGCTGGGTCATAGGGTAACTCTGTGTTTATCTTTGTGAGGAACTGCCAGACTGTTTTCCAAAATGGCTGCTCCGTTTTACATTCCCACCAGCAGGGTGCGAGTGTTTTGATCGCTTTATACCCTCACCAACAATCAACAATTTCTTTTTTTTTTTTAAGTTTTCTACTTATTTATTTTGAGAGAGAGAGTGCATGTACATGAACAGGGGATGCGGCAGAGAGAGGGGGAGAGAGAGAGAATCCCAAGCAGGCTCCACACTGGCAGCGCAGAGCCCCAGGCAGGGCTCAAACTCACAAATGGTGAGATCGTGACTGGAGCCAAAACCAGCAGTCAGATTCTTAACCAACTGAGCCACCCAGATGCCCCAACAATTGGTAATTTCTAAGGTTTTTGTCTGCTTGCTTACTTGTTTATTTTTAATTATAGCCATCCCAGTGAATGTGAAGTGGTATCTCATTGTGGTTTTAATTTGCATTCCCTGGTGGGCTAAGAATGCTGAGCATCTTCTCATGTGCTTATTGTCCACTTGTGCAGCATATTTTGAGAAATGTCTATTCAGATCCTATGCCCATTTTTAAAGAATTCTTTATATATTCTAGATACAAGTCTCTAATCAGATATATGATTTGCAATATTTTCTCCCATCTTGTGAGTTTTTTAAAAAAGTGAATAGATTTTATTTTTTTTAGAGCAGGGTTACAAAAAAACTGTAAGTTGTCTTTGCACTTTGGTGGGGGGGAGCATAACTTGAAACACAAAAGTTTTTAATTTGAAATTCAAATTAATCTGGTTTGCTGTTGCTGCTTGCACTCTTGGTGTTATAACTAAGAACCCATTGCCAGGTCCAAGATCCCAAAGATTATGACTATGTTTTCTCCTAAGAGTTGATAGCTTTGGCTCTTGCACTTTAGTCTTTGATCCATTTTGAGTTAATGTTTCCATATGATGTGAGGCTAGGGTCCAACTGTGGCTCTCCAGTTGCCCCATTTTATATATTTGTGCTGAAAATGTATTGGGGTGCCTGGGTGGCTAAGTCGGTTAAGCGTCCAGCTTTTAATCTCAGCTCAGGTCATATCTCACAGATTATAAATTCGAGCCCCACGTCAAGCTCTGCGCTGATGGTGAGGAGCCTGCTTGGGATTCTGTCTCTCCTTCTCTCTGCCCCTCCCCTGCTAGTGTGCTCTCTCTCTCTTTCTCAGAATAAATAAATAAACATTAAACAAATTTTAATGTATCTATTTTCCTGCTTAGGCCATCAGCTCCATGAGGACAAGGATCCTTTTTTGTTTTGTTCACTGGTGTATGTATCCCCAGCACCCAAAACCTTGCCTGGCACATCATGGGCACTCAAGATTTGTTAAATAAATGAATAATGAGTAACTGAATAAATGTTATTTATTATCATTATTTTACATTTTCCACCCCTATGACCTTCAGCCCATGTGGCTCAAAACAGTCTCTCACAGAAATCCTACCATTACACTTGTACCTGGGATTTGGTCCTTCCTGGTTATAACCCTGATCCTCCAGCCAATCCAAGAGTGATCTTGACCCCTCTATCTACTGTCTGTCAGCTTCTTAGCAACTTCTCTTCCACTCTCTGCCCCCTCCCCACCTCCTCTTCTCTCTCCCTAACCATTCTCACTTCCAGGGATCACCATCCTGCTCAGTGCACCAGTCACTCCCCTTAGTGACCCCTAGTGTTTGCCTGCATTTTTGCCTTTCACAAAGTGCTCTTGAGGTTGCCAGAGACCCCTTTGAGGCAGATCAAGCACTTAGTAGTATCCCTATTTTTAAATGAGAACCTGAGCCCTGAACAGCTTACTTGGGCTGCCTGCAGGGCTCACAGCTTGTTAATGGTGGCCTTGTGACTGGAACTCACATCTTCTGTCTCCAAATAGGTGCAAATCCCATGAGAACAGCCCTCAGAATTTTGTTTGCAGAAGGACAACTCTATCACCCTGTCTGGAATGCCTTCCCAAATTTCCAGTCAGTTCCTGGGTCAAACTAAGCACTTTTTACAGTATCAGTTAACTTTTGATAAATGAATTATGTGTGCTATGCTATTTTACATACATTATTCTTTTAATCTTCACCCTTCCCTGAAGCTTAAAGAAGCTGATGAACTTCCCCAAGTTCAACTAGCTAACAAATGTAGAATTGGAATTCAAACCCAGGTTTTCAACAACCACACTCTGCAACCCCCTTTCATAAGAAATCCACCACAAGGGAAAGCAAAACCAGTTAAAGGGAAGGGAAGTCATAGAGTACTTCTCCACCCTGATGGTAAGACAGCTATGCATTGGTTCCTTATTCCTCTTTTTTCTGAAACAGAGATCCCGAGGGCTGTAGGATTAGAATCCTGAGTCCTGGTTCTCTACACTTCCTGCTGTGCTCTTTCCCCAACTCCTCCTCTTCCAGCTTCCTTCTAGCTCTTGAGCAGAGCCCTCCCCTGCCCTCATCTTGTCCTCCCATATACCCTAAGACCAGACCTCTCTTCCTTTTCATGATTCTCTGAAGCAGAAGAAGCCTGTAGCCCTCCCTCCCCCAAGCAGAGCAAGAATAGCTCATGGCTGGATAAAAGGTCTGAGTTCTGAGCCACAATCATTTCCCTTTAACTTGTCATGTCTTTTCTTTCAAATGACCCCTATTCATCACTCTCTGCAGCCTGCCCCTTGGCCTTGACACATATAGCTCAGCATCTTTATTCTAATGACCCATTCTTGGACATCTTCAGACAGGGGCTTGCTTTCCAAGCCGCCATTAGAGCCCCCTCCCAGCCAGTCCCCCAGTTTTCAGATCACAGAGTTCATTACTGAGCCTACTGCAGCTCTCAACAACTGGACGCTTAATGGAGATGTATCTGTCTCCTGGGATGGCTCTAAAAGCAGTGTACATCAGTAAATAGTTTCTTCTTCTGTTTTTTCCAAGGTAGGGGTTGAACTGGTGAAAGGGAGAAGGAATAATCTTCTTATTATGTCTTAAAAAAATACTTGTTCTAATAAAAATCATTAGCCCTGAAATATACAGGAAGGGAGGTGGAATTTCCTCTAATCCTAATTAAGTTCCCATCATCAGATGGGGATAGTGGGGGGAATGGATCGGAAAAGCATAAAGGCCCTAACATGTGGAGTCAACAAAGTCTTACTTCACTACAAAACATTTACATCAGCATTCCCTCTACTCTCTGTTCAATTGATTTGCATACTTAGTTGCACAAGGGTTTGAATTAGTCTGGACCTTTCTCTCAGGCCAAATTCCATTTAATTCTCCTTTAGATGACCTATATTGCCTTATTTATTCCTCTAAATTATCTTGCCTGATTTAATCCCCTCTCCCCACCCATCATTCCTGATTCAGCCCCCATTATAATCCTCTATGAGGGGAATTAGTGTGTGTCACTTGGGGATGGTGGGTGGGGGACAGTTAATTGGAAAAGAAACAGCAAAGGCAGATGAGGATGGATAGGGACACTGCTTCTATCAGAGCCAGGAAGCAGCTCTGTGTCTGTCAGACAAAGAGCTCTTTCCTAAGGGTGCCAGGGCTAATGGACTATTTTCTGTTTAAGTATTTTTTTACTGATTCTAATGGACTATTTCTTACTGAATATTGTTTCCTGATACACTCTAAAAGAAACCACAAAGGAGAACTTCTCTCACAACCCACAATTTACATTTCCTTCCTGAAGCATCTGTTCTCCCAGGCACCCTTTGCAGGGCACAAAAACTCACATTCCATATTTACCATGTACATGGCACTGCTCTCAGCACCAGCACTTACTTACCTGACTTAATTCTAGAAACAACTGTATTGTTATAGTATATATAGTTAGAAAGGCTGACTAGGTATTTGGTAAACCAAACCATTGGATTTCCCCCACTGGGACACAGCTGGACTAAATTTCCCAGCTTCCCCTGAAGTTAATTGGGTGCAGCCATGTGACTGGGTTCTGCCCAATGGAATGTGGGCAAAACGGATGTGGTCACTTCCTGGCCTGGACCATAAAACTGCACAAACCTTAACATGCTCTCTCTTTTTGCTTTTTGGCCAAAAGGGGAGAACTCTGAGGACTGCAGGGTGGAGGGGGTGAGGAAGCCATAAGATGGAGGGATCCTAAGCCCCTGAGTCACAAGTTGGAGAAGAGCTGTGCAGAAGAGCCTCATGAACAGGAATAGCCATGTTGGACTGTGGTATGAGTAAGACATAAGCTTGTATTGTGTTAAATTACTAAACTTGTGGTTACAGCAGCTAAGCAGCCAGACTAATACCTCCCCTATTCTCTACATTATGGAATTGAGATGCAATGAATCTATGTGACTTCCCCAAAGCAAAATGCCTATTAACTGGCAGAGCTGAGATAGTGAGATTTTCTGACTAAAACCAGTGCTTTTGCCACTATACCACAGCTGCTGCATAATTGCTTCTGCTACTACCTTCAAACAAACAACAAATCTGCTGAGACGAGCATTTTCTACAAATGCATTCACCATTCATTGATGCTGTCCTAATTAGGACCTTCATGCAGATGGCTCTGGGGGAAAGCCTGAACACCTGGAGGTACTCAGGGCCGGGTCCTGGACTAATATGGGAAGAGATGCCGCAAAGTCATCTTTGAAAACGTCAAAGCAGCCTTAGCCAACAGGAGGCTTCCTTAGGCTGACAACAAGGGTAAAAAATGGCTGCCTTCCTGGAGCATGGCAAATGGCCTCCTTGAGTACAGTCTCTTATGCTTGTTTGGCAAGGGGAGATCTGCTCAGCTACAAGTTCAGATTCCTTCCTACTTATAGCTTCCCACCTTTTTCAATGCCCTCTGGTCTTTTAGTGGCAGATTGATGTGTTCTACCCCTCTCCACCGTCAAATTTCCTGGAAGAATAGATCCCAAGGTCAGGATTTATTCTGGTTCAGCTCTATAGACTTCCAGGACTTCATACCTTGCACAGAAAAGATGTTCAATTAATGTGCATGAATACATAATGGTTTTTCCTTTTGGAGATTTTTTGTATGCCATTTAAAAAGTACCTGCATTCAGGGGCACCTGTGTGGCTCAGTCGGTTGGGCATCTGACTTTGGCTCCCATCATGATCCATGGTTCGTGAGTTCGAGCCCCACATCAGGCTCTGTATGGACAGAGAGGAGCCTGTTTTAGATCCTCTGTCTCCCTCTCTCTCTGCCCCTTCCCTGTGCATACTCTCTCTTTCTCAAAAATAAAAATAAAACATTAAAAAAAGTATCTGTATTTGTTTTCTCCAATTCTCCAATGGAACAAATTACTATAAATGGTGGCTTGAGATGACATAAATATATTATCTTACAGTTCTGGAGATCAAAAGTGTGACTCAGTGGGTGTCACTGGGTTAAAACCAAGGTGTCAGCAGGTCTGTGATTCTTTCTGGAAGTTCTAGAGCAAATTTGTTCTTGTTTATTTGTTCATGTGGTTTATTTTGTTTCTGTTTTTTATCTTTTCTAGCTTCTAGGGGCTGCCCTGCATTCCTTGACTTGTAGCCCTCTTCCCTCCAGCAGTGGCTGGTTAAACTTTGCTCACATTGCATCACTTTGACACTGATTGTTCTTCCCTTTTCTGTCTTTTAAGGACCCTTGTGATTATAGTGGGCCCCTCTGGCTAATCCAGGATCATCCATCTATCTTAAGGTTTGTTGATTAGCAACCCCAATGCCATTTTGCCATGTAATGTAGCATAGTCACAGGTTACAGGGATTAGGATGAGGATACCTTTGGGGGACCATTACTTGTTTACTATGGTGCCAGGTGACTTATTATTAGTTATTATTATTATTATTATTATTATTATTTTAGGACTTCAAGACCAATCATCTACCCATGCACTTACTTACCTAGCAATTTGTTGAGCTCTTACGATGTTCCATGTGTTTTGCTAGATGCTGGGAAATCGAAGGTGTAAAATACATAATCAGAGGTCGGGGGCAAGAATGAATAACTGCAGTGCAATCTGACAAGCATTATAACGTAGGTGTGCGAAGGGGACTGTGGGGGTACAGAGGAGGGGCATTAATCCCAGACTGGAGAAAGAGATGATACCTGACCTGAGCTTTAAGGAAGCTGGGATTGGAGATGGTGGTCCATATGGAGGAAAGAGCATTTGCAAAGACCTGGGCAATATGGTATTCTCTGGGAGCTAAGATAGTTTGAGTTATTGAAACAGAAGGTGCTTTCCCCATATTCTTCCTGTACTGCCCTTAAGGAAGAGAGTTGAGGCTGAATAGATAAGCACTGGCAGATCAGGGTGGGCCTCACATGCAGATAAGGAGCTGTATGTACTTCATGCTTTAGCCACTGGGAAGAGACTGAAGAATTTAAAACAGAGGAATGATGATGGGCTGATGTTCTGGCTATGCATAAAGACCCTCCCAAGTTTAAGGTTTCATTCCTTCCAGGAGCCACACATGGTCTTCCTTTTTCTAACACGAACTTGTAGCTGAGCAGATCTCCCCTTGCCAAACAAGCATAAGAGACTGTACTCAAGGAGGCCATTTGCCATGCTCCAGGAAGGCAGCCATGCAGTGTGGGCTCCAGATCAGGCTCTAGGAACCCAGAGCTCCTTACATATGGAGAAGAGCTGTCCTTGGTGACAAATCCATGTAAGAAAAGGAGATGAAAATTACAGAATGCCATGACCAGAAGTCACTCTTGTCCAGTTTGAAAGACGACATAATCAAAGCTCAGGGAGAAAATACTGCCCATTCTGAGGCCTTCTCTGACCCTTGCCAAGCAGGTTTATTCCTCCCTTCACAGCTGTATTTCCTGAGCCCTTGCGTCAGGTCTCTGTGGTAATCATCATTATGGATGTCACGGTTAGAGTGCATGTAGCTGCCTAGTCCTGTTGCACTATTTCCTAAAGGCAGGAGCTAAAACTTACCCAATTTTTTTCCACTCCCCTTAACAGTGACTAAAACATGGCCATTGAAAAATAAGTGTCTGTTGAATGAATTAATGTAAGATCCTGGCAGGGGGAGTCAGATAACAGAGACTTTCCAAGCCAAAGTGCCAGAGAGAAGAGAGAGATGAATGGCAAGTTTTCTGTGATAAATATGTCTTACTCTTATAGTCCAAAAGGAAGTTGTGTTTTAACAAAAATGATTCAAATCCATGTTTTCTGTGTATTTCAAAGCCTGTAATTTTCTCTTCTTGTACTCCCTGGGAAACCCAAGTCAGAGCCCTCACTCACTCACTTAGCAGTGGTGTGACTGCTGATGGTAAATTAACCTCTGGGAGTCTTAGTTTCCTCACATAGGAAGTATGGATAATAACACCTATTTTGTCAGATTGTTTGGAGGATGACAGCTAGTATGTGCGCAGCTCTGTTGCCCAGTGCATAGTAGATGTTCAATAAGTGGTGACTGTAATGAGCATCCTCCCAGAAGCACCAATCCCTATGCCACGGAACAGTTCCCTATGGGCTCCCTCCCACTACACCTGGGAGAACAGTGTTCCATCTTCCCTCTTCCTTCTTAGAGCAGCATCCCCCTGCATTGGGTTGGTAAGCCGAGGGAATGCTCACACAAAACCTGCTCCACACAAAACCTGCACCTGAAGGAGACTCAGCAACACCATTGTTCTAGAGTTCTCTCATAAAACCTGTGCTAGAAACTTCTGACATTCAGCTGATGACTTCTCTAAATCCATGAAAATTCTGGATTTCTGTGTTCCTCAAAAAAATCAAAGTAGAACTACCCTATAATCCAGCAATAGCACTACAAGAAATTTATACAAAGGACACAAGAGTGCTGTTTTGAAGGGGCACATGTACCACAATGTTTACAGCAGTGCTTTCAACAATAGCCAAAGTATGGAAAGAGCCCAAATGCCCATCAACTGATAAATGGATAAAGAAGATGTGGTTTATATATACAATGGAATACTACTTGGCAATGATAAAGAATAAAATCCTGCCATCTGCAGCAATGTGGGTAGAACTGGAGGGTATTATGCTAAGTGAAATCAGTCAGGCAGAGAAGGACAGATATCATATGTTTTCACTCATATGTGGAACTTGAGAAACTTAACAGAAGACGATGAGGGAAGGGAAGGGGAAAAAAATAGTTTCAAACAGAGAGGGAGGCAGATCAAAAGAGACTCTTAAATACAGAGAACAAACTGAGGGTTGATGGGGGAGGTGGGGGGAGAGGGGAAAATGGGTGATGGACATTGAACAGGGCACTTGTTGGGATAAGCACTGGGTGTTGTATGTAAGCAATGAACCACGGGAATCTACCCCCCCCCAAAACCAAGAGCACACGGTATACACTGTATGTTAGCCAACTTGGCAATAAATTATATTTAAAAAATCAAGCTACACTGTATATCAGCAATCGTCCTAATTTTATAAAATGATGTATAAACATGATTAGATATATCGATTCAAAGAAAACAGATGAGGAGGAAATAAAGAGAAATTTGTGATTGTTACCTCAGAGTGGTAAGATTATGCATACTAGTTATTTATTATTTAGGTCTTTATGTGCTTTGGGAAATTTACAATGAAAAATAAAACGTAAATATTATTCATCTGTTTCTCTAGGTATTCCTTAGAGAGAAGACGGCAGGAGGACATTTTTGTTGGCCACTGTGTCCCTTGTAGGCCAAGCTCTCTCCCAGGGCTTGCCCTCATCTCCTCCTTGTCCTTTCATTTCATCGAGGCACGTTCATTGTTGGCTTTGCTTCTAGGTCTCTATTCACCTGTAGTCTTGCCCTTGGGATAGTCCCGGGCTTCTCCACCATGAAGACTCTCCTTCTTCACTCACCTCTGCAAATCCCAAACTTGTCAGGAAGACTCCTAAGTGTGAGGCATTAACTGAGAACCTTCTCCACACACCCTGCCCACCTCTTAGCCCATCCCTGATTCCTGTGCCCCTGCTTCCCTTTCTACATCATTCAAGTTGATTCGACCAAGTGTCAGATCAGTGGAAATGAAAATTGGGCCTGAAGGACAGGAAAAATGGATGAAAACCATAAAATTTAAAAGAGGCACAGCTAAGTTTGCATACCTGTGGTATGTCTAGGTCATGCATCCAGCAGCTACAAGATCTCTAGAGGCAACAAAGAAAGGGATTTAAATGGATCTTTCTCTCTCTTTTCTCTCTTTTCTGATCCCTGCAGTAGGAGACAAGAGAGTGTGTATCTGAAAGAGAAGAAACAAGGTGTCCCTTCTGTGAGGGCACTCACTCTCCAAAGAAAAACACTGTATTACAAGGTGCCCTCTGGATTGGAGAGAGGAAACACCCAGTCTCAAGGTAAGCCGAACCCTGTCCCCAGAGCCGTCCCTGCAGGGAGCTTATTTACCTTGGCTTTTCTATTTTCTGACTCATGGTTGTACTTAAACTCTCTTCTCTCTGGCTATGTGTCTTTTAATACACTTTTTTTTTATATCCCAAATGTGGCTTTAGAACTGACCTCTACCCTCAGTCTGGAGGCTCATTTATAATTACAAACATCAGGAGTGTGATGACAAAATCAAAGATATTACTTATTTAAAAACATTGTAAGAAAACGCCTGATTCACTGTAAAGTTTTCTTTTTTAAAAACTTAGGATATTTGTCTCTCTTCTTGTTGCTATTTCAGGGAAAATAACTGCCAAATGGAGTTTTTCCATATTTGACTTGAAAGGGGGCGGGGAGTGGGGGTAGAAGTTGATCCTCGCTACAAGATCGGTGCCAACAGTTGGCCTGGAATAAGTGTTCACAGCCAGATTTTCAAATTCCAGTAACCAGGGACCTATAATGAAAAGACTCCTACAAATCTCAATCTCTCTCTCTCTCTCTCTCTCTCTCTCTCTCTCTCTCTCTCTCAGGCTTTTATCCAAGAAGAGCAGGAACCTTTGATCTTGTCTGGAGCCCAAAGGATCTAAGGATGGAGTGAAGACAGACAAGAGTCTGGCAAAGTCTCGACTGGGTGCGCTTATTCAAAGCATGTCTGGGATGAAGTCTCTCCAGTACTGGATTTGCCAGACCACTCCAGCCTAGGGCCAGGGCAAGCAGGATTTCAGAACGGTTGCCTGTTTATTCTACCATGTTGTGTTCAGGGCGTGACCAGCCAACTGGTCTATTTGCCCAAAGAGATTCAACTCAACCACAGCCACCCTCCTCCAGGCGCTTTGGCTGCTCCCTTAAGAACCTCCCTTCCTTGCCTGCTGGGTGGAACTGGTCCTGACTGCTTTTATTTTTCCAAACTCCTCTGTGCATAAACAGGATGTTTGGAAAAGCTCAAGATGGCCAGGGGTCTGCTGAGTTGGCCCTTGATTCTCACTTGGAGGGCAGTGTTGGGCAACATCAGTGGAATTGCTTCTGCCTGGATGTTGCCCAGAATAGCTAAATCCTCTCCTCCCCCCAACCTTCTCACTCCCTCTCTTTTTCTCTCCCTTAGAGAACTTGGCTACAGGGAGTTCACACTGGTAGGAATGAGGTAGAAGAGTTGCCTTCACTTTCTAAAGGTGTTTCCTATGAGGGTATTAAGAAATATCCCTGCTCCCAAAGGGTGCAAGGAAGAAAAGTGAAGCCAGTAGGTGGGAAACTTACTCCCTTCACAGAGCTCTTCTCAAGACCCTAAGGGCTAGGGCAGGACCCTAAAGAAAAATCCGCCATAGAAAACAGCCTACCCATGATTAAAGGTCCAGTGGACAAAGTGTTTATGAGTAAAGACCCCTTACTAACCCCTCCTGACTGAACAAAAGATACACAAGATCAAGTTAACCCACTGGAACTAAGTTAATCCTAGGTGCAAACGTCTTAACATCTGAGCATGGGTAGAGGCAAGGAAAACTGCAGGCAGAGAGAGAAAGCCAAAGCCTTCTGGCAGGGAGGGGAATAAGAACAGCGGCAAATGCAGATAGAGGCCTTTTCTCAGGGCACTCTCACAGCCTCCCTGCCTGACCAATTCCCAGGCTTAGCTATCAGTGGTTTCACACTGAGCCACTACTTGCCATTGCCAGAGTTCCCTGAGAGCTACCCAGGACCTTGCAGCCTCCTGCCCCAGCTACTGGGGACAAGCATGGTCCTCTGCCAACCCCTGCTCCTTTCACCACCCTGCAGGATCTGCTGCCCTGATGACCCCGTCCTAAGACATGCAGGTACCACTGTTGGTACCCACACAAGCACACCTCCAGCCACAACATTCCCGCAGCATCCTTCATCACCCAAACTGGCTCTGCAGTCACCACCCTTGTTGCCATTGAACCAATGCTTTTCTGCCCCCTTAATCTATGTCCCCTGTTCCCTGAGTCTTGTTGGGCAATTCAGGAGTCAAGAGTTCCAGCTGTAGCTGAGATTTTGCAGCCAACCACACAGCACATGTGCACACAGACATGAGAAGAAAAGACTCCTGGGAAAGTTGATTTTGTGCAAGACACTTAAAAACACTTGGCAAATTTTCAACAACATGGATGGACCTGGAAGACATTATTCTAAGGGAAATAAGCCAGACACAAAAAGACAAATGTGATCTTATATGTGGAACCTAAAAATAGACTCATGGAAGCAGAGAGTAGAATGGTCAGGGAGGGGGAAATGGGGAGATGGTGGTCAATGGATATAAAGTTTTAGTTATGCAAGATGAAGAAGTTCTGGGGAAATACAGCATGGTGCCTATAGCTAACAATACTATGTTATATACTTAAAAATCTTCCAACATGGTATACTTACCACAAATAGCAGTAGTAGTTATATTAATAATAATAACAATAATAAAAGAGGCAAGAGGAAACTTTGGGAAGTAATGAATATGTCTATGCCTTGATAGCAATGATGCTTTCATGGGGGTATATTTATCCCCAAACTCATTGAGTTGCACATATTAAATATGTATAGCGTTTTACATTTCAATGATACCTCAATTAAGTGGTTAAAAAAATTGGCAAAAAAAAAAATAGAAGAAGTACAAAATTGTTATTTAAAAAACCTGAAAGAAACCCCTTTGGTTGATCGTTTAATGGAGAACACAGAGCAGTAAATTGAGGGAGACCACCAAGTAGGTTTCAGCAAAGTTAGGGTAGTGTTCTCAACAATTTCTCAACAGACATTACTTTGGGGATTTAGGGGAAAAAATCTAACTCTCAGGAATTTTCAAAAATTCTCCAAAGTGTAAGTTATTCTGTATTTCTAAAATTAATTATATTTGTTACTTGCTATTATGGATATCTAAAAGTTGTTTAATAAATAAGAGATATTAAACTTAGTAATAGTTACCAAAACTATAGGCTATAGCAGATATTCAAACCCTAGAAAATCTTTCCATTGGACACAAAATTTTAAAAAAACTTTGTGGGACACCTAGGTGGCTGAGTCAGTTGAGCCTCCAACTTTGGTTCAGGTCACAGTCTTGCAGTTTGTGAGTTTGAGCCCTACATCAGGCTCGCTGCTGTCAGCCTGTCAGTGAAGAGCCAACTTTGGATCTTCTGCCCCCTCTCTCTGCCCCTCCTCCACTTGCACTCTTCTAAAAATAAATAAATCTTAAAAAAACTTTGCTATAAATTGCATTTTCCCTTCAATTTGCTATGAAGAAACTAAGAGTTATACATTTGCTTAACATTTATCCTGTTCCTTAATTTTTTCATCATGAAATCCTATCTGTGGTAATGTTTTGGTTCTTGATATGGATTTGGTCACTGTGAAAATTTTATCAAGCTGTACGCTTATGACTTATACACTTCTAAAAGCTTACTTTAACAAAATTTCAGCTGATTTAATTCTGTACTAAATTATCAGTGTCTTGTCTGCCTAATGCCTAAAGGAAGACTAATTATTCCCAGAATCATACCCAAGTAACTACATAAGACTAAAAGGAAAAGGTGACTCTCTCAAGGAAGGGACCAGTTTGCACATCCTTCAAAGGTGAGCCCATAATACCACATACACACATCATATCCTACCTCCTCTCCCACCATGGTGCCCACTCCCTCCAACTACCAGGACCTTGCCAAAATTTCCATTCCTAGACTTATCTTCCCAATTCACCAATTAGGGGAAAGGATTTGTCCACCAGACAGCAGTAAGGACCCTTGGTTTTAAGTTTTTGCCTACAATCCCTTCTTTGTGTCCCAGTAGGGGATGCCCCTCTGTTTCAAGCCTCAATTCCTCCATAACTTTTAGGGAAAATAAAAGGAAATAGGCATCAAGTCTAGTAAGTGTTACAGGCTACTTAAAGACTCAAATGCGGGGCGCCGGTTAAGCGTCCGACTTCAGCCAGGTCACGATCTCGCAGTCCGTGAGTTCGATCCCCGCGTCGGGCTCTGGGCTGATGGCTCAGAGCCTGGAGCCTGTTTCCGATTCTGTATCTCCCTCTCTCTCTGCCCCTCCCCCGTTCATGCTCTGTCTCTCTCTGTCCCAAAAATAAACATTGAAAAAAAATTTAAAAAAAAAATAAAGACTCAAATGGACTTGGACTTTTCTACCATTCTCTGTGCACTCTGTAGAGCTGGGATTAGTAGAGGCACATTCTCTCCTACCCTCAGCCTCTGGAATCTCTTTGGTATGGGAGAGATTGGACAATCCAAGTAAAACTGCTGTGGGGGGATGATGGAGGAATTTTTTAAGACTACCTGTCTACTTGCTGCATCTTTCAGGATAGTTCAGGAAAGGGGAACAGCAGTGGCAATGCCCCTTCAGAGAATTGGTGCCACCTGAACTGTCATGCTGCCAGCCTCATGATGACCCAGCCTCTCCTGTGGAGCAGCCCCCAGACTGCCTGGGAAGTCTCTGAGCAGATGGGCTGGGGGAGGATGTGTGGGGCAGATGGCAATAGTAGTTGTCAGGAATGAAGACTAAACAGTGTTGGCAGAAGTCAACGATAGACTTCCACCCGCCTAGTTCTGTCCCCACATAGCAGTCAGATGATGGTGCTTATTTCAAGGAGTTTCCAAGAATGGCATTTGATCTATATCATGAATTTCCAAGAGGACCTGGGGGAGAAGCTGCAGCCTAGACATCCCGACACATGCATGGACCTCATCTCCCCACATCCTGTGTGTTGCAGGCTGAAGTCATAATAAACACACACATATTTTCCACTTCTCATTCTCCCCACTAATGCCGCTTTGAGCAGCATTAGGAGTAGAAGCCATTCCAGTGGCAAGAACTGGTATTCTGAATCCAGACTGAGGATCCCCGGACGTTAGTTTGACCCCCAGTTTCACACAGTATATTGTATTGTCCACACTTGTGTGGTGCAGGTCTGGAGCACAGGTACATAGATGCCTGAAGTGTCTTTCTTCATCTCCAGACATCGCTTGGTGACTCTGTTCATGACAGCTCTTCCCTGGATGGAAGAAGAGACAGAGTCAAGGTGTTGAAATGCCTTCATATTGTCTGTTCCTACTCTTCCTTCTGTGCTCAGTGACATGCTTGAAGCATCCCTCAGTCCTCTGCAAGTCCTCCAGAAGAGAAATGAAGCAAAGGGTAGCGTTAGACCACCCAGTGCTCTCTACTAGCACCAAGGCAGAATAACCACAGATATAGGAGGAAGCAAGGCTACCCTGGGTCCCTGTTATCATCCACCTCTTCTGAGGTTGAAGCATCAGGGCAGTGTGACTGGCAAGATATGACACATCTTGGAGAGCCAGAGCCCTTCTCTACTTGACCTTCCTTTTCACATCTTCACCCCTGAGCCCATGAAACCCATTAGGATTCTCCCTCCCTCCTCATTGAGGCTCCATGGCCAGACAAGCAGAAAGTACATTCAGGAATCTTAGCTTGTTTTCTCCACCACTGTGGGGGCAGTTCCTACCCAATCTGACCTTGGGGTTTCACCAAGGTTTACTACTGGGAATGTTACAGGATTAAAAGCCAACGAGTCTGGATTAAATCCCTATTCCACCACATACAGCAGAGGGTCTCAGGCAAATTACGTAGCCTAAGTCTCAATTTCTTCATCTATAAAATGGGTTTATTTTAATATTAGAGTTAAAACTAATATTAATTGAATAAAATTAATTGGTTAATATTTATTGAGCATCCTGTACCTGACATGAAAGATGTGCAGTAAATGTTGGTACATCTCTGACTCTTCCCATTCCAATGGGGGAAGCGGAGGAAGAGTCATCCTTCTCTTTGTCCCTGTGTGCCACCCCCAGCCCCCTGAGCTCTTTCCCCTTTATGTCTCTGGCTCAACAACTGACATTGTGCCATCTGTCCTGATCTTGTCCTCTTCTCCCAGCCCTCCCACTCTCCACACCCCTCTCCACCTCTTTGCAGGAATCACTCACAGAATCTATTTCAGTGCCTTGGTGAAGTTGTTTTTCCTTTATCCACCCTTCCCTCTGCTGTCATCCCCAGTTAACAGCCTCCATCTGAATGTCTAGTGAGATCTCGACCCTGGTCTCACTGTCTCACTTTGGAACCTACCACCAAGCAGGGTTGCAGCAATATGTCCAAACCTGCTCCTTCTCATCTTTTCCCATCACAAACTGGCCCCAATAACCCTGCTCCCCTAAACTTGCCTGTCTTGGTCACACATACCCAGGTGCACCTCCCAGTGTGTGCAGTCATTCAGGCTCCCCTGATTCTTGAACTCCTCCTGTCACCTCCACTGCTCCTTTCCATTGGGCCCCGCTTACAGCCCACAAAATAAGGTTGAGGAGAGGTCTGCCAAACAAGCAGGCCTGGACCACAGATGAGCCTACAGTGGTCTGGCTTAAAACTTGACTTACTCCTAGGGTTACTCTTCCAGACCTCCTCAGCACTCTATCCCTGGTCCCCAACCCTTGATGTTCACTTTCACTAAATGCCTTTTTTTTTCCCACTTTGTGAAGAACTGCACTTCCAGTCAGTCTAGCCCCCCCCCCCCACCGCCCCAATGTCAAGAGTGTCCCTCAGGACACTGCTCCTGGGTGGTCTTAAAGGAGCTGTCATGCCTCTGTCTCTACAGCCAACAGCTCCTATCCTGTGAGTCCAGCTATCCTGGATGCCAGAGAAACACTCTTCTTGTTTAACATTGTTCTTTGATTTCTCCCTCTGGACAGATTCCTTTCCTACTGACTTTAAACATACCCAAATGTTCCAGTATTAGAGGGGGGAAAGGAACCCTTAACTCTGCCATCCTTTTTAACCAAAATTCAGTGTTTTTCTCACTTTCAGAATCAAACTTCCCAAGAAATGAGGCAATAACAAACAGTGGATGAGATTCTGTGTTTGAATCTGGACATTTAATCTGCTGTGTGACCTTGGTAATATTATTTGACTTCTTTGTGGTTTAGTTACTTCATAAGTAAAGTACAGCTAATGATAATAGTCCTCTTGTAAGATTTATATCAGTTAGACAGTGCCTGGTACATCATATGTACTCCAGAAATCCTGGGTATTATAATTTATTGTGATTTTTTAGATAAAGTCCCTGATTTTTTTTCCATTTTCTCTCCACTTCCATGTGACATGTCCTTTGGAAGTATTCTTTGCATCCTCTTCAGACTCTTCTCTGGTTTCCTTTACATTGTGTTCATCTGGATCTTATATATTTTTGGTTTGGTTTTTATTGGGGAGGTGTTGCCTGCCAGTTTTGAAACAATTTTTGTTTTTATTTTCCACTTTCACAGAAGGAATATGTGCTCTTTCTTTTAATTTGGAAAACATATTTTAAAAATCAGAAGCACTCATAATAGGATAATGTATATGTAGTTTGTATATACTGCTTTTTAAATTTAATATCATGATTTAATACCATGTGCATTTTACAATTTCATTAATTTTTGAAAATATACTTTTTGAGGATATAATTTGAGTGGCTATATAATATTCAGTTCAAGGGATGAACAAAAACCTCCCTTACTGTTGGACATTTAATTTTTCCTAATATTTTTTTATGATAAGTATTAAGGTATTTTCCATATTAATTTTGACCTACATTCTATGTTAGCCTTTAAAATATTGTCTTACAAGAAAACGAGCACCTTAAAATGGGGTATCATTAGTTTGGGGGTTCTGATTAATGTCAGGGCTCTTCCTGTAGAGAACTAAACTGCCTTCTGCAACTGTGGCCACCAACATGACTGCATTCCCACAAATATCTCTTCCTTTCTATTTCTCCAACCCTGACTACCTACCAGTGGTTTCCTATTTTCATTGCCTCTCTCAGAGCCTTCCTTGTGTAATTCCATCTAGAAGACATCTGAATGAGGACTTTCACCAAAACTCTCCCTTATTTCAGCTTCATCTCTACTCTCAACCCTCTGCTCCTCATCTCACAGTCCAGAGGTCTCAAAAAGACCTTATTTCTTCAAATTGGGTCCCTTCTCAGTTATGCCATCCCTTTTATGGTCTTCAGAGGTAATACCTCTGGTTGACTCAAAACATGAATCATGAAATTGAAAGAAAACAAAAGAATTATTTAGTCTTATCTTCCTCTTAATTCTGGAAAATATCTTTGGTAGCTTTTTAATAGAATGAAAGTGTAAGTTGTGCATACAAAGTAAATAGAACACAAAAGGGCCCCAACATTCCATCAAATATCATTTTCTTACCTGAAAGAACTGTGGCCCTAAAAGATAAAGTGGATAAGAAAGGCTTGGATAGAATGAATTGACTCAGGTAATACACCATGAGCTACATGATCACCTCCCTCCTCAACTTCCAGACTTCTTAACACAGTAATCATAAAACGGGACCAAATTTGGACATCGGAGTGGTTGGCACAATTCTCCTACATGTCCTGCAGCTCCAGACTCACACCCAGCCAGAATCTATATTCTATTAGCATATTCGATTCTCATCTATATTCTACTGCAGCCAGCTGAGAAAGTAATCTTACAAAATTCTCTTGGAAAGGCAACCCTCAAAATTTTCGGGATGTCATAATTGTTTCTTTAGCATAAGTAGTATGTTTAATTCCCCCAGAGATTTAGGATCAGGTAGAGATGTTGAAGGAATCAAACACATAGTATTTGTTAAAGATTCTATATATATTTACTATTTTTAAGTACCTGCTATGTTTAAAAAAAAATTGCCTTACAGATTAACGCTGTGATACCAACTTAAAAATGTGTAATTGAATAATTAAATTTGTGAAATTTTACCAAGTTACAAATACTTTTAAAACATATAATAAAATTTAATAATCATTAAATTAATTTTAAAAATTAAAAATCAATTAAAATTAATTAAAGTCAGATAATTGACAATCTTAAGAAAGAAAATTTATTGTATTAAACTTATGAATACAGTACGTAATGTTTAAGGGAATTTATTAAATTGTAAAATCCCTTTAAAGTTGCTAAAGTTGATGGATGTTGACTAGACTTATTGTGGTGATCACTTTGCAATATATACATAAATTGGATATATTATGTTGTACATCTAAAACTAATATAATGTCACTTGTATTAATTAGTTATTGTAAGTACCTTTATACTCATAAATTTGAAGAAATGGGCCAATTCCTCAAAAATCATAAACCATCACAACTCAATCCACACACACACAAAAATCATCTGAATAGCCCTGTACCATTAAAAATTTTCAGTCCAAGCTCCAGAAAGATGGCCTGCTGAGCTGCCACATCATCTGTACACATAGGCCTAGAAGGCTGGCAGGTCTGAGTGGAGGCAGTGTGCATGGAGCAAGGTGTCCATGCTTGGGTGCTCCAAAGTGGAAACCAGGCTCACTAGACTCCAGGCTTAAGGGATTGTACTGATAGTTTTGAACACAGGTGGGAACTTGTGGGGTACCCATGAGGCCAAAAGAGTTTTAAATGTTTTTAATTCATGGTTTGAAAGCCCCTGGAAAAGAAACCTCCAGGCCCATATGGTTCCACTGGAGAACTATACCAAGAATTTAAAAAAGAATTAACACCAATTTAAGATAATCTCTTACAGAAAATCTCTTCCGGAAATGCCTCTTTCAGAAATTGGTCTATTCCGAAATTTTTAACAGGACAAATGTTATCAATTAGAAAGAGGAAACACCTCCTTGCTCACTTTATGAGGGTAGTACTACCTAGATACTAAAAACAAAGATAGTACCAAAAAGAGAAAAAAAATTGCAGATCATTACCTCTAATGAACTTAGACACAAAAATCAACAACATACAAGCAAACCAAATCCAATAAATTATGAGAAGAGGTGTACACCATGAGTAAATGTGATTTATTCCTGGCACACAAGGCTGTCTCAACATTAGAAAATTAACCAGTGTAATCCATCATGTCAACAAGCTAAAGAACACACAAAAAATCATATCAACTGACACAGGAAAAGCATTTGACAAAATCCAACTCACATTCCTAATAAAAATATTTCTTAGCAAGTTAGAAATTCAGGTAAATTACTTCAATTTGATAAGGAGCATCTACAAAAAAATCTATAGCTAATGTATACCTAATGATGAAAGGGTCAATGCTTTCTTCCTGCATTTGGGGACAAGGTGAGGACATCCATTCTCACCATTCTTATTCAACATAGTACAGTAAAACCTTGGATTGCAAGTAACTTGCTCTGCCAGTGTTCTGCAAGACAAGCAAACATTTCTAATAAATTTCAATTTGATAAACAAGCTATGTCTTGCAATATGAGTAGTACGTGAGATTGAATGTCACATGATCACGACTGAGCCAATGGTTCTTCTCTCTCTCTCTCTCTCTCTCTCTCTCTCTCTCTCTCTCCCTCTCTCTCTGCAGGATCATGGGTGATTTTCTCCCATGCTCGGATGCTCAGTCTCAGACTGTGGTGTTTGGCAGAAATCAGTGATTTTTCAGAATGTTGGAGGATGCCCCCAACTGGCACTAGTGTTATTTTTTGTCACTTCAAAGCACCTGTAGACAGTCTTTTGCTTTTCCATACAAGAGTAAGCTTAGGAATACTTTGCTTCATTGTAGGTCAGGCTCCCTGCAGATATAGACCCTTTCCTCTGCTGCTTTATTGCCAGGTACATTAAATGCAGTTTACAACAAGAATTTATTAATACCGTACCGTAGTCAACATCCATGCAAGTGTATACAATGGCCCCCATGCAGAAAAAGATTCCATTGAACCAATAGATAGCAGTGATTTTGTTAGTGACAGTGAAAGTCATCCTACACAATAACTCTCCTTTTGTGTCTCCTTCACACCAGCCACAAAGGTTTTCAAAGGTAAGTTCAGGTTAATTTGTTTATTTTTTCTTTATATTTTATATTGTCTTTATTATTTTGTATTATATTACAGTATTATGATCATTTTTATATGAATATTTCGGGGTTCTGGAATGAATCATCTGAGTTTCCATTATTTCTTATGGGGAAATTCACTTTGATATACAAGTGTTTTGGATTACAAGCATGTTTCTGGAATGAATTACGCTCACAAACCAAGGTTTTACTGTACTAGAAATTCTAGCTAATGTAATATGGCAAGAAAAACAAATAAAAGCCATGCAGATTAGAAATGGGGGCAGGGGGACGTGATTGCTAAAACCTGCTAGGTTTCTAAATAAAATAATAAGATTTCTAAGCTGAATATAAAAGCTTGAAGAAAAACTAATTTATAACTTAAATAAATTTAATTTTAAACCAAAGCAAACCTGTAATAATATTTTCTGCACACAAAAGATACTGTTAAGGACATCAAAAGCTCACATTTAGCATTCTATTGACAGAGTCTCCCTGTCAAACATGCTCTGCTTGGTGACTTCCATTGACAGAAAGCTCACCAGCTTGCTAGGTAGCCCATTATTCTGTAGGATAGCTTAAACTGTCAAGCTGTTAGAAAGCCTTCCTCTGCCCTTACATTAAGCTGAACTCTGACTTATTGATCTATAATCACTGGTCTCAGTTCTGCCCCCCTATAGACACTGAACAAGTCTAATCACTCTTCTCTAATTCTCTAGGCTCACATCTTCACGCTAGTACCTCCAGATTTGCCAATCTTTCATTTCCTCTACAATTATTTATTGAGTGCCTATGTTCCAGGCACTGTGCTAGATGCCAGAGAGAAAACAACAACAATACCCAGGCTATCCCCTCCAGCTCACAGTCTAGTGATGAAAAGAAGCAAGTGAGGAGGCACTTAGAAGTGATATTGAGATAAAATATGTAAGAGGGACCCTGAGAGCCCATAGAAGATTCACTCATCCTTGTCCTATGGAGTCACAGATGGCTTCTCAAAGAAAACAATGTCTAAGGCCAAGGAACACTCTGTAGTTGGCCCAGTGTAGAGGCAGGAGGAGAGGGAACAACAGGTAAACAAACATCTAGGAGATGAGAGGGAGCATAGCCTTTCCTAGAATTACATGTAGTTCCACTTAGGGCAGGAAGTATAGAGCAGGAAGATGACTTACCCTCCTCCTCCTTCTCACTGATATTGCCTAATTCAAAAAGACTTAATATAGGATCCAAAAATCTTCTGAAATTGTAAGCAAAATTGTGCACATATGTGCATATATATGTTTTTCTGGAAAGAAGATTCTCAAGAATTCTCAAAGGAGTTATTAGCTTTAAGTTAAGAATAAATTAGTTAGATTGATCCATATCTGTTAAAATGTAGTCCCTGAAGCTAATACAGTATCAAAATGCTCAAAGATACCATCACAGACAGAACATTGACTCTCTTCATCAGGACATCACATCTCTGCCAAGGTAGCTTAATGCAGCCCCATCACACAGTAAATTCTTATGTCGATTGTAGTCAGTCAAATCCCTATGTCATTGTCTTGTGAATTCTGCCAGATTCTCTCTACCCTGTTCTTGGTCAATTGATATTGAAGTTAAATCAGGGCTTTTACACTAGTCCCTATCAGATTTCAGCCCAGTGCTCCGGAGTGTCTGATTATCATTAATAATAAAACTAATCATAACGGCTAATATTTATTGAATACTTTCTATGTGCAGGCACCATGCTAAATTCTTTACACAATCTCAATTAATCTTCCCAATAGGTTCCTAAAGTAGATATTGTGATCTCCATGTTATAAATGAGGAAACCAAGTCTCAGAGAGGGCAAGAAACTTGCTAATGGTGACTGAACTAGGACTGAACCCAAGCTCTTAACTCTTAAGCTATGACAGATTCCAATATTGCTTCCTTTACCCACCTTTGCCAACAGACTCAGCATTCCATGCCCAGCTCCATTTCCAGTCTTTTCCCCATAGACTTCCGCAAAGTCAATCTTTCCAAAACACTATCAAATCAAATATGAACTTCTCAGACTAGATTTCAAGATGCATATCCTTAAAAAAAATGTGACTCGCCAACTTAAAATCCCAATATATGTGCAGTCTGTTTTGGGCTACTTTGGAACATGGCTTTAAAGTGGGCTTCTCCCCATTGTCAGGGTCTGTCAGGCAGTGATCATCAGGATCTGCCTCTTCAATCAGTGGTCCCACATAGAACTCCCCAGTTAGGTGATAGTAGACATTCTAAAAGAGAGCACAGAAAGCTGCCATGGATATAGTCAGTGGGGAGAGCCTTGACTTTATAGAGGGCATGAAGACTGCTCTTGAGTGAAGACACTCAGTCACCATGGGAGAGCACTGAAGTTTCCTAGGTAAAAAGGAGTCACTTCTGCCTCCTTCTCCCCAACCCCCAATTGATTCTAGGAAGAAAAACAGGCATGAGAAGAGGGCACTAGCCTTCCTGCTTCCATACAAGGGCTCCAACATAATCATGACTTACATGGATAAGGGAGAGTATCTTTCACACACATACACACAAACCCCTGAACTTCAGAAGCTGTCATCATAAACCCCAGCTATGGACTGGGCTTGTCAAGAACCCTTTCCAATTCTTAATCTAATACTGTCTTGCTAAGTGAGCTTGGACAAATGGGTTGTTTTTGTGTCTCAGTGTTTTCATTTGTCAAGCGGAAATGCTATCTATCCTGCATACCACCAAAAGTTTCTTGCGAGGGCAACATGCAAGTAACAAGAGAGATGTGAATATTCTTAGGAGGAAAATTCCCCTGGAGGCAACTTCCATTTGGTGTCAGATCTCTTCTATTCTATGGAGTAACTTCCATTTAGCCTCTCTCTTCTCTAGCCCATTTCCTTCTCTACAGAAGAAGTCACAGGTAACATCACCTGCCTACCTCCCAGGGCATCCTGAGAGCAGTGGGAGGATGGTGGAGGCAGTGAGGAGACTGGAATAGGAAGGGACTGGAGGTTACTGTCAATGAAAATAGTACCATTGAGAATTAATGTGACAGAGAAGAGGCTTTGTACCTATCCTCCCTACACCTGAAGTGGAACTGTCTAGCTATGACCTTTTGAATGGACTTGGAAGTGCTTAGTTATAAGAACAGGCTTGGATTTCACCCTTACCCATCACCCAGGATACTCAGATCCTGCGTTTCCATCATCTAACACCAAGTCCAATTCTGGCAAAGGTTGCCAGGGGCTGAGCTACAACAGACTCACCCTGCCGGGGCAGGGGAAATTGTGGAAAATACCTGTGTACTGTATTCATGACAGTAATACATGATGGAGGTGTTGGCTGAAACAAGTCCCTGATCTAGGCAGATATTTTCATCCAATGTGTTTTTCATCTGAAAGGGCAAAACACACAAAAACACCATTGGAAAGAGGCAGACAAGGAGGGCCCTCAAGCCTCCCCTGGCCCTGTATTTTCCCCACTACTCCAAGGGTGCCAGAAATTACCAGCCAAAAAGGAACAGGAGGTTGTGATCTTGGGAGCCATTTTCTATGCACTAGACAAATGCTAGAATGAGGCACTACTGTGATGCCCCTTCCTGAGAACACCCACCCTTCAGACTGTCAGAGCACATATAGAGAAAGGGAGCCAGGCCAGACATTCTGGTTGGCTGAGAAACTGAAAGGGGCAGATCTAGGGTTTCAGTTTTCGAAATAAGAAACCAGAGACAAAGACAGGGAAAAAAGATGGGATCTGGGGAGCAAGAGATGAAAAGAAACTGAGAGAGCTCAAGGGCAAAATGCCAAGAAAGAAATTAGGGGTAGAAATCCATCCTGGGTAGGATGGATTTTGGAAACCCTTTTCTGGGCAGTCATGCAGTTCAGGTCTTATTGTCTCTTACAGTCAAATATTTAGCATTTGAAATGCAATTTCATAATACATACTCTTCCACAGCCCACAATGTTGTGAATTGGCTTCAGGTTTGGATAAACATTTTTCAGATACCAGTCAAAAGTTTTACATTTCAGTTTCTTCCGGAGTGCCATTCTGGAAGAAATGTCTCCAAAATCGATTCCAGTGTTCTATAAATAAAACATGGTGTGTTTCTGTGCCTTGTAACATCCTTGACTCCACCAAAGGGTATGGATGACGCATGAGGGAATGGAATATTTTCCTGATAGCGTATAAGGTAACCTTGATAATTATAGTTTTCCAGGGAAAGTGGGAAGAGCTTGAACCCTTGTAATCTCTGCTGGTTTAAAAGGCACTTGCAAGGTCTGTGCAGTGGGGTCACTCAGGTTTATTTCTCATCATAAGCAAACTAATGCAAACTGTTCCTATTTGAGATAATGCTTACCCCAGTAAGGCACAAAATATTCCTCATGATAGCCAGAAAAGGCTTTTGAAAGGAACATTCTGGCAATGAGATGTAAAGGTTAAAGGAGATTTTCTACAAGTGACATCTATGGGGAATCAAAGGGGAAGAATGCTTGAGCCCAGAGCCGGAGATCCAGGTTAGAAGACAGCATACCATGCCAGCCTCTTATGGCTAACCTTAGCCAAGAAGGCCATCCTGATTTGGGTGCACCCAGCAGGGTTGCTGTCCCTACTCCCACCATCCCACATCCCACCTGCAATGACCAGGGAATTCTTGATGTCAAGCCCTGCCCCACAAGGAATCTCCTAGTACAGATGATGCACGAAGAACACGGAATCTAGGAGATTCCTTGGTTTGAATCACATCTCTGCTGCTTACTACTTTATTACCTTAAACAAGTTCCTTTCAGCTCTCTGTGCTTTGGTTCTCCATTGTAAATGTGGGAGTCATAAAAACAAAACCTATCCCATAGATATGTTGCAATGATTAATGACTTTCTGGAGCATAGTATTACTACATTAATGTTAAGTGTCATTATCATCACACTATTGGGATTTTAATTTTTTAGGATGGGAAGTCACTTTCACTCTATCCCACCCATCTCCTACCATTACCACCACCTTCTCCTTCTTTGTTCTTCCTTGCTTCTGTTCAATTCCATGACAAACCTGGAGAAGTATGTTCCAAGCCACGTAGACCACGTATTTGTACTCATCCATCCAGATTTCAGCCACTCGCAGAGCATTGTGCTTCAAGGCAAGACTCAGATCCAAGGCATAGGGCTTGTGGTGTCTCTAGGTGAGGACCTGGAACAGGACAAGATCTCGATTCTCCCTCCATACTGCCACACCTGTAAGAGAAGAAAAGAAAAGTTACCTGGGCAGGCTGAACCCATGGCCAATAAGTGGCATAGTTTGTAGACTCACAGAGACACATTCTGGAACCATTTTTTTTTAATGTAAATTCAGTCCTGCCACTGCCATCTCTATGTTACCTCTCAACCAACCAACATAAAACAACCTATGTTAGAAGTCTACCAAAATGCTTTTCTTCTGTTGTTCAGACAGCTCCAAAACTCCTACCTCCTTCAGGAAATCTTCCTGAAAATACAAAAGGAGTGGCTGCCTCTGCTCCTTTATCCCCAAGAAAGTATCAAAGTCCTGAGAGGCACCACACCCTGAACCAATCTCACTGGACTTAACTTTGTGCTGGACAGACTCTCAGAAGCTCCCATGATCCCTGTCTCCTAGTGTTCCCTAATTCCCTCTCTTTGAGTGTGGGCTTCTGATGTCCTTGTATCCAACAGAGTATGACAAAGGTGACAGTATGTACATGAGTGCTGTGTGTGATTATGCTATATAAGATTGCAGTGTCCATCTTGATAGGAGACATGATGTCTTTCTGGCTTTGAAGAAAGAAGCCACCATATTGTGAGCCACCATAATGGAGAAGGCCACAGGGCAAAAAACTAAGGGAGGCTTCCAACTATTGGTCAGCAAAAAAATGTAATAATCTCTCAGCCTGGAGGACTTCAAGGAACTGAGTTCTGCCAACAATCACATGAGTTTGGTAGATCTTTACACAGTTGATCCTAGATGAGAGATGAGAACTGAGCCAACACCTTGACCATAGCTTTACAGAGGATCCTGCTAAGCCATGCATGGACTCCTAGTCCACAGAAACTGTGAGGTGGTAAGTGCACCTTGCTTTATATCACCAAGTTTGTGATAATATTATTACCCAGCAATAGATAACTAATACAAGTCATTCTTGAAGAAGAGATACCATGACTTACCATGTAATTATAAAAATCCATATTCCAGATGGGTACAAACATACTTGCCAGGCCACACAATCTAATATTTGGTTTAAAAATAGTCTTCATCTAGATAGATGATATAACTGTCTAATGATATTAGATTGATATAATGGCTCCATTGTCTTCTCTTCATGGTTTCTCAAGAAAGGTACAGTTTCAGGGGGTTAATTAGCCTATCTGGCAGTAGTTAGAAACTTACTGCATTCATGCCCAAGGGGACTTCTGAGATGAGAGTGAGCAACTTCGGTCCCCCTGGTTCAGGACCACCTGAAAGGTCAATCCTCTTGCCTGACTTTCAATTTTTTTTCATCTTTTCTTCTACTTTTGAACTCACAGATTCTCCTCCCTCACCCCCCAAAACCGAGAATAGCACAGTGACAAAAAATCAGGCTTTGAAGTCAGACTAACCTGTGTTCAAATCCTGACTCTATCACTGCACAGCTGGCAACTAGGGGCAAAAACACTTCCCTTCGCTGAGCCTCAGGTGGCTCATCTACAAAATGGCACAAAGCTGCCAGTAGGACTAAGCAGCATAACAAAGATCCATAAATGGCTATGATTTTTAACTTCAAACAGTTCTTTTCTTCCAATATCCTCTTCCATTTCTTTTCATTAGTTTCCAGAATCATATGAAGGTTACATCTGATTTGTTTTCAGATTTTATATTCTGAAGCCAAACATCTAAAATTTCAAATACAAATTTACTTCAATTTTTTTAGTTGATGGTAGTTTCCAATCCACAGGAATTTAGGGGAGAAAAAACTTTTGGCACAAGAAACCTTAAATTCAAGTGAAAAGATGGAAGTCACGATTGCCATTTATGAAATAATGTTAACCATTATCTCTGACCAACAGTTGTCAAATTTCACTCTTTCAACTTGTTCCCACTTGCCAAATGCATCTCCATTTTCATTCCCTAAATCTATCTGTGTGTGTGTGTGTGTGTGTGTGTGTGTGTGTGTGTCTACCACACACAGAGACAGGAAGCTTCTGCTTATAGTAACAATAACCTGCTTTGTGGCACATATTACCTTAATATTTTTCATGAATTTTCCTCACCATGTAGGTATTATTATTATCACAATTTAAGTAAGTTGCCCACATTTATCAGCCAGTAAATGACAGAGCTGGATTCTGAACCCAGGGAGTAAGCATGTTAAGCTTTGGCAAGAGGCCAGAAATACATAAGGTGCTTAATAAATTCTGGTCTTTCTTTCTTGTGCATCAGCCCAAACAGCCTGTCTCCATTTATACGTGTCCATGTGCACCATCACTGCCATGCTTCTAGATGTCAATAAAACATTCCATGCAGCTCTGATGTACCCTAAGATCTGTCATTGGAAAAAGACAGATCTTAACAAGTGCTGACAGGTTTTAAAAGTCAAATAGCCACACTCACAAACTAAGGAAACTGGATATGGGTAGAACTGTTTTATCCAATAAAAGGAAAAGGATGGCTCTTCCCTGACCCTCTGTACATTTCCCACAAAGTCTATCAAAATATCACAAAATGTTAAAAGAAAGAGGATTTCTTGTGGAAACTAAAATGGCAGAGTTCAATACAAGGTGGGGGAATGAAAACAGAAAGGCAGCAAAAGGAGAGAGTAGAGAAAAATGAGGAACTCAGAAATGGTAAGAAGGGCTTAGGGTCCTAACTTAGGTAATTGGGGTTCCAGATAAATTCATGGAAAGCTATAGTAGGTAGGAAAACCTCAACTATAATGTAACTAGGGTCATCTTAGGACTTTGCTAAGTACCATACATAAAATAATTGTTTCTACATTTATATTTTTATGCTGGAGACTAATTGTACTCCAAATATCTATTCCCTTTACATCTATAGTTACAGAAAGAATAACTGCACACATAAGCAACTAGCTGAACTCTACATTTCACAGACTCTTTTGCTCACCAGTGACCATATAACCAACAGTCATGGGATTTGAGGGGAAATGACATATACAACTTTTGGGTAGTGCCCTTAAAAAGAAAGCATGCTCTGCCTTTCCCCTTTTGTATTCCTATTGACTAGAATACAGGTGTGGTGCTGAGTGACAGAACCACAAGATGGAAGAGTCTTGGTCCCCATCACCCTGCAGCTGCCATCTCAATCCTGAACTGCTTTTGTTCAAACTGTTATTGGAAAAAGGAATCAATTTCTATGTTGTTTAAACCTGTTATTTTAGCCTCTCGCACAGAAGCCAAACAAGAATTCTAATTAATATCTTTACAAATCATTTAAAATTATTTATTACATTTTAACTGTGCCATTATCCTTACAAGGTAGATGAAGGAAGGATGCTTCTCCCCTTGCATAAATGGAAAAATTTGTCAAGATAATCACATAAAAAGTAGTTTTCTCTGCCAAACAATGACTGTTGGCTTAAGGTATAACCCAGATAGAGACTCAAAGTATATTTGTTAACACATAAATATTGGGACTTGGCTAGTACTTAATTGGGTATAACATGTAGTTCTAAGGTCATCAGTTCCAGGGAAAAGAAACTGAAAATATTAGATCTGAGCAAGCTTTAGAAAATACCATATGCTTAAAAAAAAAAAAAAAAAAAAAAGCACCATTTTATAGAAGCTTGGTCCACAGTGAGTTAGCAGAGTCAGGATTAGAACCAAGTACAGCATTTTTTACAATGCCATCCTGACAGTCTTATTATTATTATTTTTATCATTAACCATTTATGAGCATAAGCCACATGTCACCCACCATGCTAGGTGCTTAATGTAGTAGGTATGACATAAAGTGCATGTATACTGCCCAAGATAACACAAACTTTCAAGTGGCAGAGTAGGATTTGGACTTAAGTCTGTATGTCTCCAATACCCATGAAATTTTCACTAACTTATACTGCCTTTTGTAAGAGTTAAACCTTAGTCTGGAAGATTAAAGAAAGATGTGAGAACCATCAGAAACCCAAGGGGCAAGGTCTTTTAATAAAGGTCTGTATATTATACAGGAGAGGCAAAAGGAATACTCTGGTGGGGGGGGGATGTTTTATGCATGAAATCTGTTCCAAACTGATAAGTTGAATTTATTGACCCCAATTCTTCATACTTCTCTTCATGGCTTCATTGTAGACAGACTTCACTGTAAACAGACACCATGGAAGTTGGAGTTGGCCATGTGACTTACCTTAACAAATGGAATAGAGCACAAAAATAATGTGCTAGTTCCAAACCCAGGCCTTAAGAGACATCACACGTTTCCACTTGCCCTCTGTTGCATAAGAAGAACTTTACCAAGGTAGCTGCTCTCCCATTGGCCTGAGCCTCAGAATAAACATGTGTGAAACAGAGCCACCCACGCAAGCCCAGCTGGACCTGGGTATCTGTGAGAATAAATTATTTTTGTTTTAAGTTTCTGAGTTTGGGACAGTTTGTAACACAGCATTTTTGTGGCAGGAGCTAACTAATACACTGATGTAATGTGAACCTGCACTTGAATTTTCTCCAGTAGTCTTAGTTTGCACACCAAATTTATACAGCACAAAAATTCAGGTTGTTCATTTGACCTGAGAAATCATGGGAAGCTGTCAGGGGAACGGAAGAGGCATCATTACTGAACCGTGAAGCCAGTGCTGTTCCAGACACACAGGAAGTTAATCAGAAGTAGAACTGGTTTGAGAATTTAATGCTGTACAACCCATCACTGGCTATTTGTCCTGGACAAGACCACATCTCAGAATGAACTTATGTCATGATGTCAGCTGCTCCATCTGTCCATACAAGAGCATGTTGGTTGCCCACACATCTGTAGCACCCGATCCTTCTGCCCATTTCAAATTCCCTTTAGCTAATCTTGTAGATAGCTGCCTGACTTAAAGTTGGCTTAAAGCATCCTAAGAGATGCTTAGAAACTGCTTGGAGTCTGCTGAGCCTCAATTCTGCCCCTTTCCATCCATATTTCCCAGATTATATAGACCTATACCAGAAAGCTCTACTCCAGAAGTTTTACTGCCTACCCCTAGTGATCCAGAAACATGAGAATATGTCTATTTCTTGAGCCAATGACACTCAGCCTTGTTCCAGAATTCCAGAGATCCTACCAACCCTCCAATTATTTCCCCTTCTTTTTTGTCTCATAATAAGAAGGAAATATATCCACCCTCAAGCTAAGTTCCACATTTTCTCCTCCATAGACCAGCATTCCACCATCCAGAGATCCAATCACTCCCAAGAAGATCCTGTTGGCAGCCAGGATGCCCATGATGGAGGGACTCCTGTAGAACACACAACAAGAGAGTTATTAACCTCTCAAGGAGGAATGGTCAGGATGAAGGTGGGTGAGGGGGTAGGAAGCCAATTTGGCTTTCAAAACTCTACTCAAGCCTCTACCTATCTTGAAAGCTTTTCTTAAACCCTCAGACTGAACTTTGTGCATGTAGCCTTCCCTTGTCCCCATGCTACCATAGCCTTGTCAATTATATTGACAATACATCTTTTGGGGGAATCCTGGTGGCTCAGTCAGTTAAGTGTCAGATTCTTGGTTTCAGCTCAGGTCATGATCTCATGGTTTGTGAGTATGAGCCCCATGTCAGGCTCCGTGCTTACAGTGTGGAGCCCTACTTGGAATTCTCTCTCTCTCTCTCTCTCTCTCTCTCTCTCTCTCTCCCTCCCTCCCTCCCTCCCTTCCTCCCTTCTGCTACCTCACTCTCTCTTTCTCTCTTTCTCAAAATAAATAAATAATTATAAAAAAAGAAATTCCATTTTTTTCATCTTCATATCCTTACTTCATAGCCTGATAAATGCTTCAAATGGTTTTTAAAATATTACATGCTGTGCTTAACTTTGTTTGAAAGCTCTTAAATAGTCTAAAGGGTCTATAATTTCTTATCCAGGATCAGTGTTTTTTTCCCTATCTTCTGTCCCTCACCCCATCTCCTCCACTTCTCCCACCCACTCTCATCAGTACCACCAAAGATAAACAAAACAAACACCATTTATTCCTGATTTCCCAGGTGTCAATCAGGTTCCCTAAGCCCCACACTTACTTCACTGGAGCAGTGACGTTATGCAGATCAATCCAGTCCTTTGGCAGAGGATCGTAGCAGCACCATAGTTCCCAAATGAACCCATCAACTGCCAGTGCATACTTCTCCAATTGTAAGGTGTCAAAATGAATGTTGTCAAAAACAGGAGACACAATCATTGTGTGGTCTTCCTGAATCCAAGCCAAAATGGGCTCTGCCCTGAAAGAAGAGTGTGCAACAAACCCAGGCTGGATATGAAAGTAAGGAGCAGAGAGAAGCAAACAAAACTTCTCCAAGCACCTTGCCCTGCTACTGAGCATCTTTTTCATTTGGGTTGTGCTGTGCAGTGAGTAGGACTCTCCAGAGTGCAGAGTCTCTATAGTTTTCAGGATAGCTGAGGCTGCTAGCAGCTGACTCGGGTCAAGAGCACATTTAGGGGTGGGGGGCACCTGGTGGCTCAGTTGAGCATCCTACTCTCGATTTTTGGCTCAAGTTATGATCCCACAGTCGTGGGATCAAGCCCTTCATTGGGCTCCACACTCAGCATGGAGCCTGCTTGGGATTCTCTCTCTCTCCCTCTACCCTTCCCACACTTGAATGTGTGTGTGCATGCTCTCTTTCTCTCTCTGTCTCTCTCTCTGTCTCTCTCTCTGTCTCTCTCTCAAAATTAAAAAAAAAAAGCAGATTTGGAATTAGTACCTAAATACCACTCCCAAGTCATTGTGAACAGAACCATTGGTATTCTCTTTGGGTCTCCTTTTTTTTCCAAAATGATGTCTCTTTACTATCTGATTCTCCAAAGAACATAACTTTCTTTGTATCATGTAATTTCAGGGCTGGGAAAAACCTTAGGAATTATCAAAACATCATTTCTTCATTTTATGGTTAAGAACATAAATGTTTAGTTGGGTAATGTGACTGATTCAAAGTCACAAAGTTATTTAGCAAAGTCAAGGTCAGAATCCAGTTGTCAATACTCCAAGCCCATTTTTTTTTTCTCTAGCACTAAACTATTTTTCTTAGCCAACAAAAATCCCTGAGTAAAAGTGCCCTATCTTTGGATATTTTCTTTGTTCAAAGTCTGGTACTGTCTTTCCCTATTTCCACAATATCCTGTCTTGTATGTAGTACAGGTACTGTATCTCCTTTCTGCCTTTTCCCAGAAGAAAACTCCTGGAGTCTTACACCATCAACGTTCACTTCAACATGAGCATCCAAGATGACAATCACATCAGCTATAGCCACTTTCCTGCCAGTGTTATGTGCTTGAGCAAGACCCTTTTTGTTCGTATGCCAAATTATTTTCAGTAGTCCTGGATACCTCTGGTTATGAACTTTAATCTTCTTGGGGCACCTGGGTAGCTCAGTCTGTTAAGCGTCCGACTTCGGCTCAGGTCATGATCTCGCGGTTCATGAGTTCGAGCCCCAGGTTGGGCTCTGTGCAGACAACTCAGAACCTGGAACCTGCTTCTGATTCTGTGTCTCCCTCTCTCTCTGCCCCTCCCCTGCTCACGGTCTGTCTCTCTCTGTCTCTCAATAATAAATAAATGTTTAAAAAAATTAAAAAAATAAAAATAAAATTTAATCTTCTTATCCAAGTATGCCTTTAGTTCTCCTGCCAACCGAATGCATACCTATAGAAATCCTGAGTGCCTTAATCAATGTGGTGTAGAAATTTCATTCTATTATATAGTAGTGGTTGAACTACCTCCAATTTAGGATGAACAATTCTACCATCTTGACTGAGAAAATAAGTAGTGTTTCCCCTGCACCTACCTCTCCTCTCCTTTCCATCCTCAGGCTTAATGCTCCATTCCTAATCCCCCTTGAAGTTAAACTACATTAGAATAATCATACTGCTTACTAAGTAATAAGGATTGTTATTCATGCTTTATGTATATTGAGAAATTCTTATGAATGAGTAGACAGACCTAACCTGAATAAGGCAGAAGTGCTGATGAACAGACATTGTGGAGACAGCCTGGAATGTCCTCCCCACAGCTAAATTCTCAAGATATTCTGAAGAATCCATAAACAACTGAAATTATTTTGTCTTGCTTTACATATTTCAACTTGCCCTACTCAAGGGCCAATTTTGGATAGAATGCCCAGACTAATGGCTTTTTCAGCCTTCAGATAATGAATCTATCCCCCAAATTATGCAAACAGGATTCACTATTCCTAGATTGTTTACTTTTTTCCTCTCTCTCCTTTCTCTTTTATAAAGCCTGACTATAAATTTGTTCTTTGACTCAGCCTACCAGCTGATTTCTTCATATGTATGAGAACAACTTGCATGCAAATCACCAAGCAGTGTTAAAATATCTAAATGAGTCTGAGTATCCATTGATAACATTAATTTATTTAATTTTCAAATTATCCTACGAGGTAGGTACTTCAGTATCCTCACTTTATAGATGAAAAAACTGAGGCACAGAGAGACTAAGAAACCTAAGTTACACATCTAATAAGTGGCACACCTGGATGTGAGCCCTTGTTGTGTCTAACCATGATGCCATGCTACCTCAAGAGCTATGTATGAACTTGGTTGGGTTTGTCATGATTTCCCTCCATTCCTCTCTTCCCAGGGCCAAGAAACAAGATTCTTGCTGGTTTCTCCATCACAAGAAGAGTAGATTTGTGAGTGCTGGAGTGGCCAAGATCTGGAATGACTGTGGCACAAAAATTTTCCCCCAAAATTTCCCAATTGCAGTCCAGGATGACTAACTCAGTAGTTGAAGGTGTTAAAGAGAGCAAGTGGATCTGAAGGCTGTTTGTTCCTACTGAGAGAAACCAAGCTGGAAAGTCCCTACACTCACCCAGTCACTACTTTTAGGAAGCAATCAGAAGGGATTGCCGTATTTTTTCTGCTTCTCCTGCCACTGAAAAGCTTGTGGCAAAGTGAGGGAGGGGAGCAGGAGTTTCTGTCACTTGACAGCGTGAAGAAAATGTAATCTTCTGTGGAAAATGAAATCATGGATACTGCCTATTTTTCAGCAATGTCTTCAAGAAAACTCAAAGTGAATGGAAAATCTGGAAATCTTGGTGGTGGTGTTATAATCACTTAAAGGAGCAAGAGCAGGATTACCATAATTTCTGAGGCACCTTTTTTTTTTTTAATTTTTTTCAACGTTTATTTATTTTTGGGACAGAGAGAGACAGAGCATGAACGGGGGAGGGGCAGAGAGAGAGGGAGACACAGAATCGGAAACAGGCTCCAGGCTCTGAGCCATCAGCCCAGAGCCTGACGCGGGGCTCGAACTCACGGACCGCGAGATCGTGACCTGGCTGAAGTCGGACGCTTAACCGACTGTGCCACCCAGGCGCCCCAGAGGCACCTTTTTTTAAAAGGCATTTGAAATATCTCACCAAAAACTATGAAGAATAATCTGTGTGGTTGGTTAGTTGTTAACATGGTTGTTAGTTGTAAACATAGTTGCTAATAGCATAGTTAGGGATTACATTACTTCCAGATTAATCAGGATAAATAAGAAGAGGAAGATAAGGATTAAAAATCATTTATGTGGAGTATTTTGTATGAGTTCTTAAATAAAACGTGTAAATCAAATTGTGGTGGGGGCAAGAAGAGAGGTTGCCATAGATCCTGGATATCTAGTCTGTAATTCAGCCTCTTTCACTATATAATTCTGTGTCACTTCACATTTGGGGATCTCTGTTTCTTCAACTTAGAAATGATGGATAATGTCAGGATCCTTCCACTTCCAAAATTCTATGAGTTGTAGATTTTAAGTCATCCTCTCAGAAATAATGCCTATAGTCCAGCACAAGAATTAAAGAACCCTTGATGGATCTTCTGAAGTAAACTTATGCTCACTTCTCAACCTTGCTCTCCCACTGGTCCCCTTTGCCCCCAAACCCTTTGTTCCAGGATGCTCAGCTTAGGGTGCTTCTGGCTACTGCAGATTTGTTCACATTATTCTTTGCATCACTCTCTCTCCCCCAACCCCCACACATACACCCAATCATTGTTTTCTTTGCTTTTCTAAATCCTACCAAGCTTTCAAGTCCCAACCCAGGTCCTTCTCCTCCAGGAAGCCTCCCTAGATAATCCCAGGCTTTTCTCTGGGCTTTCTTACACTCACCGACAGCTCACTCAATTTAACACACTATTCTTCAGATATTGGGATGTCTTTTTATGGGTATGTTTTGCCTCATCAATTAATATGAGAACTTCTTGAAATCACTGACATTCTCTTCCCTGCATAGTGTCTTGTTTTGGGTACAAATTCAACAAATAGCTGAGAGTTATAAAATTTGCCTAAAATTTGAGAGGAAATACAGAATCCCACTTATATTAATATAATTTCTGAAAAGTTGGATTAGCCCTGTTGACACTTGAAACACTTGACCTAATGCAAATGAAGCTTCATATCTAGGGAAAAAAGGAAAGGGGAATACCTCTAACACCAGGTGATGGCATTTCAACAGTACTACAAATGATACTGAGGTAAACAAGGAGTAATAACACTAGCTAACATTTATTGGGAGCAAGTCCTTTGTTAAGGACTTTTCATGATTTAATCCCCAGACTGGTCCTATCAGGTAAACTATTTATTTCCCCCATGTTACAGATGAAAAAATGGAGACATGAAGTAGTTGAGTGACTTGCCCCCCCAAAGTCAAATGAATAGTAAGTTTCTCTTGTGGCATGCATCATGGTCTTCCATTTATTTTCCTAAACTTAACACAACATAGATTTTTGAGTTCCCTTCGATGTAAGACCAATCTAGCTGATGTTTTCACAGTTAATGAGAGAGAAGCTAATTCCTATCCCAGAGACATCAGCCAAAGAATGATGAACAGTCCCCTCTTCTGTGCCCAAACATTATGGCTATGGAAAACATAATGGGTTACTGACTCAAGTGAGAAAAATGTGTTATATGATAGGGGCACGGTTCAGAACAATCTAGAGTTTTGCTTGACTTCTCTTTATGTGTCTACCCTACATTTGTAATCTTGTATCTTTTGAATTAATTGTTCCACAGGAAGAAATCTTGAATTAACTCTTATCTACTCTTCATGGAATGTGGGATTGAAGAACCATTGATTTTTTTTTTTCCCACAGAAAAAGATATCTTCAGTGGTCTTCCATCTCAGCCCTTGTATTTGCCTCATGGAAAAGTTGAGTCTCAGAGAGGTAAGACAACTTGCCTCAGGTCATCTCACAGAGCCAGGGAGAGGAGCCAGGGTGTCTTCAGATGTCTAGGACAGAGGTCTTTCTAATCAAGCTTAGTTTCTAAGCAAGCTTGTTTCTTGTTTAAAGACCACGTGTGGAATTTGGAATCGGTCTCCATGCCCAGAAAGGAATGAAGCCAGCCATCTTCGTTTCTTTGGTTTTCAGCGGAATTTTGCTTAGGAATTGTACCTTCTTTTTTGTGTGTGTGCAGATATTGAAATGACAAGAAAGGAAGCTATTTAAAGCATAAAAAGGAGTGTTTTAAGTGTCAGAAAATCCAACAAAGAAGGCTTGGAGGTCATTTGTCTCTTCTTCTTGGGTCAAATTGCCCCTAACTTGAACTGCAGTAAATACCTCTCTGGTACTTAAAGATCCCCCTGAAAAGGAATATATTCTGCCTCCAATGGGCAACCACTTAACAATCTCTAGAATTTTCTTCCTTATTGCTAGCCCAATTCTCTGGTTTTGTGACTTCATTCTAGTTTCTTTTATTTGGCACCCAAAATTTTAAAAACTAAGAGCTGAGAGGTTACTATGTGCTAAATGCTATTCATAATCTATGTACTATAACAGTGAACATAGTGGCTAGAGCTAGGGCTCTGGACTCTGAAATTTATGATCAAATCTCAATTCTGTAACCTACCAGCTCTATTATGTTGAGCAGGTTCCTTAACCAGACTATGCCTTAGTTTTTTGCATCTGTAAATTGGGCAAAAAGTGGTTCTTCCTCATAGGTTACTGTAATGATTAAAACAGTTAACATACATGAGGTGATTGGAACAATGTTAGCTGCCATGATTATCTCATTAACTCTCATGTAACTCTCATTACAGTTTATGAGATAGTTTTATTACCGACATTCATGGTTTGCAGATGAGTAAATTGGAGCACGGAGAAGTTGAGATATCTATGGACATAGAGCTTATAAGGGAGGAAGTGGGATTCTGAGATCCCAGCAAGTGAGGCTCAGGTCCACTATCTCCCACTTTTCCATGTGTCCTTGCTGGATGAACTAGATAGGAATGGGGAGGGAGCATGCTGTGAGCAAGAGACATGGCCACTGTGAAGAGTCTCAACATCCAAAGCTCCCTTTTCTCTGGGTTTAATTACCTGGGAAGATTGCTTTTCCTCACAGGGAACAGTTCTGAATCCCTTCTTGGGATATAAGGTCTAACTGTGGATCCCACTTCACTCCCTCAGGTCCCCATCATGGTGCATGCATGGGAAGTCTTTGGAGTCATTCACTCCTGGGCCTGACTCAGCTCCACCACTAACTATGCAATTTGGGCACACTATGTGGTCTAACTCTCTGTGTCTTAATTTCCTCATCTGTGTAATCAAGAAGATGATCCTCTGCCTTGACTTTCGAAGATTAACGCTTCCAGAACATAGGCCCTCAACAAATGATCCTTTTCTCTTCCCTATATGAGGAGGCCGAAGTGTCCCAAACTCTAACCTAGAACACTTTCCAACCTATCATGGTCAATAAACTATTATTCCTTGATCAAGTTGCTTACTGTTTGAGCTAAAATCGTCCACCAAGATGATCTCCTTTAACAATTGAGAGGGGGTGTGGTTAATGATACTAGTAATAGCCCATTCTATAATGGACAGAGCTTCATTCATGAATATGAGAATGACACCGAGGGATGGGAGTTGTGTAGGATATGCCTTCTGAAGACACCTGTAAGAAACCATTTTAAAAAACCACATTACTTTTTAAAAATTACTTAAACATTAACATCCAACTTACCCCTTCACTACATATGATGTTTTAATATATCAATCAGCTCACCAATCCCCAAACTTATTAGGAGGGGCAGCTCTCAGGTGATTATCACAGTAGCAACATTTTATATTTGTTTATACATAATTTTCCTGTTATATGGATAAAATCCATGTTTTTTCTATTAATCTTCAAAAGATGTATATCCACTTGAACATCCAATGTTCCACAAAAGGAATCCCTATTCCTCCCCCATCTCCAAATTACCTTCCTTGCCAGAGGCCTTCTGTCATTGCCACCACCTTTTCCCCATGTTCTCAGACCATCAGTCTTTATTGACACAAACCTCTACTCCACTGCTATAAAGTGGTAGGAAACTTTTCAAAGAATTATGCTTCACACATTTTTAATATAATACTTTATAATTATTAAATGCTTGCCATATGCTAGATACTAGCTTACTCTTTATTTTTAACATCTTTATTGAGATCTATTTTGTATATGATAAAACTCACCTATTTTAAAGTGTAAAATTGTTTTTTTATAATACAGAGTTGAGCAACCATTACTACTGCCAAATTTTAGAATATTCTCATCACACTAAAAAGAAACTCCATACACATTACCAGTCACTTGCCATTTCTCCCCAACCCATTCCACCCCCACTTCCTTTCTCCAAAGGAAACCACTAATCTCCTTTCTATGTCTAAAGAATTGTCCATTCTGGCCTTTCCATATAAATTGAAACATACAATATGTATTTTGTATGACTAGCTTCTTTCAGTTAGCATAATGTTTTCAAGGTTAATCCATGTTCTAATGTATCAAAACTTCATTCCTTTTTATTTTCAAGTAATATTGCATTGTATGGGTATGCCACATGTTTATCCATTTATCAGTTGTTGGACATTTAAAATGTGTTCCATTTTGGGGACAGTTATTAATGCCACTGTGAACATTCTTGAACAAGTTTTGTGTTGGCGTATGTTTTCATTTCACTTATATATACATCTAAGAGTGCAATTTCTAAGTCATAGAACAACTCTGTTTAACAATTTGATGAACCACAGTAGTGTTTTCCAAAGTGACTGTACCATTTTACATTACCACCAGTAATGAAGGAGGTCCTAATTTCTCTACATCCTGGACAACACTTGTTATTATCTGTTGTTTTGATGATAGCCATCCTTGTGGGTGTGAAGTATTATCTAATTGTAATTTTCATTTCCATTTCCCTAATAACTAATGATGTTCAGCATCTTTTCATATACTTGTTAGCCATGTGTATATCTTTTTGGAGCAATGTCTAAGCCCTTTGATTTTTTTATATTGAGTTATAAGAGTTATTTATGGCCAATTGATTTTTTTAATATGAAATTTATTGTCAAATTGGTTTCCATAAAACACCCAGGGCTCATCCCAACAGGTGCCCTCCTCAATACCCATCACCCACCCACCCCTTCCTCCCACTCCCCATCAACCCTCAATTTGTTCTCTGTATTTAAGAATCTCTTATGGTTTTCCTCCATCCCTCTCTGTTTGTAACTTTTTCCCCCTTCCCTTCCCCCATGGTCTTTTTAATGGATTTTTAGGATTTTCTATATATAAGATCATGTTATCTGAGAGTAGAAATAATTTTACTTCTTCCATCCCAAGATGGATGCCCTTTATTTCTTTTTCTTGCTTGGCTAAAATATTGAATACAAGGTTGAGGTCACATATACTTGTTTTTTGTCTTCATATGGGGAAAGCTTTCATTCTTTTACCCTTAGGAATGATATGGGCTTTTTGTAGATGCCCTTTACTAGATTGAGGAAGTCCCTATCTACTCCTTGCTTGTTGCATGTTTTTAATCATAAATGGTGTTGGATTATCTAAAATGCTTTTTTCCGTATCTATTGAGATGATAGTATGCCTTTTGTCCTTTATTCTATTAAGATGATGTACCACATTGATTGATTTTTCAGAGTTTGAACCAAGTTTATATTGTTGGCTTAAATGCCACTTTGTCCTGTTGCATATAATCTTGTTTCTATTCTGTTAGATTCAGTTTGCTAATATTTTCCTGAGGATTTTTACATTTATATTCATAAGGGATGCTGCTCTTCCATTTTCTTCTCTTGTGATGTTTTCTTCTGGCTTTGGTATCAGGGTAATATTGACCTCATATAACGAGTTGTGGAGTGTTCCCTTCTCTTCTTTTGTTAAGAAGACTTTAGCAAGGATTGGAGCTAATTCTTGTTTAAACTTTGGTAGAATTCACCAGTAAAGGCATATGGACCTGAGTAGTTTTTTAGTTACTAATCCAATCACTTGTTAGAGATCTACTCAGATTTTCTATTTCTCCTTGAGCCAGTTTTGGTAGTTTGTGTGTTTCTAAGAATTTGTTCATTTCTTCTAGTTGTCTAGTTTCTTGGGAGACCATTGTTATAGTACTCCTTAATAGTCTTTTATTTCTGCAAGGTCAATAGTGAAGTCCCTCTTCCAATCCTGATTTTGTTTATTTTTTTCTTGGTCAGTTTAGCTGAAGTTTTATTAATTTTGTCGATCTTTCAAAACACAACTTTCTGTTGGCTTTCTTTATTGTTTTTATGTGTTTTTTCATGTATCTGTACTCTAGAAATTTTAAATTATTCTTTTTCATGAATTTCTCCAGTCATCTAGTTATTTTGTTGAGAAGAAATGCTATACTCAACATTCTGCCATTCTGGAAGCAAGACTAAATCCATATATTTCTTAAAAATGTAAAGTAATTTTTAAAACTGTAAAGTAATTGCCAACATAAAAAAAAATCCAGACTTTTGGACTCTGATAAATCAAACATTTGTCTCACTGCAACCATCTTCCCTGCTGATAGCACCTCCTCTGACCAGAGTCAGAGTTGCTATAGTTACTCACAGCATATGTTCCCCTGTTTACCAGAGCCCTCATATAGCAGATCTGTATAGACATTTGAGTTGTATCCCCTGAGAGTGCAAGAATGTTTTAGGCAAAGGCTGCAGTACAGATGAATGCACAGGGGCCCAGAAGAGTACACACTGTTTGAAGAACTACACTGCTCAGCCTTAGTGACAAAAGATAAGGCTGGACAGACCAGCAGGACCAAACAATGGTTAAAAAGAGTAAGTAGAGTAACTGAAGCCTTTTAAGCATAGGACAGGTATAATAGGTAGGAAGACCTCAGCTAAGACATACTCTGAAGAATGAAAAGAAGAACAATAGTCTCAATCTGATTTCCTAGTCACTTGACTATCGTGAACTGGTAGGGGGTTGGAGGAAAGATACCATACCATAATGCTTCTCAAGCTCTAGATGCATACAAACTACCTGAAGATCTTGATAAAAGGCAGATTCTGGTTCAATAATTTTGGGCAGAATCTGAAATTCCACATTTCTAACAGACTGTCAGATAATGCCAATGCTGTAAAGAGTGTGGTACAATGAATATGAGCAAGTAAGCGCAAAGTCTGCAAATAGACCTGTATTCAAGTCATAGCCCTGGCACTTTTTATTTGTATGATCTTAAAAAAGTTACCTGCCCTATTTGTGTTTTCTTTACCTTATCTATAAAACAGTAGTAGTAGTAATAATAACACTCACGTCATCGTTAAGAAAAAAACTTGCCCTATTTTCCACTTATGTAGAAAAAAACAGTTTGTCTCCCTTATTACTCACATTATTACTTCACAGACCACTTCAATTTTAACACTTCTGGTCACCAACTGTGTGTGTCTTTTCCCACACCAAGCAAGTCTCTCTGACGGCAGCTGGATATCCTATAACTTAACTCAATTTTGGTAGTATCTACTTGGAGGTGGCATTAGATTCCATAAGTTAAGGGCTCAGTCTTACAAGACTGTACTCATCCTACTTCAGATGTCAGTTGCAGGTAGTAGGTCGCCAGCTTACCCACAAGTTTTGTCAGACTTGGCTACAAATTGAAGGTTCCTATTACCCCCTCCTCAGGTTCAACTAATTTGCTAGGGTCACTCACAGAATTCTGGGAAACACTAGCTTATGTTTACCAGTTTACTTAAGGATCTGATAATGGATACAAATGAACAGCCAGCTGAAGAGATACATCAGGCAAGGTCTGCGAGGGTCCTGACTGCAGGACCTTCTGTCACCATGGAGCTGGGGTGTATTACCCTCCTTGTGTAGATGTGTTCACCAACCTGGTCTCCAAATCCCATACTACTGGGATTTTATGGGGGCTTCCCTACAGGCATGACCAAATATTAATTCTATTTTCAGTCTCTTTCCCTTCTCTGAGGAATGGGGTTGGGGCTGAAATTTTCAAGCTTCTAATTATGGTAGATCTTTCTGGTAACCAGCCCTCATCCAGGAGTCCATTCAGAGTCACCTCATCAGAACAAAAGATACTCATAGTGTTCTTATCACTTAGGAAATGACAAAGCTTTGAGCTCTGTGTCAGGAACTGGAGGCAGAGACAAATATATATTTTCTATGATTTCACAACAGTATCATTATGAGGGTCAATATAATAATGTGCATAAAGTGCTCAGAATAAAAGAAGGGCTCATTAAATGTTAACTGCTTTTATTATTACTTTGGTGATTATTGCTGTTCTTGTTGTTCTTATATTTGTTACTTGAATCGTGGCACCTTTCATTGAACTGGGAACAATGAGAGGAGAAAAAGTAATGGACATGTTTTGGTTTGGTCTTGTTGAGTAGGAAGTACCTGTGAGTCACACGAGGGAATTCCCCAGCAGGTCATTGCAAATATGGTCCTGGGGCCACAGTTGAACAATCTGGATTGAAGACATGTGAATTTAGGAGTCATTACCATGTAAGTGGTGGTTAAATTCACAAGAGTTGGATAAAATTACTCAAGTTACATGCAGAAAGGAGACTTGAGCTAAAGCCCGAGGATCATCAATATTTAAAGCAAAGGCAGAGGGATGTAAGAGATAAACCTTAAATTCTTTCAAGCTCAGTGGCAGTTCTTAATGTCCAGTACAGGTTGCTTATATATAAATATGTATTTTTATTAATTTTTAAATTAAATTCAAGGTAGTTAACATACAGTGTAGTAGTGATTTCTGGAGTAGAACCCAGTGATTCATCACTTGCATATAACACCCAGTGCTCATCCCAACAAATGCCCTCCTTAATTTCCATCACCCATCTAACCCATCGCCCCAGCCACCTCCCCTATAGCAACCCTCAATTTATTCTGTGTATTTGAGAGTCTCTTATGGTTTTCCTCCTACTCTGTTATTTATCTTATTTTTCCTTCCCTTCCCCTATGTTCATCCATTTTGTTTCTTAAACTCCACATATTAGTGAAGTCATATGATATTTGTCTTTCTCTGACTGACTTATTTCACTTAGCATAATATACTTTAATTACATCCACGTTGTTGCAAATGGCAAGATTTCATTCTTTTTGATCACTAATATTCATCAGTCAATGGACATTTGGGCTCATTACATAATTTGGCTATTGTTGATAGTGCTGCTATTAACATTGGGGTGCATGTGCCCCTTTGAATCAGCATTTTTGTATCCTTTTGACAAATACCTAGTAGTTCAATTGCTGGGTCGTAGGGTAGCTCTATTTTTAATTTTTTGAAGAACTCCCATACTGTTTTCCAGGGTGGCTACACCAGTCTGTGTTCCCACCAACAGTGCAAAAGGGTACCTACCCCTTTCTCTACATCCTCATCAACATCTGTTGTTTCCTGAGTTGTTCATTTTAGCCATTTTGACAGATGTAAGTTGATATCTCATTGTGGTTTTGATTTGTATTGCTCTGATGATGAGTGATGTTGAGCATCTTTTAATGTATATGTTAGCCATCTGGACATTTTTGGAAAGGTGTCTATTCATGTCCTCTGCCCATTTCTTCACTGGATTATCTTTTTGTTTTTGGCTGGGGTGCTGAGTTTGGTAAATTCTTTATAGATTTTGGATACTAACCCTTTATCCAATATGTCATTTGGAAATATATTCTTCCTCCCATTCTGTTGGTTGATTTTTAGTTTTGTTGATTGTTCCCTTCACTTTGCAGAAGCTTTTTATCTGGCCCTAATAGTTCATTTTTGTTTTTGTTTCCCTTGCCTCCAAGACATGTCTAGTAAGAAGTTGCTGCAGCTAAGGTCAAGGAGGTTGCTGCCTGTTTTCTCTTCTAAGATTTTGATGGTTTCCTTTCTCACATTTAGGTCTTTCACATGTATTTAGTTGAGAGTAAGAGTCGGTCTTCTCTTCCCTCTAATCCACATAATCCAACCATCTTCAGATTTTCTTTCTTCCACTCAGTCTCCCTTGCTTCCTTTTGAATACTTTCTCGGCTATAATCTAAATGCTTTAATAACACTTCTCTTATCCACACTCCACATTCTCCTACCCACCTTATATCAAGAGAAACAAGAAATGTGGCTCCTGCCGTTCCAAAAAGAATGATCTCCCCTTCCTCCTTGCTCCTTATCACCTGACCTGGAATGGTTAGACCAGCTCTATTCAATAGAATTTTCAGCAATGATGGGGGCATCTGGGTGGCTCAGTCAGTTAAGCGTCTGACTCCTGATTTTGGCTCAGGTCATGTTCCCACAGTTCATGGGTTGAGCTCTGTGTCCAGCTCTGTACTGAGAGCCTGGAGCGTGAATAGTATTCCCCCCGCTCCTTGTCTCTCTGCCCCCTTCCCCGCTCATGTTTACTCACATTTTCTCTTTCCCTCTCTCTCAAAATAAATAAATAAACATTAAAAAAGAAATCTTCAGAAATTATGGAAATGTTCTAAACCTGTTCTGTCCATTATGATAGCCACTAGTCATGTATGGCTATTGAGCACTTATAATGTCACTAGGGAACCAAAAAATAATTTTTTATTTAATTAAATTCTAATTAATTAAATTTAAATACTTACATGCGACTAGTGGCTACCATATTAGGCAGTGCAGCAAAAGATACTGAAAAATATTTATTAGTTGGATGACAGTTACAGGAACTGATCTTTGGCAACTCCTTCCAACATAAGACCACAATTTCTCCATTCCCCCAACAGCAGAAGGGCACAATAGGAGAAATTGATAAGGTAGCTTCTAGGTGTTAGATCTAGAAAGATAAACTTGTGTATATCACAAATTTACCTGAAACTATCATTGTGTATAACAAACCAATACACACATATCGAAACAGGCTTTAAACAATTGTAAAATATATTCTTGCATTGGGATTTCCCAAGGCAAGTTATGCCAGCAGCAAGGCAAGCTTCCTGGGTGTGCATCCTATGCAGTCGCACAGGTCACCACACTTACTGAGTTAACTTGTCTTAATATTTTGCTAACACCATCTTGAAATTCTTCACAGTTTTTGAACAAAAGATCCTACATTTTCATTTTGCACTGGGCCCAGCAAATATTGTAGCTGGTCCTGGCCACAGCATTTTGGTAAACTCCCTATTAGAGATTAGCTGTTAAAGCTATGCCTTTGCATGTGTCTAATTGTTTGCTGGTATTTAACATCTACTTATGGAGCGCCTGAGTGGCTCAGTTAAGCATCTGACTTCAGCTCAGGCCATGATCTTGCAGTTCGTGAGTTCGAGCCCCACACTGGGCTCTCTGCTGTCAGTGTGGAGCCTGCTTCTGATCCTCTGCCCCTCCCTCACTCGCACTCTCTGTCTCACTCCCTCTCAAAAATAAATAAACAAATAAATAAACTTAAAAAAAAATCTACCTAAGCTCAATAAAGTAACTGGCCAATTCTCCAATTCCACACAACACTCCCGTGAGTGGACTTTCTCCAGTCTTTGAAAGGTAAAGAGAGGACATGACAACAGAAGAGCTGCCATCTTTCTGGTCTCAGATAGCTATCCAGAAAACTGGGGAAATAGGGATTATAATCACTTTGGCATCTCACTTAGCAGGAAGCTGCATAGAAGTCTATTCTTATCTTATAATTCTGTATAATAATACCTCTCACTAAGTTATTTCTCTCAAAGAAATTTAGTGGAGTAGTCTTCCTATAGTTTTAGACCATAATGGTTTCCAGAATGCTTTAGTTCTGAAATCTCTCTATGTCTGAGCCACAAGGATTTTTTATGAACAGCAAGGATGAAGAGTACTCATTTGGTTTATAAGTATCGGATGTGACTTAGATGTTATTCAAGTATATGTAGATACTTGATTCATAAATATTTTGTATCCATAGTAATACTTTCTGACAAGCAGTTTTGTGAGTTAATCCTTATGGAATTAAATCTGGATGCTCCAAAATTAATAAATGCAATGCAGCTTCAGTTACCAACTTATCCCAGCATATTATCTTTATGCTTAAAGATCTAAATTATGCAATCAACCCAAGAGAAAATATATGAGGCCCTACTTGTGTCCTGGCTCACAAGTGACAAGTACTGACACATGTCCTCCCCTCTCATTATGGAGGACATCACTAACACATCACCCATGCCTTTAATCATACAGACTCAAAAGTCTTCCCACCACAGTACTCTAGGCAGTCACTACCAATCAACTGGAGTTGGCATGAAAGATTAAATTTTGTTACCATCCTTGTATAAACTAATTAGGTAAAAGATTTCTCTAAATGCCTTCAGGATTATTTTACATGCTGAGATGAGTGAGTCTCAGTGAAAAGGTAGCTTCTCATACCTCCATCTAAGGCTATGCCCATTACCTTCTGATTCAGAGAATTAGGGGATGATGACAAAACATCTTCTTAGGATGATGTGATGAAGAGTACCAATTCATCAGCCAAATGATACATTAGGCCACTGCCATGCATTACACGGATTATGGGTCAGATTCTCAATGATGATTCTAAATGTATAAATGAAAGATGGGGCACCTGGGTGGCTCAGTTGGTTAAACACCCAAATCTTGATTTTGGCTCATGATCTCAGGCTCATGAGATTGAGCCCTGTGTCAGGCTCTGAGCTGACAGCACAGAGCCTGCCTGAGATTCTCTCTTTCACCATCTCTCCTTCTACCCCTCCTCCCCCCCTCTCTCACACTTTCCCTCAAAATAAATAAATAAACTTTAAAAAATAAATAAATGATAAATGGAGAAAATTTGTGTAAAAAATTCCTGATCACAATTCCACATTCATTTGGTATTGGATGAATTAAGCTATAAGATCTTAACCCTCAGAGGCTTCAACTTCTGATATAATCATAACCTCCAAAAAAAAATATTTATACTCAAATACTTCTTAGCACAACCAAGAAGCTCATTGAACTTCAAGTAGGATAAATGTAGAGATACATTCCCAGATACATCATAGCCCAGATGCTGAAAGCCAAAGATAAAAAGAAAATCTTGGGGAAAAAAACAAAAGGAAAGTAACTCACAACATACAAGGAAACCTGAGTGATATTAACAGTTGACATCTTATCAGAAACAATAGAGCTAAAAGGCAATGGGATGACATATTCAAAGTGCAGAAAGAAAGAAAAAAATAAACAAGCATTTTTTATATCTTTCAAATATGAAAGTGAAATAAAGACATTGGCAAATAAACAAACACTGAAAGAATTTGTTGGTTGCAAACCCACCTTACAAGAAACACTAAATTCTTTAGCTTAAAAACAAGTAATCCTAGACAATAACTCAACACACACACACACACACACACACACACACACCAAGAGTACCAGTAAAGGTAACTGCATAATTATAAAAGACAGTATAAATGCCTATTTCTTCTTTCTTCTCTTAACTGATTTTAAAAAGCAATTATATTTTTTGGTTTTTATTTTTTTTTTAATTTCCCATTTAATGTCCATTATTTTTTAGAGAAAGGGACATAGCGTGAGGAAGGGAGGGGCAGAGAGAAAGAGAGACTCAGAATCTGAAGCAGGCTCCAGGCTCCACACTGCCAGCACAGAGCCTGACATGGGACATGAATCCATGAACTGTGAGATCGTGACCTGAGCTGAAGTCGGATGCTTAGCGGACTGAGCCACCCAGGCACACTGCAATTATGTTTTTTTTAAGTGTATATAATTGTTGGGCCTATAATAATTTCATATACCTGACAGTAACAGCACAAAAGAGGTGAATGGGAGCAAAGCTGTATTGGTAAGAAAATGACACCACATGGTACATTGAATCCACAGGAACAAGTGTAGAGAATCAGACATGGTAACTAAGAAGATAAATACAACAAACTTCATAAATCTATACTTAATCCCCTTTTTTCTCATTTTAATAGACATAAAATTATATAAAGTAATTATAACAGTAAATTTTTGGTTTTGTACCATACATATATTTAATATTTATAACAATAACACCAAAAAAAGAAGATGAAATAAAGCTATATATTACTAACCTCCCTATATTTCATTGGAATAAGTCTAAGTAGACTCTAATAAGTTAAGATGTACACTATAAGCCCTTGAACAGCCATTAAGAAAATAACTATAAAAATATACTGGAAAATAATTAAAAGAGTGATATTGTTACATTAGAAAATATTCATTTAATACAAAAAACAAGCAGTAAAGGCTGCAAGAAAAAATACATGAGGCATTAGAAAACAAAGATAGATTGGCAGACATAAATCCAACATAAATTAATAAAATATTTATCAATAAAATATAATAAATAAAATATAATAAATACAAATATTAAATTTAAATGAATTAAACCCAATTAAAAGGTAGAGATTGTCAGATTGTATTTTCTTAATCCAACTATATCTTCAGGAAACACATTTAAGGTCAAAGGATTAAAAGATACAAATAGATTTAAAATAAAAAATATATTATGCAATAGCAACCATATGAAAGCTAGAGTGGTTATACTAATATCAGACAAAATAGATGTTAAGATGAAAATCTTTGTAGTGATAAGGGGGAGTTTTTTTTAATAACAAGAAGATCAATCCATCAGGAAGATATGACAATTATAAAAATATGCATGTAGGGGCTCCTGGGTGGCTCAGTTGGTTAAGTGTCCAACTTTGGCTTGGGTCATGATCTCCTTGGTTTTGAGTTCAAGCCTTGCATTGGGCTCTCTGCTGTCAGCACAGAGCCTGCTTTGGATCCTCCATCTCCCTTTCTCTCTGCCGCTCCCTCTCCTTTCTCTCAAAAATAAATAAATATTTAAAAATATATTTATACATCTAGCAACATAGTCCCAAAACACATGAAATAAAAACTGACAAAATTGAAGAAGTAATAGACAATTGAACAATAATTATTAGAGACTTCAATATCCCACTTTCAATATTAGATACAACTAGGAGGGATTAGGCAGAAGATTAAACAACACTATAAACCAACTAAACCTAACAGACATCTAGAGAACATTCTACCCAATAACAGCCTAATACTTTCAGCTACACATACAACGTTCTCCAGAAAAGACCATATGCTAGGGTACAAAATAAGCCTTAATACATTTTTAAAAGATTAAATTTATACAAAATATGATTTTCTGATCACAATGGAGTGACATTAGAGATGAAAACAGAAAAAAAGGAAAATTCACAAATATGTGGAAATTAAACAACATATTCCTAAATAACCACTTGGTCAAAAATTACAAGGAAAATTAGAAAATACATTGAGATGACTGGAAAAAAAAATAAGCACAGTATACCAAAACTTATGGGATACAGCTAATGAAGAGCTGAGAAAGAAATTTATAGCTGTAAATAAGTATATTTTTAAAAAAAGAAAGATCTCAAGTCAATAATCTAGCCTCTTTCCTTAAGAAAATAGAAAAGAATGAGCAAACTAAATCCAAAGCAAGCAGAAGGAAGAGAATAATAAAGATGAGAGTAGAAATGCATAAAATGTAGAATAGGTATAACAATAGAGGTAATCAATGAAAAGTTGGTTCTTTGAAACATAAAATTTACAAATTTTTAGTTAGACTGACCAATAAAATAATAAAGAATATTCAAATTACTAAAAATCAGAAATAAAAGTGGGATATCACCATTGGCCTCACAGAAATAAAAAAATATTATAAGAGAATACTATAAACAATCTTCCCACAAATTAGAAAATTTAGATGAGATGGACAAATTCCTAAAAAGAAACAAATTATCAAAACTGACACAAGAATAAATAGAAATATACATAGACCTACATCAAATAAAGAGATTGAATTACTAATCACTAATTGCTTATCAAAAAAAAGATCCACAAAATTGAACCCACAGGAACAAGTGTAGAGAATCAGACATGGTAACCAAGAAGATAAATACAACAAACTTCACTTCACTGGCTTCACTGGTGAATTCTACCAAGTATTTAAAAAGAATTAATACCAATTCTTCACAAATGTTTCCAAAATATGGAAGTCATTCTTGAGGCCAGTATTAGTTACAAAATCAGACAAAAAAATATCACAAGGAAAGAAAACTACAAACCAATACTTCTTATAAATAGAGACACAGAAATCTCAAAATACTTGTAAACTAAATCCAGCAACATATAGAAACAATTATATACCATGGCCAAGTAGAATTTATGCCATGAATTTAAGATTTGTTTGATATCCTACTATCAATTTGTGTAATACCCTGTATCAATAGATGATAAATAAAACCACATGATCAATTTGATAGACACAGAAAAAGCATTTAACAACATTTTTTAAAGTTTATTTATTTAGGGGCACCTGGGTGGCTCAGTTGGTTGAGCATCTGACTCTTAATTTCAGCTCAGGTCATGATCTCATGGTTTGTGGGTTTGAACCCTTTGTCAGGCTCTGGGCTGACAGTGTGGAGCCTGCTTGGGATTCTCGGTCTCCTTCTCTCTCTGAGAGAGAGAGAGATCATGAGTGAACAGGCAAGGGGCAGAGAGAGAGCCCCCAACATGGGACCCTGACAACATTTAACACCCCTTCATAATAAGAAAAAAAAACGCTAAACAAACTAGAAATAGAACAAGATTTCTGTAAAGGCCATTTACAAAAAACCACAGCTAACATCATACTTAATAGTGAAATAGTAAATGCTGCCCCCCTGTAACGAGGAACAAAACAAAATCCCTCTTTCACCACTTCTATTCAACATTGTACTGAAATTCTAGCCAGGTAATTAAACAACAAAATTAAATAAAAGTCATCATATTGGAAAGGAAGAAGTACATATTTCTCAATTTACATATGACATAATCTAATATATAGAAAATTCTAAAATATCCACTAAAAACTATTAGAATTAATAAATTAATATGGCATGGTTGCAGGATGCAAATTCAATATATAAAAAACATTTGTGTTTCTATAGACTTTCAATGAACAATTTGAAAATGAAACTAAGAAAATAATTTCACTTCCAATAGTATCAAAAAGATAAGCCTATTTAACAAAAAAGGGGCAAAACTTATACTGTCAAACCCAAGACATTGTTGAAAGAAATTAAAGAAAGCCTAAATAAATGCAAAGGTTTCCCATGTTCATGGATTGAAAGGCTTAATTGTTGGGGCACCTGGGTGGCTCAGTCAGTTAAGCATCCAACTTGGGATTTTGGCTTAGGTCATGATCTCATGGTTTGTGAGTTCCAGCCCTACATTGGGCTATGGAGCCTACTTGGGATTCTTTCTCTCCCCCTCTGTCTCTGCAACTCTCTACTCATGCCTGTTCTCTCTCTCTCTCTCTCTCTCAAAATAAATAAATAAACTTAAAAAATTGTTTTAAATTCATTTGCAAATTCAAGTTCCCAATACCTAAAACAATCTTGAACAAGAAGAAAATTGAAAGACTCATACTGCTTGATTTCAAAACTTATTACAAAAGGTGCAGCTGTTATTACAAAAGGTGCAGTGAGTTACTGGCATAAGGTTAGACCTATAAATGAATGAAATAAGATTGATATTTAGAAATACATTCTTACATTTATGGCCAACTGATTTTTTTAATATGAAATTTATTGTCAAATTGGTTTCCATACAACACCCAGTGCTCATCCCAAAAGGTGCCCTCCTCAATACCCACTTCCCCCTCCCTCCCCCCCATCAACCCTCAGTTTATTCTCAGTTTTTAAGAGTCTCTTATGGTTTGGCTCCCTCCCTATCTAAATTTTTTTTCCTTCCCCTCCCCCATGGATTTCTGTTAAGTTTCTCAGGATCCACATAAGAGTGAAACCATATGGTATCTGTCTTTCTCTGTATGGTTTATTTCACTTAGCATAACACTGTGCAGTTCCATCCACATTGCTACAAAAAGCCAGATTTCATTCTTTCTCATTGCCAAGTAGTATTCCATTGTATATATAAACCACATCTTCTTTATCCATTTGTCATTTGTTGGACATTTAGGCTCTTTCCATAATTTGGCTATTGTTGAAAGTGCTGCTATACACATTGTGGTACAAGTGCCCCTATGCATCAGTACTCCTGTATCCCTTGGGTAAATTCCTAGCAGTGCTATTGCTGGGTCATAGGGTAGATCTATTTTTAATTTTTTGAGGAACCTCCACACTGTTTTCCAAAGCGGCTGCACCAGTTTGCATTCCCACCAACAGTGCAAGAGGGTTCCCATTTCTCCACATCCTCTCCAGCATCTATAGTCTCCTGATTTGTTCATTTTAGCCACTCTGATGGCATGAGGTGGTATCTCAGTGTGGTTTTGATTTGTATTTCCCTGATGAGGAATGACGTTGAACATCTTTACATGAAGCTGTTGGCCATCTGGATATCTTCTTTAGAGAAGTGTCTGTTCATGTTTTCTGCCCATTTCTTCACTGGATTATTTGTTTTTCAGGTGTGGAGTATGGTGAGTTCTTTATAGATTTTGGATACTAGCCCTTTGTCTGATGTGTCATTTGCAAATATCTCTTCCCATTCTGTCGGCTCCAGAGCCAAGAGTAGGCAAAGGAAACAATATGGCCAATTGATTTTGACAAGGGTGCCAAGACAATCCAATGTGGAAAAAGTAGTCTCTTCAATATAGGGTGCTAGAACAGTTTATAAAGTCATAGGCAAAAAAATAAAGTTGGACCCCTATGTCACACCACGTCCAAAAATTAATTTTAAATGGGTCAAAGACTGAAATGTAAGATTAACACTACAAAACTTTTAGAAAAAAAGGCATAAATCTTCATAATTTTGAATTCAACAATAGTTTCTTAGATATGACATCCAAAGCACAAGCAATCAAAGAAAAAAATTAGATAAATTGTATATAATCAAATTAATAACCTTTGTGTAACAAAGAAAACCATGAAGAAAGTGAAAAGACAATTCAAATGGAAGAAAACATTTGTAAACCATATGTCTGATAGGAACTTGTATGTAAAATATATAAGGAGAACTTGCAGCTCAGTAATAAGATAAACCAGTTTTAAAAAGGAGAAAGTCTCTGAATAGACATTTAATATATACAAATAGCCAATACGCATATGAAAAGATATGCAGCATATTAGACATCATGCAAATTTTATGAAAACCACAATGGTATACCACATCACACCACTAGGAGGTCTATTATCAGAAGACAAATAATAACAAATGTTGGTGAGTCTGTGGAAAAATCAGGACTCTCATATACTACCAGAGCAAATGTAAAATAATACAGTCACTTTGGAGAACAGTCTGGCAGTTCCTTGAAATGTTAAATATAGAGTTATAACATAACCCAGAAATCCTACTGTTAGGGTATAACCAAGAAAAGTGAAGACATATGTGCACACAAAACCTTATACATGAATGTTCAGAGCAGTATTATTCATAATAGTCAAAAAGTAGAAATAACCCAAATGTCCATTAATTGTGAACAGATAAACAAAATGTGGTATATCCATACAAAGGAATATTATTTGACAATACAAGGAATGAAGTATTGATACATGCTATCATATGAATGTAACTTGAAAACATTATTCTAAGTAGAAAAAAAAGCCAGTTATAAAAGATCCATACATTATATTATTCCACTTATACGAAATGTCCAGAATAATAAAACCATAGGGACAGAAAGTAGATTAATGGTTGCCTAGGGATGAGGAATTATGGGCAAACATGGAGATTGTTAATGGGTATGGAATTTTTTTAAGTGATGAAAATGTTTTAAAGTTGATTATGGCAATGGTGCACAACTCTGTGAATATATTACAAACCACTAAATTGCACACTTTAAATTGATGAATTGTATATGAATTATATCTCAACAAAGCTGTTATTTGTAAAGCTTATGAAGGAGGGTAGGAGAAGCAAAAAGAGAAAAAGGAAGGAGAAACTGATGGAGAAAGAGATAGAAGTCTCTTTAAATTAGAATCAATAACAAAGAGGAGTCCACAAAGAAAATTTGAGGAAAACACCAGGGTCTTTCCAAGTTCGCAGTCTCAGTTTCCTCATCTGAACAATTATGAGTTAAATTCATCATCAGATTTCTCAAGGATCTATGTTTCCTGACATCACTGCCCATCTCCAAGGAGCATAAACATTTGGACTAGTCAGTCATCCTCTCTGAGCTTCTATTATAAAATGGATTAAAAACAAGATTCAGTCAGCCTGCCAGCACTTTTTGTGCCTTGAACACCTTCCCCATCAATTTTTCACTGCTCAACTCTCTTTCAACCCTTGACTTTAGCTTCTCCCAAAGCTCATATCCAAATTAAAACAAGATCCCTCGGGGAGAGGGAGGATGGCGGCGTAGGAGGACGCTGGGCTCACCGCGCATCCTGCTGATCACTTAGATTCCACCTACACCTGCCTAAATAACCCAGAAAACCGCCAGAGGATTAGCAGAACGGACTCGCCGGAGCCAAGCGCAGACGAGAGGCCCACAGAAGAGGGTAGGAAGGGCGGCGAGGCGGTGTGCGCTCCACGGACTGGCGGGAGGGAGCTGGGGCGGAGGGGCGGCTCGCCGGCCAAGCAGAGCCCCCGAGTCTGGCTTGCAAAAAGCGGAGGGGCCTGACGGACTGTGTTCCGACAGCAAGCGCGACTTAGCGCCTGGGAGGTCATAAGTTAACAGCTCTGCTCAGAAAGCGGTAAGGCTGGAGGACAAAGGGAAGGAAAGCTGCTGAGCCCCCTGACGACAGAGCTCAGTTTGGTGGGGAACAAAGGCGCTCACCAGCGCCATCTCCCCCGCCCATCCCCCAGCCAAAATCCCAAAGAGAACCAGTTCCTGCCAGGGAACTGGCTCGCTCCGCGCAAACACCCAACTCTTGCGCTTCTGCGGAGCCAAACCTCCGGCAGCGAATCTGACTCCCTCCTGCTGCCACAGGGCCCCTCCTGAAGTGGATCACCTAAGGAGAAGCAAGCTAAGCCTGCCCCTCCTGCCCCTGTGCACCTTGCCTACCCACCCCAGCTAAGACGCCAGATCCCCAGCATCACAAGCCTGGCAGTGTGCAAGTAGCCCAGACAGGCCACCCCACCCCACAGTGAATCCCGACCCTAGGAGAGGGGAAGAGAAGGCACACACCAGTCTGACTGTGGCCCCAGCGGTGGGCTGGGGGCAGACATCAGGTCTGACTGCGGCTCCGCCCACCAACTCCAGTTATACACCACAGCACAGGAGAAGTGCCCTGCAGGTCCTCACCACGCCAGGGACTATCCAAAATGACCAAGCGGAAGAATTCCCCTCAGAAGAATCTCCAGGAAATAACAACAGCTAATGAGCTGATCAAAAAGGATTTAAATAATATAACAGAAAGTGAATTTAGAATAATAGTCATAAAATTAATCGCTGGGCTTGAAAACAGTATAGCCGACAGCAGAGAATCTCTTGCTACAGAGATCAAGGGACTAAGGAACAGTCACGAGGAGCTGAAAAACGCTTTAAATGAAATGCATAACGAAATGGAAACCACCACGGCTCAGATTGAAGAGGCAGAGGAGAGAATAGGTGAACTAGAAGATAAAGTTATGGAAAAAGAGGAAGCTGAGAAAAAGAGAGATAAAAAAATCCAGGAGTATGAGGGGAAAATTAGAGAACTAACTGATACACTAAAAAGAAATAATATACGCATACTTGGTATCCCAGAGAAGGAAGAGAGAGGGAAAGGTGCTGAAGGGGTACTTGAAGAAATAATGGCTGAGAACTTCCCTGAAGTGGGGAAGGAAAAAGGCATTGAAATCCAAGAGGCACAGAGAACTCCCTTCAGACGTAACTTGAATCGATCTTCTGCACGACATATCATAGTGAAACTGGAAAATACAAGGATAAAGAGAAAATTCTGAAAGCAGCAAGGGGTAAACGTGCCCTCACATATAAAGGGAGACCTATAAGACTCGTGACGGATCTCTCTACTGAAACTTGGCAGGCCAGAAAGACTTGGCACGAGATTTTCAGTGTGCTAGACAGAAAAAATATGCAGCCCAGAATCCTTTATCCAGCAAGTCTGTCATTTAGAATAGAAGGAGACATAAAGCTCTTCCCAAACAAACAAAAACTGAAGGAATTTGTCACCACTAAACCAGCCCTACAAGAGATCCTAAGGGGGACCCTGTGAGACAAAGTACCAGAGACATCACTACAAGCATAAAACATACAGACATCACAATGACTCTAAACCCATATCTTTCTATAATAACACTGAATGTAAATGGATTAAATGCGCCAACCAAAAGACATAGGGTATCAGAATGGATAAAAAAACAAGACCCATCTATTTGCTGTCTACAAGAGACTCATTTTAGACCTGAGGACACCTTTACATTGAGAGTGAGGGGATGGAGAACTATTTATCATGCTACTGGAAGCCAAAAGAAAGCTGGAGTAGCCATACTTATATCAGACAAACTAGACTTTAAATTAAAGGCTGTAACAAGAGATGAAGAAGGACATTATATAATAGTGACAGGGTCTATCCATCAGGAA
>NW_024412572.1:3752114-3767187 GCF_014898765.1 Herpailurus yagouaroundi
TACTACTGCCAAATTTTAGAATATTCTCATCACACTAAAAAGAAACTCCATACACATTACCAGTCACTTGCCATTTCTCCCCAACCCATTCCACCCCCACTTCCTTTCTCCAAAGGAAACCACTAATCTCCTTTCTATGTCTAAAGAATTGTCCATTCTGGCCTTTCCATATAAATTGAAACATACAATATGTATTTTGTATGACTAGCTTCTTTCAGTTAGCATAATGTTTTCAAGGTTAATCCATGTTCTAATGTATCAAAACTTCATTCCTTTTTATTTTCAAGTAATATTGCATTGTATGGGTATGCCACATGTTTATCCATTTATCAGTTGTTGGACATTTAAAATGTGTTCCATTTTGGGGACAGTTATTAATGCCACTGTGAACATTCTTGAACAAGTTTTGTGTTGGCGTATGTTTTCATTTCACTTATATATACATCTAAGAGTGCAATTTCTAAGTCATAGAACAACTCTGTTTAACAATTTGATGAACCACAGTAGTGTTTTCCAAAGTGACTGTACCATTTTACATTACCACCAGTAATGAAGGAGGTCCTAATTTCTCTACATCCTGGACAACACTTGTTATTATCTGTTGTTTTGATGATAGCCATCCTTGTGGGTGTGATGTATTATCTAATTGTAATTTTGATTTCCATTTCCCTAATAACTAATGATGTTCAGCATCTTTTCATATACTTGTTAGCCATGTGTATATCTTTTTGGAGCAATGTCTAAGCCCTTTGATTTTTTTATATTGAGTTATAAGAGTTATTTATGGCCAATTGATTTTTTTTAATATGAAATTTATTGTCAAATTGGTTTCCATAAAACACCCAGTGCTCATCCCAACAGGTGCCCTCCTCAATACCCATCACCCACCCACCCCTTCCTCCCACTCCCCATCAACCCTCAATTTGTTCTCTGTATTTAAGAATCTCTTATGGTTTTCCTCCATCCCTCTCTGTTTGTAACTTTTTCCCCCTTCCCTTCCCCCATGGTCTTTTTAATGGATTTTTAGGATTTTCTATATATAAGATCATGTTATCTGAGAGTAGAAATAATTTTACTTCTTCCATCCCAAGATGGATGCCCTTTATTTCTTTTTCTTGCTTGGCTAAAATATTGAATACAAGGTTGAGGTCACATATACTTGTTTTTTGTCTTCATATGGGGAAAGCTTTCATTCTTTTACCCTTAGGAATGATATGGGCTTTTTGTAGATGCCCTTTACTAGATTGAGGAAGTCCCTATCTACTCCTTGCTTGTTGCATGTTTTTAATCATAAATGGTGTTGGATTATCTAAAATGCTTTTTTCCGTATCTATTGAGATGATAGTATGCCTTTTGTCCTTTATTCTATTAAGATGATGTACCACATTGATTGATTTTTCAGAGTTTGAACCAAGTTTATATTGTTGGCTTAAATGCCACTTTGTCCTGTTGCATATAATCTTGTTTCTATTCTGTTAGATTCAGTTTGCTAATATTTTCCTGAGGATTTTTACATTTATATTCATAAGGGATGCTGCTCTTCCATTTTCTTCTCTTGTGATGTTTTCTTCTGGCTTTGGTATCAGGGTAATATTGACCTCATATAACGAGTTGTGGAGTGTTCCCTTCTCTTCTTTTGTTAAGAAGACTTTAGCAAGGATTGGAGCTAATTCTTGTTTAAACTTTGGTAGAATTCACCAGTAAAGGCATATGGACCTGAGTAGTTTTTTAGTTACTAATCCAATCACTTGTTAGAGATCTACTCAGATTTTCTATTTCTCCTTGAGCCAGTTTTGGTAGTTTGTGTGTTTCTAAGAATTTGTTCATTTCTTCTAGTTGTCTAGTTTCTTGGGAGACCATTGTTATAGTACTCCTTAATAGTCTTTTATTTCTGCAAGGTCAATAGTGAAGTCCCTCTTCCAATCCTGATTTTGTTTATTTTTTTCTTGGTCAGTTTAGCTGAAGTTTTATTAATTTTGTCGATCTTTCAAAACACAACTTTCTGTTGGCTTTCTTTATTGTTTTTATGTGTTTTTTCATGTATCTGTACTCTAGAAATTTTAAATTATTCTTTTTCATGAATTTCTCCAGTCATCTAGTTATTTTGTTGAGAAGAAATGCTATACTCAACATTCTGCCATTCTGGAAGCAAGACTAAATCCATATATTTCTTAAAAATGTAAAGTAATTTTTAAAAATGTAAAGTAATTGCCAACATAAAAAAAAATCCAGACTTTCGGACTCTGATAAATCAAACATTTGTCTCACTGCAACCATCTTCCCTGCTGATAGCACCTCCTCTGACCAGAGTCAGAGTTGCTATAGTTACTCACAGCATATGTTCCCCTGTTTACCAGAGCCCTCATATAGCAGATCTGTATAGACATTTGAGTTGTATCCCCTGAGAGTGCAAGAATGTTTTAGGCAAAGGCTGCAGTACAGATGAATGCACAGGGGCCCAGAAGAGTACACACTGTTTGAAGAACTACACTGCTCAGCCTTAGTGACAAAAGATAAGGCTGGACAGACCAGCAGGACCAAACAATGGTTAAAAAGAGTAAGTAGAGTAACTGAAGCCTTTTAAGCATAGGACAGGTATAATAGGTAGGAAGACCTCAGCTAAGACATACTCTGAAGAATGAAAAGAAGAACAATAGTCTCAATCTGATTTCCTAGTCACTTGACTATCGTGAACTGGTAGGGGGTTGGAGGAAAGATACCATACCATAATGCTTCTCAAGCTCTAGATGCATACAAACTACCTGAAGATCTTGATAAAAGGCAGATTCTGGTTCAATAATTTTGGGCAGAATCTGAAATTCCACATTTCTAACAGACTGTCAATGCCAATGCTGTAAAGAGTGTGGTACAATGAATATGAGCAAGTAAGCGCAAAGTCTGCAAATAGACCTGTATTCAAGTCATAGCCCTGGCACTTTTTATTTGTATGATCTTAAAAAAATTACCTGCCCTATTTGTGTTTTCTTTACCTTATCTATAAAACAGTAGTAGTAGTAATAATAACACTCACGTCATCGTTGTTTAAGAAAAAAACTGGCCCTATTTTCCACTTATGTAGAAAAAAACAGTTTGTCTCCCTTATTACTCACATTATTACTTCACAGACCACTTCAATTTTAACACTTCTGGTCACCAACTGTGTGTGTCTTTTCCCACACCAAGCAAGTCTCTCTGACGGCAGCTGGATATCCTATAACTTAACTCAATTTTGGTAGTATCTACTTGGAGGTAGCATTAGATTCCATAAGTTAAGGGCTCAGCCTTACAAGACTGTACTCATCCTACTTCAGATGTCAGTTGCAGGTAGTAGGTCGCCAGCTTACCCACAAGTTTTGTCAGACTTGGCTACAAATTGAAGGTTCCTATTACCCCCTCCTCAGGTTCAACTAATTTGCTAGGGTCACTCACAGAATTCTGGGAAACACTAGCTTATGTTTATCAGTTTACTTAAGGAATGATAATGGATACAAATGAACAGCCAGCTGAAGAGATACATCAGGCAAGGTCTGCGAGGGTCCTGACTGCAGGACCTTCTGTCACCATGGAGCTGGGGTGTATTACCCTCCTTGTGTAGATGTGTTCACCAACCTGGTCTCCAAATCCCATACTACTGGGATTTTATGGGGGCTTCCCTACAGGCATGACCAAATATTAATTCTATTTTCAGTCTCTTTCCCTTCTCTGAGGAATGGGGGTGGGGCTGAAATTTTCAAGCTTCTAATTATGGTAGATCTTTCTGGTAACCAGCCCTCATCCAGGAGTCCATTCAGAGTCACCTCATCAGAACAAAAGATACTCATAGTGTTCTTATCACTTAGGAAATGACAAAGCTTTGAGCTCTGTGTCAGGAACTGGAGGCAGAGACAAATATATATTTTCTATGATTTCACAACAGTATCATTATGAGGGTCAATATAATAATGTGCATAAAGTGCTCAGAATAAAAGAAGGGCTCATTAAATGTTAACTGCTTTTATTATTACTTTGGTGATTATTGCTGTTCTTGTTGTTCTTATATTTGTTACTTGAATCGTGGCACCTTTCATTGAACTGGGAACAATGAGAGGAGAAAAAGTAATGGACATGTTTTGGTTTGGTCTTGTTGAGTAGGAAGTACCTGTGAGTCACACGAGGGAATTCCCCAGCAGGTCATTGCAAATATGGTCCTGGGGCCACAGTTGAACAATCTGGATTGAAGACATGTGAATTTAGGAGTCATTACCATGTAAGTGGTGGTTAAATTCACAAGAGTTGGATAAAATTACTCAAGTTACATGCAGAAAGGAGACTTGAGCTAAAGCCCGAGGATCATCAATATTTAAAGCAAAGGCAGAGGGATGTAAGAGATAAACCTTAAATTCTTTCAAGCTCAGTGGCAGTTCTTAATGTCCAGTACAGGTTGCTTATATATAAATATGTATTTTTATTAATTTTTAAATTAAATTCAAGGTAGTTAACATACAGTGTAGTAGTGATTTCTGGAGTAGAACCCAGTGATTCATCACTTGCATATAACACCCAGTGCTCATCCCAACAAATGCCCTCCTTAATGTCTATCACCCATCTAACCCATCGCCCCAGCCACCTCCCCTCTAGCAACCCCCAATTTATTCTGTGTATTTGAGAGTCTCTTATGGTTTTCCTCCTACTCTGTTATTTATCTTATTTTTCCTTCCCTTCCCCTATGTTCATCCATTTTGTTTCTTAAACTCCACATATTAGTGAAGTCATATGATATTTGTCTTTCTCTGACTGACTTATTTCACTTAGCATAATATACTTTAATTACATCCACGTTGTTGCAAATGGCAAGATTTCATTCTTTTTGATCACTAATATTCATCAGTCAATGGACATTTGGGCTCATTACATAATTTGGCTATTGTTGATAGTGCTGCTATTAACATTGGGGTGCATGTGCCCCTTTGAATCAGCATTTTTGTATCCTTTTGACAAATACCTAGTAGTTCAATTGCTGGGTCGTAGGGTAGCTCTATTTTTAATTTTTTGAAGAACTCCCATACTGTTTTCCAGGGTGGCTACACCAGTCTGTGTTCCCACCAACAGTGCAAAAGGGTACCTACCCCTTTCTCTACATCCTCATCAACATCTGTTGTTTCCTGAGTTGTTCATTTTAGCCATTTTGACAGATGTAAGTTGATATCTCATTGTGGTTTTGATTTGTATTGCTCTGATGATGAGTGATGTTGAGCATCTTTTAATGTATATGTTAGCCATCTGGACATTTTTGGAAAGGTGTCTATTCATGTCCTCTGCCCATTTCTTCACTGGATTATCTTTTTGTTTTTGGCTGGGGTGCTGAGTTTGGTAAATTCTTTATAGATTTTGGATACTAACCCTTTATCCAATATGTCATTTGGAAATATATTCTTCCTCCCATTCTGTTGGTTGATTTTTAGTTTTGTTGATTGTTCCCTTCACTTTGCAGAAGCTTTTTATCTGGCCCTAATAGTTCATTTTTGTTTTTGTTTCCCTTGCCTCCAAGACATGTCTAGTAAGAAGTTGCTGCAGCTAAGGTCAAGGAGGTTGCTGCCTGTTTTCTCTTCTAAGATTTTGATGGTTTCCTTTCTCACATTTAGGTCTTTCACATGTATTTAGTTGAGAGTAAGAGTCGGTCTTCTCTTCCCTCTAATCCACATAATCCAACCATCTTCAGATTTTCTTTCTTCCACTCAGTCTCCCTTGCTTCCTTTTGAATACTTTCTCGGCTATAATCTAAATGCTTTAATAACACTTCTCTTATCCACACTCCACATTCTCCTACCCACCTTATATCAAGAGAAACAAGAAATGTGGCTCCTGCCGTTCCAAAAAGAATGATCTCCCCTTCCTCCTTGCTCCTTATCACCTGACCTGGAATGGTTAGACCAGCTCTATTCAATAGAATTTTCAGCAATGATGGGGGCATCTGGGTGGCTCAGTTAAGCGTCTGACTCCTGATTTTGGCTCAGGTCATGTTCCCACAGTTCATGGGTTGAGCTCTGTGTCCAGCTCTGTACTGAGAGCCTGGAGCGTGAATAGTATTCCCCCCACTCCTTGTCTCTCTGCCCCTTTCCCCGCTCATGTTTACTCACATTTTCTCTTTCCCTCTCTCTCAAAATAAATAAATAAACATTAAAAAAGAAATCTTCAGAAATTATGGAAATGTTCTAAACCTGTTCTGTCCATTATGATAGCCACTAGTCATGTATGGCTATTGAGCACTTATAATGTCACTAGGGAACCAAAAAATAATTTTTTATTTAATTAAATTCTAATTAATTAAATTTAAATACTTACATGCGACTAGTGGCTACCATATTAGGCAGTGCAGCAAAAGATACTGAAAAATATTTATTAGTTGGATGACAGTTACAGGAACTGATCTTTGGCAACTCCTTCCAACATAAGACCACAATTTCTCCATTCCCCCAACAGCAGAAGGGCACAATAGGAGAAATTGATAAGGTAGCTTCTAGGTGTTAGATCTAGAAAGATAAACTTGTGTATATCACAAATTTACCTGAAACTATCATTGTGTATAACAAACCAATACACACATATCGAAACAGGCTTTAAACAATTGTAAAATATATTCTTGCATTGGGATTTCCCAAGGCAAGTTATGCCAGCAGCAAGGCAAGCTTCCTGGGTGTGCATCCTATGCAGTCGCACAGGTCACCACACTTACTGAGTTAACTTGTCTTAATATTTTGCTAACACCATCTTGAAATTCTTCACAGTTTTTGAACAAAAGATCCTACATTTTCATTTTGCACTGGGCCCAGCAAATATTGTAGCTGGTCCTGGCCACAGCATCTTGGTAAACTCCCTATTAGAGATTAGCTGTTAAAGCTATGCCTTTGCATGTGTCTAATTGTTTGCTGGTATTTAACATCTACTTATGGAGCGCCTGAGTGGCTCAGTTAAGCATCTGACTTCAGCTCAGGCCATGATCTTGCAGTTCGTGAGTTCGAGCCCCACACTGGGCTCTCTGCTGTCAGTGTGGAGCCTGCTTCTGATCCTCTGCCCCTCCCTCACTCGCACTCTCTGTCTCACTCCCTCTCAAAAATAAATAAATAAATAAACAAATAAATAAACTTAAAAAAAAATCTACCTAAGCTCAATAAAGTAACTGGCCAATTCTCCAATTCCACACAACACTCCCGTGAGTGGACTTTCTCCAGTCTTTGAAAGGTAAAGAGAGGACATGACAACAGAAGAGCTGCCATCTTTCTGGTCTCAGATAGCTATCCAGAAAACTGGGGAAATAGGGATTATAATCACTTTGGCATCTCACTTAGCAGGAAGCTGCATAGAAGTCTATTCTTATCTTATAATTCTGTATAATAATACCTCTCACTAAGTTATTTCTCTCAAAGAAATTTAGTGGAGTAGTCTTCCTATAGTTTTAGACCATAATGGTTTCCAGAATGCTTTAGTTCTGAAATCTATGTCTGAGCCACAAGGATTTTTTATGAACAGCAAGGATGAAGAGTACTCATTTGGTTTATAAGTATCGGATGTGACTTAGATGTTATTCAAGTATATGTAGATACTTGATTCATAAATATTTTGTATCCATAGTAATACTTTCTGACAAGCAGTTTTGTGAGTTAATCCTTATGGAATTAAATCTGGATGCTCCAAAATTAATAAATGCAATGCAGCTTCAGTTACCAACTTATCCCAGCATATTATCTTTATGCTTAAAGATCTAAATTATGCAATCAACCCAAGAGAAAATGTATGAGGCCCTACTTGTGTCCTGGCTCACAAGTGACAAGTACTGACACATGTCCTCCCCTCTCATGATGGAGGACATCACTAACACATCACCCATGCCTTTAATCATACAGACTCAAAAGTCTTCCCACCACAGTACTCTAGGCAGTCACTACCAATCAACTGGAGTTGGCATGAAAGATTAAATTTTGTTACCATCCTTGTATAAACTAATTAGGTAAAAGATTTCTCTAAATGCCTTCAGGATTATTTTACATGCTGAGATGAGTGAGTCTCAGTGAAAAGGTAGCTTCTCATACCTCCATCTAAGGCTATGCCCATTACCTTCTGATTCAGAGAATTAGGGGATGATGACAAAACATCTTCTTAGGATGATGTGATGAAGAGTACCAATTCATCAGCCAAATGATACATTAGGCCACTGCCATGCATTACACGGATTATGGGTCAGATTCTCAATGATGATTCTAAATGTATAAATGAAAGATGGGGCACCTGGGTGGCTCAGTTGGTTAAACACCCAAATCTTGATTTTGGCTCATGATCTCAGGCTCATGAGATTGAGCCCTGTGTCAGGCTCTGAGCTGACAGCACAGAGCCTGCCTGAGATTCTCTCTTTCACCATCTCTCTTTCTGCCCCTCCTCCCCCCCTCTCTCACACTTTCCCTCAAAATAAATAAATAAACTTTAAAAAATAAATAAATGATAAATGGAGAAAATTTGTGTAAAAAATTCCTGATCACAATTCCACATTCATTTGGTATTGGATGAATTAAGCTATAAGATCTTAACCCTCAGAGGCTTCAACTTCTGATATAATCATAACCTCCAAAAAAAAATATTTATACTCAAATACTTCTTAGCACAACCAAGAAGCTCGTTGAACTTCAAGTAGGATAAATGCAGAGATACACACCCAGATACATCATAGCCCAGATGCTGAAAGCCAAAGATAAAAAGAAAATCTTGGGAAAAAAAACAAAAGGAAAGTAACTCACAACATACAAGGAAACCTGAGTGATATTAACAGTTGACATCTTATCAGAAACAATAGAGCTAAAAGGCAATGGGATGACATATTCAAAGTGCAGAAAGAAAGAAAAAAATAAACAAGCATTTTTTATATCTTTCAAATATGAAAGTGAAATAAAGACATTGGCAAATAAACAAACACTGAAAGAATTTGTTGGTTGCAAACCCACCTTACAAGAAACACTAAATTCTTTAGCTTAAAAACAAGTAATCCTAGACAATAACTCAACACACACACACACACACACACACACACACGCCAAGAGTACCAGTAAAGGTAACTGCATAATTATAAAAGACAGTATAAATGCCTATTTCTTCTTTCTTCTCTTAACTGATTTTAAAAAGCAATTATATTTTTTGGTTTTTATTTTTTTTTTAATTTCCCATTTAATGTCCATTATTTTTTAGAGAAAGGGACATAGCGTGAGGAAGGGAGGGGCAGAGAGAAAGAGAGACTCAGAATCTGAAGCAGGCTCCAGGCTCCACACTGCCAGCACAGAGCCTGACATGGGACATGAATCCATGAACTGTGAGATCGTGACCTGAGCCGAAGTCGGATGCTTAGCGGACTGAGCCACCCAGGCACACTGCAATTATGTTTTTTTAAAGTGTATATAATTGTTGGGCCTATAATAATTTCATATACCTGACAGTAACAGCACAAAAGAGGTGAATGGGAGCAAAGCTGTATTGGTAAGAAAATGACACCACATGGTACATTGAATCCACAGGAACAAGTGTAGAGAATCAGACATGGTAACTAAGAAGATAAATACAACAAACTTCATAAATCTATACTTAATCCCCTTTTTTCTCATTTTAATAGACATAAAATTATATAAAGTAATTATAACAGTAAATTTTTGGTTTTGTACCATACATATATTTAATATTTATAACAATAACACCAAAAAAAGATGAAATAAAGCTATATATTACTAACCTCCCTATATTTCATTGGAATAAGTCTAAGTAGACTCTAATAAGTTAAGATGTACACTATAAGCCCTTGAACAGCCATTAAGAAAATAACTATAAAAATATACTGGAAAATAATTAAAAGAGTGATATTGTTACATTAGAAAATATTCATTTAATACAAAAAAACAAGCAGTAAAGGCTGCAAGAAAAAATACATGAGGCATTAGAAAACAAAGATAGATTGGCAGACATAAATCCAACATAAATTAATAAAATATTTATCAATAAAAATATAATAAATAAAATATAATAAATACAAATATTAAATTTAAATGAATTAAACAACCCAATTAAAAGGTAGAGATTGTCAGATTGTATTTTCTTAATCCAACTATATCTTCAGGAAACACATTTAAGATCAAAGGATTAAAAGATACAAATAGATTTAAAATAAAAGATATGCAATAGCAACCATATGAAAGCTAGAGTGGTTATACTAATATCAGACAAAATAGATGTTAAGATGAAAATCTTTGTAGTGATAAGGGGGAGTTTTTTTTAATAACAAGAAGATCAATCCATCAGGAAGATATGACAATTATAAAAATATGCATGTAGGGGCTCCTGGGTGGCTCAGTTGGTTAAGTGTCCAACTTTGGCTTGGGTCATGATCTCCTTGGTTTTGAGTTCAAGCCTTGCATTGGGCTCTCTTCTGTCAGCACAGAGCCTGCTTTGGATCCTCCATCTCCCTTTCTCTCTGCCGCTCCCTCTCCTTTCTCTCAAAAATAAATAAATATTTAAAAATATATTTATACATCTAGCAACATAGTCCCAAAACACATGAAATAAAAACTGACAAAATTGAAGAAGTAATAGACAATTGAACAATAATTATTAGAGACTTCAATATCCCACTTTCAATATTAGATACAACTAGGAGGGATTAGGCAGAAGATTAAACAACACTATAAACCAACTAAACCTAACAGACATCTAGAGAACATTCTACCCAATAACAGCCTAATACTTTCAGCTACACATACAACGTTCTCCAGAAAAGACCATATGCTAGGGTACAAAATAAGCCTTAATACATTTTTAAAAGATTAAATTTATACAAAATATGATTTTCTGATCACAATGGAGTGACATTAGAGATGAAAACAGAAAAAAAGGAAAATTCACAAATATGTGGAAATTAAACAACATATTCCTAAATAACCACTCGGTCAAAAAATTACAAGGAAAATTAGAAAATACATTGAGATGACTGGAAAAAAAAATAAGCACAGTATACCAAAACTTATGGGATACAGCTAATGAAGAGCTGAGAAAGAAATTTATAGCTGTAAATAAGTATATTTTTAAAAAAAGAAAGATCTCAAGTCAATAATCTAGCCTCTTTCCTTAAGAAAATAGAAAAGAATGAGCAAACTAAATCCAAAGCAAGCAGAAGGAAGAGAATAATAAAGATGAGAGTAGAAATGCATAAAATGTAGAATAGGTATAACAATAGAGGTAATCAATGAAAAGTTGGTTCTTTGAAACATAAAATTTACAAATTTTTAGTTAGACTGACCAATAAAATAATAAAGAATATTCAAATTACTAAAAATCAGAAATAAAAGTGGGATATCACCATTGGCCTCACAGAAATAAAAAAATATTATAAGAGAATACTATAAACAATCTTCCCACAAATTAGAAAATTTAGATGAGATGGACAAATTCCTAAAAAGAAACAAATTATCAAAACTGACACAAGAATAAATAGAAATATACATAGACCTACATCAAATAAAGAGATTGAATTACTAATCACTAATTGCTTATCAAAAAAAGATCCACAAAATTGAACCCACAGGAACAAGTGTAGAGAATCAGACATGGTAACCAAGAAGATAAATACAACAAACTTCACTTCACTGGCTTCACTGGTGAATTCTACCAAGTATTTAAAAAGAATTAATACCAATTCTTCACAAATGTTTCCAAAATATGGAAGTCATTCTTGAGGCCAGTATTAGTTACAAAATCAGACAAAAAAATATCACAAGGAAAGAAAACTACAAACCAATACTTCTTATAAATAGAGACACAGAAATCTCAAAATACTTGTAAACTAAATCCAGCAACATATAGAAACAATTATATACCATGGCCAAGTAGAATTTATGCCATGAATTTAAGATTTGTTTGATATCCTACTATCAATTTGTGTAATACCCTGTATCAATAGATGATAAATAAAACCACATGATCAATTTGATAGACACAGAAAAAGCATTTAACAACATTTTTTAAAGTTTATTTATTTAGGGGCACCTGGGTGGCTCAGTTGGTTGAGCATCTGACTCTTAATTTCAGCTCAGGTCATGATCTCATGGTTTGTGGGTTTGAACCCTTTGTCAGGCTCTGTGCTGACAGTGTGGAGCCTGCTTGGGATTCTCGGTCTCCTTCTCTCTCTGAGAGAGAGAGAGATCATGAGTGAACAGGCAAGGGGCAGAGAGAGAGCCCCCAACATGGGACCCTGACAACATTTAACACCCCTTCATAATAAGAAAAAAAAACGCTAAACAAACTAGAAATAGAACAAGATTTCTGTAAAGGCCATTTACAAAAAACCACAGCTAACATCATACTTAATAGTGAAATAGTAAATGCTTCCCCCCTGTAACGAGGAACAAAACAAAATCCCTCTTTCACCACTTCTATTCAACATTGTACTGAAATTCTAGCCAGGTAATTAAACAACAAAATTAAATAAAAGTCATCATATTGGAAAGGAAGAAGTACATATTTCTCAATTTACATATGACATAATCTAATATATAGAAAATTCTAAAATATCCACTAAAAACTATTAGAATTAATAAATTAATATGGCATGGTTGCAGGATGCAAATTCAATATATAAAAAACATTTGTGTTTCTATAGACTTTCAATGAACAATTTGAAAATGAAACTAAGAAAATAATTTCACTTCCAATAGTATCAAAAAGATAAGCCTATTTAACAAAAAAGGGGCAAAACTTATACTGTCAAACCCAAGACATTGTTGAAAGAAATTAAAGAAAGCCTAAATAAATGCAAAGGTTTCCCATGTTCATGGATTGAAAGGCTTAATTGTTGGGGCACCTGGGTGGCTCAGTCAGTTAAGCATCCAACTTGGGATTTTGGCTTAGGTCATGATCTCATGGTTTGTGAGTTCCAGCCCTACATTGGGCTATGGAGCCTACTTGGGATTCTTTCTCTCCCCCTCTGTCTCTGCAACTCTCTACTCATGCCTGTTCTCTCTCTCTCTCTCTCTCTCAAAATAAATAAATAAACTTAAAAAATTGTTTTTAAATTCATTAGCAAATTCAAGTTCCCAATACCTAAAACAATCTTGAACAAGAAGAAAATTGAAAGACTCATACTGCTTGATTTCAAAACTTATTACAAAAGGTGCAGCTGTTATTACAAAAGGTGCAGTGAGTTACTGGCATAAGGTTAGACCTATAAATGAATGAAATAAGATTGATATTTAGAAATACATTCTTACATTTATGGCCAACTGATTTTTTTAATATGAAATTTATTGTCAAATTGGTTTCCATACAACACCCAGTGCTCATCCCAAAAGGTGCCCTCCTCAATACCCACTTCCCCCTCCCTCCCCCCCATCAACCCTCAGTTTATTCTCAGTTTTTAAGAGTCTCTTATGGTTTGGCTCCCTCCCTCTCTAAATTTTTTTTCCTTCCCCTCCCCCATGGATTTCTGTTAAGTTTCTCAGGATCCACATAAGAGTGAAACCCTATGGTATCTGTCTTTCTCTGTATGGCTTATTTCACTTAGCATAACACTGTCCAGTTCCATCCACATTGCTACAAAAAGCCAGATTTCATTCTTTCTCATTGCCAAGTAGTATTCCATTGTATATATAAACCACATCTTCTTTATCCATTCGTCATTTGTTGGACATTTAGGCTCTTTCCATAATTTGGCTATTGTTGAAAGTGCTGCTATACACATTGTGGTACAAGTGCCCCTATGCATCAGTACTCCTGTATCCCTTGGGTAAATTCCTAGCAGTGCTATTCCTGGGTCATAGGGTAGGTCTATTTTTAATTTTCTGAGGAACCTCCACACTGTTTTCCAAAGCGGCTGCACCAGTTTGCATTCCCACCAACAGTGCAAGAGGGTTCCCCTTTCTCCACATCCTCTCCAGCATCTAGAGTCTCCTGATTTGTTCATTTTAGCCACTCTGATGGCATGAGGTGGTATCTCAGTGTGGTTTTGATTTGTATTTCCCTGATGAGGAATGACGTTGAACATCTTTACATGAAGCTGTTGGCCATCTGGATGTCTTCTTTAGAGAAGTGTCTGTTCATGTTTTCTGCCCATTTCTTCACTGGATTATTTGTTTTTCGGGTGTGGAGTATGGTGAGTTCTTTATAGATTTTGGATACTAGCCCTTTGTCTGATGTGTCATTTGCAAATATCTCTTCCCATTCTGTCGGCTCCAGAGCCAAGAGTAGGCAAAGGAAACAATATGGCCAATTGATTTTGACAAGGGTGCCAAGACAATCCAATGTGGAAAAAGTAGTCTCTTCAATATAGGGTGCTAGAACAGTTTATAAAGTCATAGGCAAAAAAATAAAGTTGGACCCCTATGTCACACCACGTCCAAAAATTAATTTTAAATGGGTCAAAGACTGAAATGTAAGATTAACACTACAAAACTTTTAGAAAAAAAGGCATAAATCTTCATAATTTTGAATTCAACAATAGTTTCTTAGATATGACATCCAAAGCACAAGCAATCAAAGAAAAAAATTAGATAAATTGTATATAATCAAATTAATAACCTTTGTGTAACAAAGAAAACCATGAAGAAAGTGAAAAGACAATTCAAATGGAAGAAAACATTTGTAAACCATATGTCTGATAGGAACTTGTATGTAAAATATATAAGGAGAACTTGCAGCTCAGTAATAAGATAAACCAGTTTTAAAAAGGAGAAAGTCTCTGAATAGACATTTAATATATACAAATAGCCAATACGCATATGAAAAGATATGCAGCATATTAGACATCATGCAAATTTTATGAAAACCACAATGGTATACCACATCACACCACTAGGAGGTCTATTATCAGAAGACAAATAATAACAAATGTTGGTGAGTCTGTGGAAAAATCAGGACTCTCATATACTACCAGAGCAAATGTAAAATAATACAGTCACTTTGGAGAACAGTCTGGCAGTTCCTTGAAATGTTAAATATAGAGTTATAACATAACCCAGAAATCCTACTGTTAGGGTATAACCAAGAAAAGTGAAGACATATGTGCACACAAAACCTT
>NW_024412572.1:3777187-3856199 GCF_014898765.1 Herpailurus yagouaroundi
CAGTTGCGATTAAGGGGCAACTGTTTACTGAGGTAAACATTGTAACCAAACTTCCGGAAAAAGTTCTCAGCCTTTTTCTGCTGGACCCTCACCCCACTGCCTGAAAAGCTGTGCGTCTGTGAAGAGTATCTCTTTGGGTTTGAGCTCCTTGGTCTCACTTGCTTTGGCTTCCAATGCCTTTTGAACAGGATGTTCTTCATATTTCACCCTCTCCACTGTGCTGTCCACATTTTCTTGTTGCTTCATACCCAATTTCATACTTTCTTCTGCAAACGAAGGACAGGAGAGAAAATATTTCAGCTAATCCTTAGTTATGCGGGCATTGTTTTCCATCCAAATTTTCTTGAAATGTTTTCCTCTCCAAATTCTGAAACGTGCGATCTCTTGCCCCAGGGGATGTAGTATGTCAGAGGAACTTGTCAGACCTATGCAAGGCTGTCCTGACCATGTGTGCACTAGAACACACCTCTCCTAAACCTTTATCAGGGCTTATCTATCCTGAGTCCCACACTTCTAAGCCTCTTTTAGGAACTGTCACTTGAGAAACAGATTGATAATGAGCTAACATTTTTCAGAATAAAAGTCAAGAAACACATATCAAAATTTTCTGTTGTGATTATTTTAAAATATAAATATTCAGGCTTATCCCCAAATCAACTAAATCAGAATCTTAGGGTCATGTAGAGATAGAGGAAAGAGAGGTTACCAGAATCTGCATTTTGAACAAAATCAAGGAGTAATTTTTTTGTACTATGAGGTTTAAGAAACATCATACTATAGTGTCAGTGGCTAACAAAGGCAAATCTATTTCAACCTCCACCACTATCCACCGTTCCCTTCACTTATATATTTGATTTGCCAAGAACTTTTAAATTGGAGATGTCTTAATCCCACATTTTCCAACTTGCTTGATCATAAGAATGTCTTCAAAAGTTTGAAGTCAGGTCTCCACCAGAGATTCTTTTTTTTAATGTAATTTATTGTCAAGTTAGCTAACATACAGTGTATACAGTGTGCTCTTGGCTCCGGGAGTAGATTCCCATGATTCATCACTTATTTACAATACCCAGTGCTAATCCCAACAAGCGCCCTCCTCAATGCTCATCACCCATTTTCCCCTCTCCCCTACCCTCTATCACCCCCCAACCACCCCTCCCCACCCCCCCACGTCCAGAGGTTCTGATTCAGTAGGTATGGGGCAGAGCCTGGGAATATGAATTGTTAACAATTTTTCCAGATAAATGTAATTGTCACATTAATTTGAGAAACACTGCCTTTACAAAACAAAACAAAACAAAACAAAACAAAATAACAATAACCAAACACAGAACAGTGACAGACCCAGGCAGAGGACACTTTTATGCAGGAGAGTCCTTCTCAGATCCATGACATCAATAGCAATTATTTTGGAAGATGGCCCACAAATTTCAGACCATTTTTCCATCCATTATTTATGTCACCTTTACAATAACCCTATAAGATTTCTACTTGGAGAGTCTCATCATATGTACCTTGAACTCCCTCTAGCTCAATTCTGTGAACTCCACAGAGAAAGAGAAAAGGAAAAAAAAAAGAACCTATTTGATGTGAGTGCTTCGGCCTACCAATCCTCTCAAAGACCTAATGTCCCTAAATTAGTGATGAAGATATAATTAATCCATCTAATTGGGACAGTTTTCAGAGTAGATGGGGTGATATTAATAATTATGCAACATGTATCACCAGAAAAACAGGTGTACACCAGGACTATCCTAGGCAATCCAGGACTTACCATCATCCTACCTAAAGGAAGCAGGAAAATCTATTAGTATCTCACAGAGAGCCAGCTTAGCTGAGTATGATTATTATATTAAATATATCTTCTTCTCAGTGTCATCCAAACCAGTGGCCTTGTCTCCAGGTAAAAGGCCCATGATACAGCTCCATCTTGGAGCCTGGGCACATGACCAGTCAGCTAGAAATATCATCAACAGAGGAAAATAAACCAATGTCACCTGACTCTGACACTCATCCCCAGCCAGGTTCACCTCTACTTGTCCTGGCTGTGCTGCCATTATTTCTCTTTCAGTGAGTACTTTCTACATCAGAGAATTACAGATGGGATCCAACAAGCTCCTCTGCCCTGTCCCCCAAATATTACCTCACTCCTGTCCTCTGTCCCCTCCTGTCTTTGGTGATCTCATTTGTCCCCAAGGCCTTGCCTTTCACCTCAAGGCCACTATCACTCCCAACACAATCTGTAGTTCTACAGTCAGACTTCCTGAATTTGAATCTCACCTTTGCCACTACCAATTTCATGGCCTCAGCAAAACATCTTAACCTATATTTCCCCATCTGTAGAATAGGGACAATAACAGCACTTGCTGCATAGATTTGAGGATAAGTAAATGAGTTTGTATGCATAAAGCAGTTAAAACTGTACCTGTCACTCGGTACATACTCAGTTGATGTTGGTCCTCCTCCTCATCATTTTCATCTCAACCGGCTATTGAAAATGTCTCTCATTTTGCTGTTTTCCAAGTTCCTCCAATTCCTTAACAACTGAACTCATCTCCTGAGGCTACCTCCCTATTTCTACAAATGGTACCAACCACTCTTCTCCCACCTACCCAACACCCCAAATTCAGGCCTCCTTTGACTGTTTCCCCACCTCCATTCAGTTGCCTATGTATGGACAGTATGCCTCTTCAAGGTAGAATTCATCCTTTTCTTTTCATTCCATTCCAGCCTGATTCCCTATTGACTCTCATCTGAACAATTGAGTCACCAAAGACTTACTGAGCATCTCCTCTGGCTAGTAGATAAGGTGAGTGCAAACAAGACGGATTGATCCTATCCAACAACTTACCACATAGATGTTAAAAGTTCAGGCTCCTTAGCCAGGCAGCCCTACCCTTTCCTACCTGTGTGACCTTGACCAGTGGATTTCTCTTTTTGGTGCCTTAGATTTACCAAGTGCTTTACAGGGTTTCTGTGATAACTAAGTGGATTAATATATATCAAGTGCTAAGGACAGGGCCTAGCATGCAATAAAGTTTGGTTCTGTTTTCTGTTTCCTCTTCTGGGGAAGGGATGGGGAGAAATGGTGAAGAAGACTGAGAAAAGTGGAAATCTTTTTAAAGTTGTGATGATAAGGAATAGGAGTGAAACCTGATTTTTGAAACACAGAAGCACCATGGAGCCAGAGAGAGCTAACTGGGACTAGTGACCATGAATTTGTAATGGTTCAGCTATGAGAACTTTTCCAGTAGTGCCAAGCACTTGGGTGAAGGCATGGAGAAGATGAGCAATTGATTTCACATGATGTTGGAGGTTCTTAGGAAGGTGCAACAGAGCAAGTATGCAACAGAGTTGTGGATACTGGCAAGAGAAGACTTGGGAAAATGGTACTATTAAAGAGAAAAATTGGATGGATATGCTGCAGTCATGAGGTTTCAACCGGGAATGGCAGCATTAGTTTGTCATTTCTGGGGTGAGCAATTCTGGGAGATGACAAAGTCCAGAATGCACCATAGAAATGTGAGGTGAGATATAGGCAAAGAACTATACAGATGGGAAGGGCAAGGTATTGAATGAATCATCCACCTGACACTGCATCATCCAGGGGATAGCAGTATTGGGGGCAGAGGTAAAGACTGAAACAGGAGCCATTACAAAGTCTGTAATGAGTGAGAAAACTTGTCAGGGAGGTCAACCAGAGAAATGTTAGCAGAGGTAAGAAGGTAGCCAGGTTTTCATAAGGTAAAGGGCTACTGTGACGGTCTTCTGACTCTCCTCAGTCAGACCAAACCTAGAGCCGATTAATATTTCCCAAGCCCAGCATGGATTATGACACTCCTCAGCATTAAACCCCAAAATGATAAAGCAGTCCACCATAAGGACCCACTTAGTTTCCACTAATCCCCCATAAACCCACACTAAATTCCAACCAAACTGATAGGATCACCTTCTAGCCCATCTAGTACCTTCCTGCAAGTTAGAAGAAAGTGTTTGGATGATTGCAGCCCAGGGGCACCAGCTTGATGAGGGGACATTCCTAAGTGTGAATTTCCTCTGGGTGGGTGCAGTCCCATGCCACAGCACATAGCTTGGTGAGAAGAACAAGGGCTGAATTTCAGCTAAATATACAGCCCCTAAAAGAGAAGAAGGGAAGTCCATGCAACTTAGAGCAGGATGTTTGGAAGGTGGCATAAAACTGGCCCAAAGGGAAGGAGAAACAGCCAGGGAAGTGCTTAAGGCAAAAGAAGATGGCCAAAGCATATTTGGTCCAGTAGAAAATAAAAACGAGAGCAGAATTTTTATAGTTTTCCAAATTGAATAGTATTTTTCGTCAAACTTTTCTGTGCTAAGTATATGAGAGTCATAGGTAGTCTGGGGTTCTCTGTGTCTTTGAATTCCTCTAACGTTCCTCTTGGGGAATATCTGATTTTTCTGTTTCATCACTGCTGTCAATGGAAATTGTTTAGACGTGGACACCCTAGAATCAATTTGAGGATGTAAGTGCAGAGTCCAACAGGATGAACACAGTGTCACTAGACCATCCCCATGACATACTGAAACTTTCCACGACCCAAAGGGGGAAAACCCAATGGTGTCTCTCTGGTGGGACTTTTAAGTACCCTTATGGAAGTTCTAGGAAATTGGTTTAAGAGTCTTAAACCCTTCCCACAATTATCATTATGTGTTTGCTTTTGGTTTTGATAGTTTACATCATTTGCATAGGCATCCTTATTGACTTATGATTTTTGTCAATCTCCTTGGAGGCAATGAGCAGCAAGAATGACTGGTAAATTGAACAGGCTTCCAATTCAGGAATCCCTTTAGGAAAGAATAGCATTTGTGATCTGGAAACAGAGTCCAGAAGACATTTTGAAATTCATCTCAGGTGGTAGGGAGTCCCTGACACCATATCATTTTAAAGTGAATAAAACATGGGAAGCACTGAGAATATCAAGAAAAGGAGGAACTAGTCATTGCAAAGAAGGAAGGGGAAGTACCCACAATGGCTCTGGGTGGCTCTCAAGGCATACTGTGTCCCAATTGAAGGAAAGAGTAGCCAGGCTTTAGGTAGAAGTTCTGCTATTTTAAGGCCAGAGGAGGCTGAGCCAGTAGGACGAGTCCTGGGGTTGGGGAGACCGTACCAGTATGGTCTGGGTGCCCTGGTGAAGCTGCACTAAGCATATATTCATAGTTAATGTTAACCCACTGGAGTGTGCTCAAAGCCGGGGCTTCTGGATGTGACAATCTCTGTGTTTCATCTACTTTCTTGCCTTGTATCCCTCTTCCCTTCATCCTTGTCTGCCTATCTTCTGTTCTCCCCTTCTGTTCATTCATTTATTTATTCATCTATTAATTTCTACATGCCAGATACAGAGAATAGAATGATAAGACATTCACTAAACCATCCCTTAGGAAACTTGCCTTTCAGAAACTTGTTCCACATTAAAATATGCGAATCTTATGAAGGAAGAGGTAGACAGTGCTATGGTGCTTCCTTCTTTCTCCCTCCATCTTGTTTTCCTTTTTTTCCTCTAGTCTCCATATAAATTCTACCTTTTGCTCCTCCTGTCTGTCCTTCCATCTATCCCTTGGTCTCACCTTGAACCCTGATAACACTCAGTTCTCATTGTAAAAGGCACTTTCCCTGACTCCAGCCCCCATATGCACAAAGCCATACATCTGTGAAGTTACTTCTCTGCTCACACATTCAGCACCTACCTTCATGCACACAAGCATTAGATCCTCGTCACTTGGGAGCAGAGGAAACACAGCTGCTTCCTCTCTATGGAGTCGGATCCTGAGACACATAAAATTCAGAGGCATTAGGTTTCATGGTGAGCCAAAATAAAAAAATAAACACCAGAATTCATAAGAGGTTAAAATTTGGTAAACTTTGAGGGCGTCATACTAAGTTGATTAAGACAGGCAGAAAAAGACAAATACTGTATGACTCATTTATATGTGGAATCTAAAAGAAAGTGGGGGGGATGGTGGGGGGAATGAGCTCAGGTACAGAGAATAGTTTGGAGGTTGCCAGAGGTAGGGATGGGGGTGGGTGGGTGAAATGGGCAAAGAACATCAAAAGGTACAAACTTCCAGTTATAAAATAAATAAGTTATGGGATATAATGTACAGACTGGTGACTATAGTTAATACTCTATTTGCATATAAAATTTTGTAACTATGTGATGATACATGTTAGCTAGATTTATTTTGGTGATCATTTCATAAAATATATAAATATTGAACCAGTATGTTGTGTACATGAAACTAATACAATGTTTGATGTCAGTTATACCTCAATTTAAAAAAGAGAAGTTAAAGTGTGATACACATCAGTTTACAGAGCATTTTCTGCATATATTTTACAACCATGTGAGGTCTGGCAGGACCTCTTACATCTCCATTTACAGACCAGGAGAGAGATAAGTACTTGCCTATCATGGCCATATCAGGATTCAATCTTAGGTCCTCTAACAAGGCCCCATTAATTCCTGATGGGAGCTCACAGCAACATAGGAAGGAGACCTTTGCCCCAGAGATTGTCACCGCTGTTTAACAGCTCCTGCCACTCAAAAGCTTAAGGACAGGCTATGCCTAGTTGTTCCTGAGCCTCTCTGGGATTTTTATTTTTGTATTTATTTTCTTTCTAATTTAAATCCATTACTTTATTTTTTAATATAATTTATTGACAAATTGGTTTCCATACAACACCCAGTGCTCATCCCAACAAGTGCCCTCCTCAAAGCCCATCACCTACTTTCCCCTCTCCCCCACCCCCCATCAAACCTCAGTTTGTTCTCAGTAACCAAGAGTCTCTTATGGTTTGCCTCCCTCCCTCTCTGTAACTTTTTTCCCCCTGCCCCCCACCATGATCTTCTGTTAAATTTCTCAAGATCCACATATGAGTGAAAACATATGGTATCTGTCTTATGCCAAGTGAAATAAGTCAGTCTCTGGGAATTTTATACTGAGCCTTAATCTCCCTGACTGCATGCATGTACCTGTGATCATGAATGTGTACAAATGTACACACACACACACACACACACACACACACCTCATATAGAAATATCCTGCTCCCCTCCCCTCAATGGCTTGCTCTAATTCCTACTAATTGTCACTTACCTCCCATTTGTAGGGATAGAATTCAATGTCAGATGCTTAAATGAGCAACTGAGAAATGAGAATGTGGTCTCGCACTCATTTTTCTCTCCATGCCTTAAACACACACACACACACACACACATACACACACACACACACCATCCCTCCCAGTTAATGTCATAAACTTACTCAGATGCTGCAAATCCACCTCCAAATGAGAGAATCTCTTTATCCTGTCTTGTTCCATTCAGACAGAAGCAAATGAAGCTCCTTTTGAAGACTTCTCAAAATCAACTTTTGTAAAGTCATCTTGGTATAAAATACCAGGAGGACAGTGATGGCAATAGCCAGCATCAGCCCAATGCAAAGGATTTTGAGGACATTTCTTGGGGACATCTGACACTGCCACTCCCTGTGGGGCTGAGTGTGTCACTGCCCAGGTAAGCTAAGGGTCACAATCAGCTGAGCCTTGTCTCTGCCAGCTGCTGCCTGCTAGGCCAGATATTCTTCGACTGAAAAAGCTGTCATAAGCTGCCTGGCTTCTCCCTGAGCAGTGTTAGGTGTGTGGAGTGTGCCATGGCATCCACCCAATGACTGGGAGGGCACCTGGGCACATCTTGCACTATCACAGAAGTCAGGTTAATGCTTGCTCTTAGAGCTACCTCAGGCTGTGGGGTGGGAGGCTTTTCTCTTTGCGTTTTGATTTTATTTTGGTTTTTAATGCTCCCTCTCTCTGGTAAAATTACCCTCTGAAAGGACATGTGAGGTCTGGTCCTGTGAAGCAGAGGAGATAAATAATATGAAAAAGGAATCCACAAAATGGGGAGTTTCTGTACTATCTGCTTTTTGCGAACAAGAATCACATCTCAGATATTTTTGTTTTTAATCTAACTCTACAGGGTCTTGAACATAGTAGAGGTACAGCAAATGCTGGTTCAACAAACTTGAAGAGAGACTTTCCTGTTGGATCTACCTAGAAGCTTGTGGATGAACTGGAAGCAGCCCCTGGGGGTAAGCCCCAGGGGATGGTCCTGCTTCACTGGTCCCGCCCTCTGCATGTCGTCAGCACAGCCCGATACTCTGTGGTTATACTCTCCCCCAGCCGCCACCTCACATTCACCATATGTTTGGACAAATCACCTAATCATCATCATTGTAGACTGAACACTTCAAATTGTCCCCCAGAGCCAAAAGCTCATAGTTGTCATTCTAGTGTTGGGTCCTTCCATAATTATATCTCCCTCCCTGTCCCAGTCTCTTGGATGCTTCACTAGGTTCCCAAACATGCTATATGCAGACAAGAGCCAATATAGACATGTGAATTGAAGTAATGTGGATTTTGGAAAATCAGGTAAAATGAAAGAGGATAAAAGAAAAGTAATCAGGTTTTTTTTCCCCCCCATCAAAGTCCCATGCTTTCACCTGAAAATTGGATTCAAAAATAAATAGGGGCACCTGGGTGACTGTCAGTTAAGCATCTGACTCTTAATTTCTGCTCAGGTCATGATCCCATGGTTCACGAGTTTGAACCCCGCCTCAGGCTTTGTGTTGACAGCACATAGCCTGCTTGGTATTCTCTCTCTCCCTCTCTCTCTGCCTCTTCCCAAATAAATAAATAAACTTAAATAAATAAATAAATAAATATTGCATGATCATGTCCATTTCTGGCATGAAATGGAGTAGATCCACTTATCTCTATTCCTCTGCCCCTAAAAGCAGCTAAAGACTCTGAACATTATACATAAAACATACATAAAAAGGCTCTGAAAGGTGGAGAAAAGCAGGCAGATCGGCTGGAGATCTTGGGAGCTGAGGAACAACAGAGGTAGTTCTCTGTGTTTTCTTCTCACTTAATATATCCTACACTGGAAGCTAGAGAAGTTGTTAAACTGTAAATGCCAATGAGAAAAGACAAGAAGAGCCCCCAAGAAAAACCAAAGGAATAGGAAACAGGCAGCCCAGAGATACAAGACATATTTAGATAAAAACTGGCCTACTCCAGCCAAACAGCACTGAAAAATCTGCTGTGCCATGCCCATCCCATCAACAAAGGCCATGTGGGGAGCCTCAGCTTCCACTCTCACCCGTCCCTCTCCGGGTGGTGTCAGAGAAAGCCTAGTAGGGAAGCCATATCTTTTATCCCTATTCTTCCATGATGCCAGTAAGGGAACAGTAACAAAATGGCTCTCATGCCCAGCCAGTGGTGTCAGCAGAGGCTTAATGGGGAACCTGAACTTTCTCCCCCAGCCAGTATACTGAGGCACCCTTACCGTCTCAGGTATTGATGGAGGGGGGCACCTAGGTGGCTCAGTCTGTTAAGTGTCCAACTTCGTCACGGGTTATGATCTCAGTTCATCAGTTCGAGACCCACATTGGGCTTTGTGCTGACAGCTCGGAGCCTGGAACCTGCTTTGGATTCTGTGTGTCCAGCTCTCTCTGCCCTTTCCCTGCTCAGGCTCTGTCTCTCTGTCTCTGTCTCTCTCTCTCTCTCTCTCTCTCAAAAGTAAATAAACATTAAAAAAAATTTTTTAAAGAATGAAGGAGAAAGCAACGCATTCTCAGACCAAAAAAAAAAAAAAAAAAAATCAAGAGAATTTGTGGCTAGTAGATCCACTCCAAAAGAAAGCTACAGGCAATTATTTTCATAATGAAGAAATGACAAAAGAATCTTGGAATATCCAGAAGAAAGAAAGAAAGAATAACAGAAAGAATGAAAAAATGCAAATATGAATAAATATAAAACACTTTCCTTCTCTTGAGTTTTCTGGGATTTTTTTTAAGTTCATTTTTGAGAGAGAGAGACAACATGAGCAGGGGAGGGGCCGAAAGACAGGGAGAAAGAGAATTCCAAGCAGGCCCCCCACCTTCAGGATGGAGCCCGACACAGAGCTCAAACCCATGAACTATGAGATCATGACCTGAAACAAAACCAAGAGTCGGGCACCCAGGTGCCCCTTCTCTTGAGTTTTCTAAATTATGTTTGACAGTTGACACAAAAATCACATTGTCTGATATGCTTTTCAATGTATGTGAAGGAGGTATTTAAGACAATCATATTATAAAGGGAAGAGGATGAAGAAACTTAAAATAAGGTAAGATTTTTATAATTCATTTGAACTGATAAATAACAGTAGTAGATCATGATAACTCATGTAAAGTGCAGCAGTGATGAACTAGTTCTAAAGAATCTTGATTGTTGTAGTGGCTGCATGAATCTATACATCTGATCAAATGGCATCGCAGTATACACATACATTATCAATGTCAATTTTCTGGCTTTGCTATTGTGCTATAGTTATATAAAATATATCTATTGGGGGAAACTGCATGAAGGGTGCACAGGAGTGGCCTATACTATTTTTGAAAATTTTTGTGAATCTATACTTATTTCAAAATTAAAAGCTTTTTTCTAACAAAGGTGTGATCCTTACTCTAAACAAACTTACTGCTAATGTATGTCACTTTCTGAAATTACAAGCCTGTTTTTAAAAACACACGGAAGAAGGGGACCCCTGGCTGACTCAGTTGGTAAAGCATGCAACTCTTGATATTGGGGTTGTAGGTTTGAGTCCTATGTTGGGTGTAGACATTACTTAAAAATAAAATCTTCAAAAAACACACACAGAGAAGAATGGTGGTTACCTCTAAGGGTTGCAGGGGCTAGAGCACTGAAGGATATAGGTTAGAAGGAGAATGACTTTTCACTGTACCATTTTTTATATATTTTAAATGTGTCATATTATATAGATTATCTATTAAAAATAAATAAAATAAATAAAAAGTTGCATCATGATCATTGTCATTTTATTGTTTTCTAGAATATAACAGAAGTTCACTCAGATGGAGAGACCAAAAAGTATTTCTTTTCCCTATAGTCTTCATCTGCAACAAAAGAGCTAATTGAATGTCTTTGTGGGAATACTAGTTGCCCTCTCATGCATCCTATCAGTGATCAGAACACTGGGGCAGTGATCCTCAAATTTGAACATTTGGTTTTAGTCCATCACCCAGGTAGATTGGATGATTTTACCAGGTATACTGTAAAATGTAGATGTCTAGGTCCCAAGCCTACAGATTCTACTTCTGTAGGCCTATTATGGGACCTAAACATCTACATTTTAACAAGTGCCTTACATGAATAAGTTTGAAGCTTGGCCCCAGAAGCTCACAAAGGCATGGGGGAAATGGAGTAATTTACAATGAAAGTCAGTGTGATTAGAACCCTATTGGAGGCATCAACACAGGCCAAGGGCCACAAAAAAGCAAGTGACACTTCTGCCTGGGTATGCAGCATGTTAAAAGGTATGTAACTTTCAGTCCCTCCAGAAGAAGGAATAAGTATGAGGAAGGCTACAGGAACAAGAAAATACAAATAATTTTAGTTAGGATAAATAGTTCAAGTGGTCAGAATGTTGAGGTGGGCACTGCCACAAAAATAATAAGAGCTATTCACCTTATTTTGTTTATAACAGCAAAAAAAAAAAATGATGATAATAATAAGCTGACCTAAATATCCAACCACAGGGGACATTTGGCTAAGTGAATTATGGTATTTCCACTCCATAGAATATTACAATGTTACAAGCAGCAAGGAGATACTGTTGGGGAAAGTATGGATGTTAGAGTAAGGTGATTCTATACTCACTAGCTAGGTAAACTCAGGCGTTATTACACCTCCTTCTGCCCTCATTTACCTTATCTTCAAAATGGGGATATATAACTCTCCTTTGCAGAATTGTGACATTTAAATGAGATAACCTTTGCAAAGGGCCTGGTTTATTCAATAAACATTATATATTGTCATTTCTGTTATCTTTGTTAAAACATTATATATTATCATTTCTGTTATCTTTGTTAAAAAGTTTTCAAAGGCCATACTAGAACACGAAAAACTGCTCAGAAGAGAATGCTAAGTGAAGAACAGGCTAGAAAACCATTGAGGTAGTCTGAGCTTCCTAAATGAGATTTTATAAGTGTCTTCCATAGTGCCACAGTGCTACTGACAGCCCAAATTAATTTGACCCTTACTATGTCTGCTGTTTCAGGATTCCATGCTTCTGCAGACTCAAGTATTTCTGAAAGCCCCCTGAGGGATCTCAGAAGTAGTGCAGCCAGGCTTCATGTATCATCTAATTTTCCTCCTTAGCCCCACCAGTGGGTGGTCTCTCCACCAAACACAGCAGCCTCTTACAGTCCACCCACTCCTTCTGTGGAATACCCAGGCACTCCCCCTGCCCCACTTCAGAGAATGTATTGACAGGCATCTTAAAAATGCCAAAAACTATGAGCCATCATGTGCCAATGCTGCAGGGTAAGTTATTCCTACTTTTCATACTCCCTACAGTTGGGAGTAGGGGACACCAAAGCCAATCTATCTTGCATCTATTGCCTTATGAAGTTTCATAGTGAAAACAACTTTCCATTTTTACTCGTAGACAACTCTTTTCCTGCCTAGGACACAAATCTGATGAGCAATGGGAGGAATGTTGAGTCAGGGACACATTCAAACATCACCTACCACACCTAGTCAGAATTACTTCCCCCTCAGATGATAAGGACTTTGTGTTTGTCCACACTTGTCTACTTGATTCCTTTCATTAGCATATGTTCTTTTCCAGGAGACACCTAGCTATTAGTAGACTCTTGGTTGCCTACCCTAGCATTCTGGCATATGTGTCTAGAAACAGCTAAACCCAAGCAATGAACATAGCTTAGAATCCAGATAGGAACCACCCCGTGGACCAGCATATATATTTGATTACAGCCATGTACCAATGCCCAGTGCCCAAATTCATCAATATAAGGAGCCAGTCCTTAAAGAAATGGTTGGTTCTGGGGCAGAGAAAATACAAGATAAACCTGAAGCATCTTGTAGTATCAAAAAGTATTCAAGGGGCATGGGGTGGCTCAGTCGGTTAAGAGTCAAGTGACTCTTGATATCTGCTCAGGTCATGATTTCATGGTTACGAGATGGAGCCCTATGTCAGGTTCTGCACTGACAGTATGGAGCTTGCTTGGGATTCTCTCTGTCTTTGTCCCTACCCTGCTTGTGCTCTCTCTCTCTTTCCCAAAAATAAATAAATAAACTTTTAGAAAAAGTACTCAAATTCTCAGGAAAAAAAAAGAAGACTAAAACCAGAAACTCAAACAAAAGTACAAGAAAAAAGACAGGAAGGAAATACACTGAAATAATAAAAATAATTAGATTAATTGTATTAATAAATGTAATAAATAATAAGAACTATTGTATTAAAGCACTACAGGCAATTAATTTTCTTTTTCTATTTTTTAATTATTCTCTAATATGGTCTTATAAACTTCATAATGGAGAAAATATATAAATTAATGATATTTTAAGGGAAAATCCCTAGACATGGTAGTTATCTGAAAATAGAAGCTGAGGGGAGAGAAGTAGTGGAAGAAGATTCTGAAGTTTTTAGCTTCAGCAACCAAGTACCTGGTGATGCCCCACAGTGGAGGGTCTACAAAGGGGGAGGGTAAATATGAGGTGAAAAAGTTGGGTTAACAAGGCATATGTTTCATTTGAAAGGCCTCTGCAAGATCAGGTATGTCTAGTGAGAAAATAGAAATTTGGCTCTGAAGCTCTAGGAAGAGATCAGAGGCAGAAATTTTGCTCAGAGGAAATGAATAAAGTTTTTTAAAGTAGAGTGTATTGGAATCAAAAATAACAATAGGGGTGCCTGGGTGATTCAGTCGGTTAAGCATCCCACTTCGGCTCAGGTCATGATCTCACGGTTTGTGAGTTTGAATCCTGCTTCCAGCTCTGTGCTGACAGCTCAGAGCCTGGAGCCTGCTTTGGATTCTGTATCTCCCTCTCTCTCTGCCCCTCCCCCACTCGTGCTCTGTCTCTGTCTCTCAAAAATAAATAAATGTTAAAAAAAATTTTTAATAAAAATAACAGTGGAACATTGTTCAAGTATGGGTAACTTTATGTTTATATTGTCTTAATACTATTAAGGAAAACATGCTGATTCAATCATTGATAATGTCTATCTTTTCCTTAGCATAAAACCTTTAGCCAAACAATAAATATCTCATAATGATTTTGTTGATCATAATTCTGACTTTGGGGAGGGAAACTCCTCCCTCTCTCATATTTCCTCACTAAAATTTCTGCTTACTCTATACTCATTTGGGGATAATGTATTCTCAAGAGATTAAGTTTTACCCTTACTTAGATACAAATACCTGTGTAATTTCAGAAGATTCATTCATTTGACAAAAAGTAAGATTGATAATAGTGGCTGAAAAAGTTTATTTCATGTATAGGAGGACAAAAAGGAACTAAATGTTTTGTAAGCATCCTCTATGGCCAGCCAATGTTAGGAATTTTGTGCACATGATCTCATTTGATCTTCATAACCACCTGTGATGCAGGCATTGTTAACCCATTTCATACATAAGGAAACTGAGGATCAGAAGGTTAAGTAATTTTCACTCTTGGTCAGGTCATTCTCTTCTTTTCAGTGTTTTAATCATACTACTTTATGCTATAGTTTTGAGGGTTAGTACAGTTAACCCTCACCTTTCCTTTTGCATGTATTTCCTCACTTCCTGGATAGTTACCTATATATTTATCATTGTCCTAAAGATTTTATATGACATAGAATAAACATTCCAAAACAATATTTTTTTTCACTGCATATTTTTAGCCAGGAGTGGGAATGTGAATAGTATGATCCAAGAAGAAATAATAATGTAAGCAAGATGGCTGAGTTAAAAAAAAAAAAACCTGTCATGTAAAACTCACTTTAAAGATGATCTTTCCTACCAACAATCAAAAGGCTTAGCCAAATCTCCTTCACCATAACAGAGAAAGAAGAATCATACTGCAGAATTAGAGAGCATCATGAAACCTAATTAATTTGTATATAATTAAGAGTGTGAATTAGGACAGGCCAATGGTATAGTCAATACAATTGATAAATATTCAACCTGAGAAATGGCAAAGTAACAGAATTCTTTGCATAATTCATCATCCCAAAGTACTTATAAGAGAATAGAATTGGCCCAAGGGGGAAAAAAGTAGCCTGGAAAATAGACCAATATAGATAGTTGAACAAGGCAGCAAAAAAAGAGGAGAAATGGGACCACAGCCAAAACATTTTGTTTTTGTTTTTGTTTGTTTGTTTGTGTGTTTGTGTGTTTTCTACACCTGGTCGTGAGTTTTATCAGTGATCTAGCAAGGATGTCTTGGACATTACCATTAGAACTAAAGTAGACCATTTTTATACATCCATACTTGTCCATGTAACTCAATTTCATAAGCCTTTAAATGCGGTTCTTCAAATGTTATCTGATAATGATTGAAGCACTACCTTACCAGCTGCCACCTGCCAGCCAACAGTTCAGTTTCTATGTCATTTAGGCATTCCAGTGAGACTTTAAATACATTTTGTTACATTTAAGTAATTCAAGGTGAAACTATCAGTTTGAAAGAAAATTGGAAGAAGCACTTGGAAAAGATACTCTGAAATTGCAGGCAAGTGAAATTTAGTTTGATAGTCTTGAGAGGATACTTCCTACCTTATATTAAGTTTTCCCTCTGTCAAAAACAACTATAAAATTGAACACAACATATGAGACAACCGTTTTTCAGGAAATACTCAGCAAAAGACTGATACCTGAAAGAGGAAAACATGAGGTGAGCCCTCAACTTACCCATCTTTTTACCTGGTAACAATTTTACAACCATTGGATGGTGAACTCCAAGAAGAGCATGATAGTCCCCTGAGCTGAGGAGTAAGAGAATAGAATATGGGAGGTGCTAAAGCATCTGAAATTTTCAGTACAGGGTACCCAAATTCAAGGAGCTACACAGAAAAAGAGGGAGCTTTCTGAGGATTCCCTCTTGATTTTCAGACAAGGGATAAGGAGAATGGGCAAGGAAGAAATCCCATGAAGTCTAGCCTAGAGCAACGGGTTTAAGATCATAACAGACACTAGAGGCACAGTCTTTGGGGACACAGGAGTTCTGGCTGAGTCACAATGGAGAGATCTTACTGAACACCCTGGGTATTATGCTAAGATGCCAAGAAGACCACTACTTAGGAGTAAGGATCATGCCCTAGGACCACTCTAAAACTACTCTGTAATGCCTAAAAGCAAGTCTCAACAGTATCAAAATAAATTGCCAGTTTACTAACAGCCAAAATAAAACTCAACATTTTTTTTTAATTTTTTTTTCAACGTTTATTTATTTTGGGGACAGAGAGAGACAGAGCATGAACGGGGGAGGAGCAGAGAGAGAGGGAGACACAGAATCGGAAACAGGCTCCAGGCTCTGAGCCATCAGCCCAGAGCCTGACACAGGGCTCGAACTCCCGGACCACGAGATCGTGACCTGGCTGAAGTCGGACGCTTAACCGACTGCGCCACCCAGGAGCCCCAAAACTCAACATTTTTAAAAGAAAGAATATAATCCAGATACTTTACAAGGACTCATTCACAATGTCAAGGATAAGGTCAAAAATTACTGAACATGTGAAGAAGTAGGAAAATTTGACTCATTAAAAAAGAAAAAGTAGTCGATACAAATTCACCAGATCACCCAAATGTGGTCATTAAAAAACAAAGACTTCTGAAAGTCTATTATTTAAATGTTTAAGGATTTAAAGAAAAATATGGACATAATGATTAATGAGATGGAGAAATCCCAAAGAAAAACTAGAAACTAAAAAAGAACCAAACAGGAATTCTAAAATTGAAATTTACAGCATTAATTTTTAATTAAAAATTTAGTGGATAGACTTAGCAGATTAGCAACTTCAGACTAAAAGCTCATGAATTTCAAGATATATCAATAGAAATTATCCAATGTGAAGTAAAAAGAGAATAAAATGATTTTTTAAAATAGACTCAGTGAATTGTGGGACATAAAGTAGTCTAATTGTAATTAGAGCCATAGAGGAAAACAAAGAATGAGACAGAAAAAATATATAATTGAAAAAAATGTCAAATTTCATGAAAACCACAAACGTGCAAATAGAAGTGTCTTTTTTTCTAAATACATTAAAAAAAACACATATAGTCACTACACAATTTTTGGAAACTGCTAAAAAAATCTTAAAAGCCACTCTAGGGGCAAGGAGGAGGCTAGAAGGAGGCTAGAAGACAATGAAATGACATCTTTAAAGAAGTGGGGAGAGGTGCATAATTAACATAGTATCATCCATCAAGCAAAAATACTTTTCAAAAATAAACACATTTTTGGATAAATGAAAGCTGAATTAGTACGCTTGCACTACAGCAAGCACTGAAGAAAATTCTTCACACCTTAAACTAATGTCATATCTATACTTCAATTAAGAAAAAGAGGGAAAGAGAAGATTTTTCAGACTGAAAGGAAGTATCACTAGAAGGAAGCTCTGATCTATAGGAAAGAATGAGGAACACTAGAAATAGTAAATATGTGGCTAAATATAAAGGTTTACATTTTTTCTTTTCTTAATCTTAAAAAACAAAGATTGCTGTTTAAAGCAGAAGTAGTGGGGCACCTTGGTGGCTCAGTAGGTTAAGCATCTGACTCTTGGTTTCAGCTCAAGTCATGATCTCACAGTTCGTGAAGTGGAGCCCCACAGAGTCTGCTTTGGATCCTTTGTCTCCCATTCTCTCTGCCCCTCCCCTGCTTGCACTCTCTCTCCCTCTCAAAAATAAATGAAACAAACTTTAAAAAAAAAAAGGCAGAAATAGTGACATTGTGAGGTGGGATTACAATGTATGTAGAAGTTAAATATGTAATAACAGCACAAAGCATGAAGAGGTAATGGAATTACAATGATGCTACGTTTCTACATTTTATTTATTTTTTCATATAATTTATTGTCAAATTGGTTTCCATACAACACCCAGTGCTCATCCCAAAAGGTGCCCTCCTCAATGCCCATCACCCACTTTCCCCTCTCCCCTACCCCCCATCAACCCTCATTTGTTCTCAGTACTTGTCTCTTATAGTTTGCCTCCTTGCCTCTCTGTAACTTTTTTTGCCCCTTTCCCTCCCCCCATAGTCTTCTGTTGAGTTTCTCAGGATCCACGTAAGAGTGAAAATATATGGTATCTGTCTTTCTCTGCCTGACTTATTTCACTTAGCATAACACTCTCCAGTTCCATCCACGTTGATACAACTTGGAACTTACGGAACTTACGGAACTTACGGACCGTGAGATCGTGACCTGAGCTGAAGTCGGACGCTTAACCAACTGAGCCACCCAGGCGCCCCTGGATGTCTTCTTTAGAGAAGTGTCTATTCATGTTTTCTGCCCATTTCTTCACTGGATTATTTGTTTTTTGGGTGTGGAGTTTGGTGAGTTCTTTATAGATTTTGGATACTAGGCCTTTATCCAATGTGTCATTTGCAAATATCTTTTCCCATTCCATCGGTTGCCTTTTAGTTTTGTTGATTGTTTCCTTTGCAGTGCAGAAGTTTTTATCTTGATGAGGTCTCAATAGTTCATTTTTGCTTTTAATTCCTTTGTCTTTGGAGATGTGTCAAGTAAGAAATTGCTGCGGTTGAGGTCAGAAAGGTTTTTTCCCACTTTCTCCTGTAGGGTTTTGATGGTTTCCTGTCTCACATCCAGGTCCTTCATCCATTTTGAGTTTATTTTTGTGAGTGGTGTAAGAAAGTGGTCTTGTTTCATTCTTCTGCATGTTGCTGTCCAGTTCTCCCAGCACCATTTGTTAAAGAGATGGTCTTTTTTCTATTGGATATTCTTTCCTGCTTTGTCAAAGATTAGTTGGCCATACATTTGTGGGTCCAATTCTGGAGTCTCTATTCTATTCCATTGGTCTAGGTGTCTGTTTTTGTGCCAATATCCTACTGTCTTGATGATTACAGCTTTGTAGTAGAGTACATTTTAAAAAGATTAAATTTAAAATTATATAATATTAATATTGTAATATATAATATAATATGTAATAACTCTGGGTAGATAATTTATGGATGCATATTATAGCCCCTAGAGCTACCAATAGAACATAATGAAAAAAATGAGAAATTAAAACAAAATAATAAAAAGAATTGATCAAAACAAAAAAAGATGGGAAAAGGGATAACAGAACAAAGGAACAAAAAAGGAACAAAAGGATAAAGTGGTCTTGTTTCATTCTTCTGCATGTTGCTGTCCAGTTCAAAAAACTGTTCAAAAAACATATGAGATAAATAGAATACAAATAGCAAGATAGTAGATTCAAATTCAACCATATCAACAATTGCATTAAAAATGAAGGGACTAAACACATCAGTTAAAGGCAAAGATTATTAGACTAAATCAGGCATAGCTGAACTATGATCCTACAGGCCACATCCAGACTACCACCTATTTTTTTAAAAATAGATTTAATTTTTTGTTGTTGTTTTTGTTTTGTTTTTTTTGCCTGTCTTTATTTTATTTTTTTTAATTGGTTTCCATACAACACCCAGTGCTCATCCCAACAGGTGCCCTCCTCAATACCCATCACCCACCACCCCTCCCTCCCACCCCCCATAAACCCTCAGTTTGTTCTCAGTGTTTAGGAGTTTCTTATGTTTTGGCTCCCTCCCTCTCTAATCATTTTTTCCCCTCCCCCATGGTCTTCTGTTAAGTTTCTCAGGATCCACATAGGAGTGAAAACATATGGAATCTGTCCTCTGTATGACTTATTTCACTTAGCATAACACTCTCCAGTTCCATCCACATTGCTACAAAAAGCCATATTTCATTCTTTGTCACATAGTATTCCATTGTGTATATAAACCACAATTTCTTTATCCATTCGTCAGTTGATGGACACTTAGGCTTTTTCCATAATTTAGCTATTGTTGAGAGTGCTGCTATAAACATTGGGGTACAAGTGCCCCTATGCATCAGTACTCCTGTTACATTTAATTTTTTAGAGCATTTTTAGGTTTGCAACAAAATTAGGCAGCATACAGGGAATTTCCATATGCTCCTTGCCCCCGCACACACATAGGTTCCTCCACTATCAACATCCTTCACCAGTTTAAAATTGGTTTAAATCAATGAATGTACATTGACACATCATTATCATTAATATCAATAGTTTATACTAAAGTTCACTGTTGGTGCTGTACATTCTATGGATTTTGACAAACAAAGAATGACATGTATCCACCATTATAGTATCATTTAGAATAATGTCACTGCCCTAAAAATCCTCTGTGTTCTGCCTATTTATCCCTCCCTCCCTCCAAACCCTGGCAATCTCTGATCTTTATGCTGTGTCCTTGTTTTTTGCCTTTTTCAGAATGTCATATAGTTGGAGTCATATACTATGAAGCATATTCAGATAGACTTCTTGCACTTAAAGTTAAGTTTCCTCCCTATCTTTAATGATAGCTCAGTTATTCTTGGTGCTGAATAATATTCCATTGATAGATATACCATAATTTAGTCATCCATTCATCTTCTGAGGGATATCTTGTTTGCTTCCAAGTTTTGACAATTATGTATAAAGCTGCTATACATATCTATGTGCAGGTCTTTGTGTGGAAAGAAATTTTAACTCCTTTAGGTGAATATCAAGGAGTGTAATTACTGGGTAGTTTGTAAAGAGTATGCTTAGTTTTCTGAGAAACTGCCCACTGTCCTCCAAAGTGGCTATGCCATTTTATATTCCCATTAGCAATGAATGAGAGTTCCTGTTGTTCCACATCCTCACCAGCATTTGGTGCTAAAAGTGTTTCAGATCTTAGCTATTCTAATAGGTGTGGTGGTATTTTGCTGTTTTAATTTGCAATTCCCTAATGCATTTAAGTGAAGTATCTTTTCAGATGCTTATTTACCATCTGTATATCTTCTCTGGTGAATTATCTGTTCAGTTATTTTGTCCATTTTTTAACAGGATTTTTAATTTTCTTACTGTTGGGTTTTAAGTATATTTGTATATTTTGGATAACAGTTCTTTATCAGATGTATCTTTTGCAAATATTTTCTTCTTCCAGTCTGTGGCTTATCTTCTCATTCTCTTGACATGTCTTATGCAGAATAGCAGTTTTTAATTTTAATGAAGCCAAGCTTATCAATTATCTCTTTCATGTATCATGGCTTTTGTGTTTTATTTAAAGATTCATCACCCAATCCAAGATCATCTAGGTTTTCCTGTTTTGTATTTTATATTTAGGTCCATGATTCACTTTGAGTTAATTTTTTGTGATGGATGTAAACTCTGTAAATAGAGTCTTTTTTTTTTTTTTTTTTGCATGTAGATGCCCAGTTGTTCTAGTGCCATTTTTTTAAGTTTATTTATTTATTTTGAGAGAGAGAGAGAGGGCAAGCAGGAAGGGAAAGAAAGAGAGGGAGAGAAAGGATCCCAAGCAGGCTCTGCATTGTCAGCACAGAGCCTGATGCAGGGCTTGAACTCACGAACCATGAGATCACGACTTGAGTTGAAACCAAGAGTTAGACACTTAACTGTCTAGTGCCATCTGTTGAAAATCATTTCTTCATTGTATTGTCTTTGTTCCTTTGTCAAAGATCAATTGACTATATTTATGTAGGTCTATTTCTGAGCTCTCTGTTCTGTTTCATCAATCTATTTGTCTATTCTTTTTTTTAATAGTTTTGGGGTTTTTTTAATGTTTGTTTTGAGAGAGAGACAGAGACAGAGAGTGCAAGTGGAGGACAGACAGACAGAGAGGGAGAGAGAATCCCAAGCAGGTTCTGGACCATCAGCACATGGCCCACCACGAGGTTCAATCTCATGAACCATGAGATCATGACCTGAGCCAAAATCAAGAGGTGGATGCTCAACTGACTGAGCCACCCAGGTGCACCTGTCTATTCTTTTGCCAATACCACTTTGTCTTGATTACTGTAGCTTTATAGTAAGTCTCCAACTCAGGTAGTATCAATCCTCTAACTTTCTTCTTACTATGTTGGCTAATCTGGGTGTTTTGCCTCTCTATAAATACCTTAGAATCAGTTTGTTGATATTCACAAAATAACGTGGTATTTTGATTGACAGTGCACTGAATCTACACATAAAGGTGAGAAGACCTGAAATCTTGACAATATTAAGTCTTCCAATCCATGAACATGAAATATCTCTCCACTTATTTAGATATCTGATTTTGTCCATGAGTTGTATAGTTTTCTTCTTATAGATTGTATAATACTTTGTTAGATTTGTACTGAAGTATTTCATTTTGGTGGGTTCCAAATTGTATTGTGTTTTTTATTTCAAATTCCAGTTGTTCATTGCTGGTATATAGGAAAGCCATTGACTTTTGCATATATTAACCTTGTATATTGCAACCTTGTTATAACTTCTTAGCTTCAAGAAGTTTTCTTGATTTGGGGGGATTTTCGACATTTTCACAATCACATCATTTGTGAACGAATATGTGAACGAATAGTTTTATTTCTTCCTTCCAAAACTGTACTTCTTTTATTTCCTTTTCTTGTCTTATGCCTTAGGTGCACTTCCAGTACTATGTTAAAAAGAAGTAGTGAGAGTGGATATTCCTGTCTTTTTCCTGATTTTAGCAGAAAAACTTCTAGTTTCTCACCATTAAGTATGATGTTAGCTTTAGGGTTTTTGTAAATGTTCTTTATCAAATTAAAGAAAATCCTCTCTGTTCCTAGTTTACTGAGAGTTTTTAATTACATATGGATATTGGATTTAGTCAGATGTATTACCCGCATCCATTAATACAATCATGTTATTTTTCTTCTTTAGCTTGTTGATGTGATGGATTACATTAAATGATTTTTGAATGTTGAACCAGACTTGCATAGCTGAGGTTAATCCAACTTGATCATGTTGTATGAGTCTTTTTATAACTTGCTGGATTTAATTTGTTAATATTTTATTGAGGATTTTTACATCAATGTTCATTGGTCTTCAGTTTTCTTTTCTTGTTATGTCTTTGTCAGGTTTTGGTATTAGTGTAATACTGGCCTCATAGAATAAGTTAGGAAGTATTTCCTCTGCCTCTATCTTCTGGAATAGATTGGAGAGAATTGGTACGAATTTTTTCTCCAATATTTGGTAGTATTCCCAAGTGAGCCCATCTAAGCTTTGTGCTTTCTACTTTTAAGGGCTAATAATTATTGATTCAATTTCTTTAATACATATAGGCCCATCTGGATTGAGTACTTCTTGTGTGAGTTTTGGCTGATCATGTCTTTCAAAAATTTGGTCCATTTCAGCTAGGTTATTAAATTCGTGGGCATACAGTTATTCATAGCATCCCTTTATTAACTTTTTAATGTTTATGGGAACTATGGGGATGTCCCTGCTTTTATTTTTGATATTCTTATTTTGTGTCTTCTCTTTTTTCTTTTTCTTACTTAGCCTGGATAGAGACTTATCAATTTTATTAATCTAAAGCTAAACATTAGTTTATGATTTTGATTTTCTCTATGATTTCCTGTTCTCAATTTTACTGATTTCTGCTCTAATTGTTATTATTTATTTCCTTCTACTTCTTCTGGATCTAACTTTCTCTTCTTTTTCTAGATTTCTAAAATGGAAAGAGATTATTGATTTTAGGTCTTTCTTTTTTTCTAATATGTGCATTCAATGCTATACATTTCCCTCTAAGCACTGCTTTCATTGCATTTCACAACTCTGATAAATTTTATTTTCATTTTAACTTAGTAAAAAGTATTTTTAATTTGCACTTGTGATTTCTTTTTTGACTTGTGTATTATTAAGAACAGTGTTGCTTAATCTGCATGTATTTAGGAATTTTCCAGCTATCTTTCTATTTTAATTCCATCATGGTCTAAGAGCATGTATTGTATTGTTTCTATTTTTTCAAATTTGTGAAGGTCAGTTTTATGGCCCAGAATGTGGTCCACTTCAGTAAATAGCCCACGTGAACTTGAAAATAATGTGTATTCGGCTGGTGTTGAATGCAATATTCTATAAATGTCACCCAGGGGCGCCTGGGTGGCGCAGTCGGTTAAGCGTCCGACTTCAGCCAGGTCACGATCTCGCGGTCTGTGAGTTCGAGCCCCGTGTCGGGCTCTGGGCTGATGGCTCAGAGCCTGGAGCCTGTTTCCGATTCTGTGTCTCCCTCTCTCTCTGCCCCTCCCCCGTTCATGCTCTGTCTCTCTCTGTCCCAAAAATAAAAATAAACGTTGAAAAAAAAAATTAAAAAAAAAAAGAAAAAAAATAAATGTCACCCATATCCAGTTGATTGATGGTATTGGGGTCAGCTATGTCCTGACTGATTGCCTGCATGCTAGATATGTTCAGTATATACAGAAGTGCTGAAGTCTTCAAGGATAATAGTGGATTCATCTATTTCTCCTTGCAGTTCTATCAGTTTTTACCTCATGCAATTTGACCCTCCTGTTGTTAGGTGCATACACATTAAGCATTGTTATATCTTCTCAAAGAATTTACCCTTTTATCATTATGTAACGCCTCTCATTATTTCTGATATTTTTTCTTTTCTGAAGTCTTCTCTGTCTGAAAGTAATATAGTTACTCTAGCTTTATTTTTATTAGTGTTAGAATGGTGTGTTTTTCTCCATCCCTATACTTTTAATCTATGTTCATTTTTATATTTAGAGTGGATTTCTTGTAACAACATAACGTCTAGGTTTTTTTTTTATCTACTCTGACAATCTCTTTTAAACCACTGATATTTAAGATGATTATTGATACTTTTGGATTAACAGCTCCCATATTTGCTAATGTTTTCTACTTATTGGCCTTGTTATTTGTTCCTATTTTTGTCTTCCACCCTTTTTATGTCTCTTGTGTTTTAACTGAGCATTTTATATGACTCCATTTTCTTTACTTTCTTAGGATATCAATTATATTAAAATTTTTATTTTAGTTATTCTAGAATTTACAATATGCATTTACAACTAATTCAAGTCCACTTTCAAATAATTCTATAATTCTTCACAAGTACTATAAGCACATTATATTAATAAAATATTCCTAATTCCTCCTTCCTATCTCTTGTATCATTATTGCCATTCATTTCACTTGTTCATAAGATACAATTATCAAATACATTGTTGCTATTATTTTTTAAACAACTGTTATCTGTTAGATCAACTAAGAATAAGAAAAATAAGTTTTTATTTTACCTTTATTTTTGCCTTCTCTATTACTTTTCTCCATGTAGATCCTGGTTTCTGACCCATATTATTTCCCTCCTCTCTGAAAAACTTCTTTCTTGCAAGCAAGTCTATTGGCAAAAATTCCTCAGTTTTATTTGTCTGAGAATGTCTTTGTTTCTCCTTCACTTTTATTTTTTTTTTTAATTTTTTTTTTCCCAACGTTTATTTATTTTTGGGACAGAGAGAGACAGAGCATGAACGGGGGAGGGGCAGAGAGAGAGGGAGACACAGAATCGGAAACAGGCTCCAGGCTCCGAGCCATCAGCCCAGAGCCCGACGCGGGGCTCGAACTCACGGACCGCGAGATCGTGACCTGGCTGAAGTCGGACGCTTAACCGACTGCGCCACCCAGGCGCCCCTCTCCTTCACTTTTAAAGAATAGTTTTGTATGATACAGAATTCTAGATTGGTGGAGTTTTTTTCTCACACTCTAAATACTTCACTACACTCTCTTTTTGCTTGCATAATTTCTGAAGGGAATTCAGATGTAATTCTTATCTTCCCCTATAAGTAAGCACTCTTTCTCCCACCCCACCTGGCTTCTTCCAGTACTTTTTCTTTATCTCTAATTTTCTGAAGTTTGTACATGAGATGTGAAGGTGTAGTTGGGAGGGGCGTGTTGTTGTTTTTTGGGGGTTGTCATTTATCCTTTTTTTGTGTTGTCTGAGCTGTTTGAATATGTGGTTTGATGTCTGCCATTGATTTGGGAAATTTTTCAGTTGTTCTGTTCCTTTCTCTCTGTTTTCTCCTTTTGGTATTCCCATTATGAATATGTTACACCTTGTATATTGTCCCACAGTTCTTGAATATTCTACTCCATTTTTGTTAGTTTTTTTCTCTTTATTTTAGCTTTTAACATTTCTAACATTCTCCAGCTCAGAGATTCTTCCTCAGCTGAGTCCAATCTACTAATAAGCCCATCAATACATTTTTTATTTTTGTTACAGTAATTTTGATCTCCAGCATTCCTTTTTTATTCTTAGGATTTCTATCTCTCTGATTACATTACCCATCTGTTCTTGTATTTTGTGTACTTTGTCTACCTAGTGAACCTACCATATTAATCATAGTTATTCTAAATTCCTGGTCTGATAATTCCAACACTCCCGATACTTCTGAGACTAGCTATGGTGCTTGCTCTGCCTCTTCAAACTGTGCTTTTTGCCTTTTAATATGGCTTGTAATTTTTTGTTGAAAGCTGCACATAATGGGGGCGCCTGGGTGGCTCAGTCGGTTGAGAGTCCGACTTCGAGTCAGGTCATGACCTGCTTCCCATTCTGTGTCTCCCTCTCTCTCTGCCCCTCCCCAGCTCATGCTCTGTCTCTCTCTCTCTGTCAAAAATAAATAAACATTTTTAAAAAAAGGATTCCCTTAAAAAAAAAGAAAGCTGCACATAATGTACTGGGTAAAAAGAACCATGATAGTGATGTAGTGGTAAGGTGGTGTGTGGGGAAGGGAAGTGTTATATAATCTTATGATCAGGTCTCAGTCTTTTAATGAGCCTGTGTCCGGGACTGTGAACTTTACAAATGTTTCTCAGTTTCCCCCACACACTTAGGTGGAACAAGAGTACTTGAGGGGGCTATAGTTGGATATTTCCCTCTAAGTAGGTTAGGCTCTGATAAAGCCCCATCAGATGAAGCTCTTGTAAAATAGAAGCTCTGGTAAAAACAGAATATTGTAGCATATTTCAAAATGATTAATTTTCTCTTCTCACTGCTGGAAGCACAAGAAGATTTTTCTTTAATATTTCCTATGAAAATCTGGTCAAACTCCTGTACGTAAAACAAAAGTGTGGGCACCCTCTTAAGACTGGATCCCCCAAGGAGTTTTTAACCTCATAATTGTTCACACTGAGCCTCCAGCAATTCATCAATTACAGTTTAGGTTTTCTGATCCCGGTACTGGTTCCTGAGGAAATTTCTGCTCCTGGCTCCAATAAGGTGTGACTCTCTGTATCTGCTTGTCTTTTTAACTTTGAGGGCAGAGTTTTGCCATGTGATCTCAATTCTCTGAAGGATCTGAGCAGAGTTGTTTTCATTTTATTCAGCTTTTTACTTGTTAGGACAAAATGACAACTTCCAAGTTCTTTGCATGTTTCATTAGGAACCAGAAACCTCACCTATTTCTGTAAATAAGATTTGGGTGGAATATATAAATGGATTGTCAATGGCTGCTTTTGTGCTACAACGCACATTGAGTAGTTTTGAAAGAAACCATATGGCCTAGAAAGCCTAAAATTTTTACTATCTAGCCCTTTGCTGAAAATGTTTGCTGACCCCTGGACTAGATTTAAAGGCAGGAGTCAACTATATTCTGTCTCCAAGAGACACATTTTAAATATATAGACACAAATGTGTTGAAAGCCAAAGATTAACAGAAAGAAATACTCTGCAATAGTAAGCATAAGAGAACTGGCATGGCTCTATCAATATCAGACAAGAAAGTCTTCCAAACAAAGAGTATTACCAAAAATGAAGAAGAAATTTCTAAAATAATAAAATCACCAATCAGAAAGATATAACAATCTTAAGTGTTTATGAAACTGATAACAAGTAATGAAAGCACATAAAGCAAAAAGTGTAAGAACTAAAAGATAAACAGGCAAATCTACAACCCGGGAAAGAATAAATCATAAAACAATTAGAAAAAAAAAGTTAGTATTTGTTTTCTATTGTTGCATAACACATTGACATAAAAATAGTGGCTTAAAACAACACAGTTTTGTAGGTCAGAAGCCAAGGTGGACTTAAATGGGCTCTCCCCCATGTCTCACAAGACCAAAATCAAGATATCATCAGCTAATCTGGGCTCTATATCCTCTAGGAAGAATTTGGTTCTAAGGTCCTTCAAGCTGTTAGCAGAATTCGATTCCTTGTAGCTATAGCCTTAGGTTCTTGTTTGTTTGTTGGCATTAGCCACGGTCATTTAGTTCCTAGAAGCTACCTGCATCTCTTGCTGCTTGGCTCCCTCCATCTTCAGAGTCAGCAATGGAGCATCACATCTTTCTCATCTTTCTCATGCTCGAAGAAATCTCTCTGACTTCCTTCTCTGCTACCAGCCAGAGAAAACTGCTTTTAAAGAGTTCATATGAATGTAGCAGGTCCACTAGGATAATCTGCCTATCATAAGGTCAACTGATTAATAATTTTAATTCTGCAGCAGCTGGAAGGGGTAGAATATCTTTCCTCTACTCTTCTATGTTTTGGGGTTCCTTTAGCAAAATACAGATCAAAGAGAAGCAAACAGGAGTTTATTAACATGTGTACCTCTTGGAAGATACCAAGGGAAATGAGTAACTCTCAATGTGGTGGCTTAGAATTCAGGCTTAATTATCACCTTCAGCTAAAAACTGAGTGGAAAGGCTATTAGAAGTCCAGTTTGGGGAATGCTCAGAAAAGTATGGTAAATAAGAGGAATATTTATTATGCAAATGTTAATTGATGCCTCCTCTATTGATATAAGTCTCTGGTCACTCTTCTCTTCCCAGTACAGACAAGGAGATACCCTTTACAAATGGAGATTTCCTTTATAAATGTAAATGTACATTACAAAAGGGTAGCTTCTACTCTATTTTCAGAGCTTCTCCTGTGTCTGTGGTTTCTCAAAATAATCAGTTCAAGACAATCTGTAAGCCAAAGAGGCATATTTCGAAGTGGGATATTCTGGTCTCTTACAATGGTATCTGTAAAATCCTCTTTTGTCATATAACATAATTTAATTGTGGGAGTAACATTAGAGAGTGGAGATCATAGGGCCCATCTTAGAATCCCTCCTATCGAATTGATGATATAGAAGATGGAACAACATAACCAACATGGCCTAATTAGCATTTTTAGAACACTCACTTATAAAGTTAATTACAGACCTACACTATGATCCAACCTTCTACTCCTGGGTACCGATCCAAGAAAAATGAAAACCTATGTCCATAAAAAAATTTTTATGTGAATATTCATGATATTGTATAATTAACAAAATAGAAAGTTTTAATAACACAATTAAAGCATATGCCTCCTCATAATAAAAACAGAGGCAATTAGAAAGTCAATAATTTTTTTCTGAGGTCACTGAAGAAATGTGAGAGAGCCAAAGATGCTGCTGCTAAATAAATGTTCCAAATCATGTTCTAGCATTCTTTTCCTCCTTCCTTGGGAGTTCTTAGCTACAGAGTTTGGTCTAGCAGTCGCCAGAAAGATCTATTGTTTCATCCAAATTTGTGATGGTGCACAACATATGAAGGTAGGAAAGATGGTGAGGTAAACATACACTGGGAACGGAAGGATTCGACACATGTGTGGTGGTGGTGCTGATTTGCTTTGGAGTGTCAGAGTTCAGAGCCAACGGCCAAGAAAGAATTCTTGAGATGTCTTCAGTGTAAAAAGGTGGTTTTATTAAAGCACAGAGGACAGGATCCATGGGCAGAAAGATCTTACTGGGGTTGTGAAGAGTGATTGATTTATATACCTTCAGGTTGGGAGGGGGTTAGGGATAGCGTAAGTCTCTAAGGTATTTTGGAAACAAAGTTTCCAGGACCTTGAGGCAGCTAGCTATTGTTAGGAAAAGGTCATTTACTACTGTTCAGCTCAGTCATGAGACCCTTCAGATGTATATCAGTGGGCCATAAGCTTGGAGTATGATTGCCAATATATATCTTGGGGGGCATAAAGAAAGTTTCCAAAGGAATTTTTATAACTGTTTAAGTAGACTTAGAGGATTTTGGAGGTTAGGATACTGTTAAGCTAAGACTGCTTTCTGCCCTTAGCAAAGTGTCATCATCAAGGCAGCTGAGCTGAGCTCCCAGAGGAAGGTCACTCTGCCTGTTTCAAGGACTTGTCAATTGGCTGTAGGCAGTAAGGAAATTTAATTTTTCATTTGCCTTTGTTTCTCACATCAGTAGTGGTGGTAGTGATCGTGTTTATGTGTTTGTGTCATGGGATGAGTAGAGATTGCTTTTTCCATGAAGGGTTGAGGCAGCATGGGCTGTGGGATGCTTCTGGGGCAGCTATTACTGCTGTTATGACTTCTATCAGCCATTTTTAATGTTGTCACAATAAGATTATTTGGGGGTAAGAGGGAGAAATTTTTGCAAGAACTTAGTGATTTTTTTCATTATTCCAGTTTTCTGGGAATAGACTCTTCCTCCTTCCCTCTGCAGTTACAACATATAAGTGTTGTCATACCTCTTCAGGAAGGCAGTATGAACCAAAGTAGGAGAAAGCCTATTATGTATATGTTTTTTTTTAAGGTTTATTCATTTTTCAGAGACAGAGAGACAGAGCGTGAGTGGGGGAGGGGCAGAGAGAGAGGAGAGACACAGAATCCTAAACAGGCTCCGGCTCTGAGCTGTCAACACAGAGCCGGAACCGGGGCCTGAACCCACCAGTGGTGAAATCATGACCTGAGCTGAAGTCAGACACTCAACCAACTGAGCCACCCAGGCGCCCCATATTATGTATATGTTTTAGGTGTGTATGTGTGTGTATGATTGATTTCTCAGCTTCATTCTAAATCTAGCCAATTCATTCAGGCAAGTAATGGCATGCTTGGCATAACTTTCGAACTGGTATAGTTGCTCTACTAAAGGCTCTGTCTGTGCTTCAGGGTTGAGGTGGATCTTGGGAAAGAACTCAGTTCTCCTCCCCTGTGTTTTTTTTTTTTTCCCATTCCATGCAGCTGGAGATTAAGCCTTCCTGGTCTATTCTGCCCTATTTTAGGCAGCTTGCCTAAACACTCCCCTGGCCAGCTACTAAGGCTAGTTCTACATTTCCAGGGAGCTTGGATTTTTACCCCTATAACTCTAAGCCAGGAGTCTTTCCAATAACCTCTGAAAAGTCTAGAGACTCCATCAGATGCATTCTCATCTCTTTGGTGTGGCAAACTCCTACTCATCTCGCTAAGTCCAATTTAAACACTTCCTTCTAGGTAGTGCTTTCCCCAACTCTCCATTCACCCATGAAAGTGCTCCCTGTGGGCCTATGGTGTTTTGGTTGAATATCTGAAGGAGCATTGTGTGGCTGTGTGTTAATTTATCTTTTTACATACCTGTCTTCCCAAGAGACTTTAGTTTCTTAACGACAGAAAAAATATCTTCTTCATCTCTGATTTATAAAGCCTAGCATACAATTGGACATAGTGGGGTATAAATAAATGGCAAATAAAAGAATGAATGAATGAATAAAACAGTGAACTAATGAGTCTCCAAGTGTTTTCTTAAAGAAAATGTGTTCCTTTTTTTTTCTCTTCTTGTTTTTTATTTTTTTTTTAACTCAATGAAGACTTATTCAGTTCTGATGTACTTGGTGTAGGTGCCAGGGATTCCACAGAAAATAAGACTTTCCTGACTTCAAAGAGCTTACTTGTAGAAATTTTCCCTTAAAAAAAAAAAAAAAGAAGTGAGGAAAATGTGTCTCTGTCCTTGACAGATACAACAGAACTTTCAACTATCAGCTCATGAAAAAGAAAACCCAATTCAGAGGTCCTCAGATTTGGATAACTATGGTAATTTAAATAATATTTCTGCTATTGATTTTACTACCACATGAAGCCATGTGGTTATTACAGTGAAAACAACAGAAGGTGTTGTAATTAACTAGTCAACTTTTGAGGATAGAGAAGGGAGAGAGAAAGAGAATAAAGTGAAAATTGAATTAGGAAGAATATAATCTGATCTAGGATCTTATCCTACCTATGACCTTCAGAAAGTGACTCATCCTGTGAGTTTAATTTCACATAATTACAAACTGGGGATATCTACCACATATGTATCAGTAGCTTTGTGTGCAGAAGATGACAATCAGTTTTATTCTTACTGAGCATCAATTCTCAATGTCTTTTTAAGTCATAAGAAAACATATTTTGCTCCCGAGAAGTTTGCGTAGAGTCTATAAAGATAAGAAATAATTTCTAAAAAGAAATTGGTACTCTTCATTACTCTCAAACCTGGACAGTTTGGAGAATATTCATATCTCACTTATGTCTGAGTTTTATGGTTGGCTTCTCACACATTGGAGATCTCAGAAGTAAAAAAGGGCATTTTGCTGATAGCTTATTACATCTCCATCTCTCCAACTGTTCTTTTTTAGGTACACCAAAAACATTCTCTGCTGTCGAATGCCTTCTTTTTCCTGGCCTTTCAAATACTTCCACCCTGCTTGCCCTTTACAATGCCAATATCAAAATTTAAAAATGGGCAGCAATTGGCTTTTTTATCTAGCAATCACTTATTTTGTCAATTAGAGGTCCATTCTCTGAAGACAGATATATTTAGTCATGAAATATTTGCTGCAGTACTACTGGTAATAGCTGAAGAGAGACCAGCAGGGAAAATGCATGTCTGCTCTGGAACTAAGAAGATACAGCGTTAAAACTTCTAAAAATTGTTTTGTCATGAAATAATTGTTTAACCATTTTTCCTCAAATATTGATTTCATCATACTTGTAGCAGTCAGGGCCCCTCCTTGAGGAGGAGCAACTTATCCAGCAAATTATCCACCCTTTATCCTTTTGGTAAGTATTACTGAATACCTATAGTATGTGAAACGTTGTCCAAAGATACCAAGAAGTGTGCTCAGTGGACCTAAAAGATAAATGCAAGTCAGGGAAAGTAATCCCAAATGGAATATACTGTGGTCTCCTCATTTTATTATATTTTATATCTGAGTTTTAATGTCTTTTCTAACTTAGATTTAAATCCCCAGGGTGAACTTTGTTCTTTGCTGGCACCCAGTGTGCACCCAGTAATGACAGTTATTAAAATAGCCTCTATGTCAACATTGCCATTTTCAATGCCCACTACCAACCATAATCCAAAGGAAGTTTAAAAGATATAAATAAGTACATTGATTGATGTAGTCTCTATAGGAGCCACAGTATTCTTTCTTCCTCGGGAGTATTTTTGCATAAAACACAAAATTCTCTAAAAAAGTCCACATTTTGGACCTGTAGTCCAATCTGTCAGAAGCTGCATGCACATCCCTATATGTTTATTGGATTTGAGCTGATGACCACAGTTCTGCTCTCATAACACAGCCAAAAGACATACTTAGTCACACCTTTGGGACTGAACAATGCTTCTTCCAGTTTCTTATATCACCCACCCTAACAATGACCACACCATGTCATAAGTCAACATGATTAAGGATGCACTATGGGGTTTATAGTTGTGAATTCTAAGACTTCATGTGATGAACAAAATACTTGTTAAAGGTCAGTGTCACAGCTCTGCCTATCCCACCAGGAAATACAGATCTGTCATCAGCATTAGTTACTTGTAAGGGCAGTGGACAATTTTATCCTTAAAACGGTCAAGACTTTCATAGGCAAAATACTTTACAACTATTTTGGCTTTACAGCAAGTCTCCAAAGCCTCCAGGTTAGGGACTGAGTACAAAGTGGTAGGCAGGGTGCAGAAGAGTCAGCTTTATAGCAGCTCTGTTTCTCAGGAACTGGTCAGAGGGAAAGGCCTTTGGCAAGTACCCATACTTTGCCCAAGGGAATCAGTATTCTGCCTGAGTTCCTAAGTTAATAATAACCCAAGAAGTTTCTCTGGCCAAGACACTTACACAAGCCACTCTCCACATAGTTTTCTATATGCCTCTAATGTAATAATGACAACCACAAAAAATACTGTCAGCACTTAAATATTTTGGTTCCCTCTACAGGATCTCCATGCAGTCCGTCTGGGAAGCAGTGATGATGGTGGGTGTCAAGCACCCTCTTTCTTCCACTCTCCGCTTGGAGAGTGGCATCAGGTACCCAAGTTACCACTGATTCTTCATTAGGGCCCTCACTGAGCCCTGAGTCAGCTCTTCTCTGCTCCCTTCACCCCTGGCCCTCAGAGAGTGGTTCCCAGTGGTTCCCAGGCCCCCTGCTAATACCTCTTGCTGCCCATTTTGGATTTATTTGAGTAGCTAGACTGGGGGAGAGTAGGTCATGCATTTGAAGTTGCCCTAGGAGCACCCACTCCTTGGCTAGGGTTTCAAAACACCTGAGCTATTCCTTTCTAAACCCAATTCCTCATTTCATCCAAGGTCTTGATCCATCAAGTACCAAGGTGAACTTTAGGTGTACTTCATTGGATATTAAGAGTACCATAGAGCTACAGTAATTAAAATAGAATCTAACTTGGCACAAAATATAGTATATTGATGAAACAGTAAAGCTCCAAAACAGACCCTCTTAGTGATAGAACCTGGTATGTAATAATAGCCAACATACACATAGCAGGTAATCATGTGTAAGGCACTCTTAATTGCTCTATGCACATTAATCCATTTAATTCTCATGACCATTACATGAGTAAACATTATTATAACCATTTTACAGAGGCACAGAGTGGTTAAGTAACTTGCCTGAGATCACCAAGCTAGTAATTATTGGAGTTGGGATTTGAAACCAGGCAGGCTGGTCCTGTAATCCATGTATTTAAACTCTATCCTATGACAAAGATGGCATCACAAATGATTAAAGAAAATATTTTTTAAAGTAAATAATAGAAAAGGGAAAGGACATAATAGCTTTACTCTATACTTTGCAAATAAAATTCAGATGTTTTAGAGTTAAACATTAAAAAAATAAGAAAACTTGGTTCAGTATTGATACTTGATGTTGAGAAAGGGAAGAATTATGGATGAATCCACAAATGAAAACATTTAATAGATTTGACAAAATAAAAATTTAACTTCTAAGGGGTGCCAGGGTAGCTCAGTCGGTTGGGTGTCCGACTTCAGCTCAGGTCATGATCTCGTGGTTCATGAGTTCGAATCCCGCATTGGGTTCTGAGCTGACAGCTCAGAGCCTGGAGCCTGCTTCGGATTCTGTGTCTCCTTCTCTCTCTGCCCCTCCCCCACTAACTCCCTGTCTCTCAAAAATGAATAAATGTTAAAAAAAATTTTTTTTAATTTAACTTCTACATGTTAAAAGTCAAGTAATTAGCTGGAAAAAATATTTGCATTGTATAATCTATGGTTAATAGCTTTACTATATAAAATATAGTTACATGTTGGCAAAAAAAAAAAGAGAGAGAGAGGGAGAGGGAGGTTTATCTTAATTAAAAATGTGCAAATTGAGGGGAGGCTTAGATAGCTCAGTCAGTTAAGCGTCCGAATCTTGATTTCAGCTTGGGTCATAATCTCACAGGTGTGAGATTGAGCCCCCTCTGCACTGACAGGGACCTGTCAGGCCTGCTTGGGATTCTCTCTCTCTCCCTCCCTCTCTCTCAAAATAAATAAACTTAAAAAATTAGGCAAATTGTGTTCACAAAAGAAGTAAAATGATCAAAAACTTAGAAAAAATAATCCCTCTTATAATCAAAACAATGCACACGAATAAATAGTAAGATATCTTTTATACCCTATTAAATACACAAACATTTCAAAAACAAGGAGTATTTTCAGCATTGGTAAAATGGGCTATCACTGGCGAGTATGTAAATTGTGCAAGCTTTCTTGAGGCCAATTTCTCAATGGTTACCAAGAACCTTAAAGATGTTTATTCCCTTCAGCTCCGTAATTCCATTTCCTGTCAAGATCATCAGATGGCCAACAGGCACATGAAAAGATGTTCAACATCACTCCTCATCAGGGAAATACAAATCAAAATACAAATCAATACCACCTCATGCCAGTCAGAGTGGCTAAAATGAACAAATCAGGAGACTCTAGATGCTGGAGAGGATGTGGAGAAAGGGGAACCCTCTTGCACTGCTGGTGGGAATGCAAACTGGGGCAGCCGCTTTGGAAACCAGTGTGGAGGTTCCTCAAAAAATTAAAAATAGATCTACCCTATGACCCAGCAATAGCACTGCTAGGAATTTACCCAAGGGATACAGGAGTGCTGATGCATAGGGGCACTTATACCCCAATGTTTACAGCAGCACTTTCAACAATAGCCAAAGTATGGGAAGAGCCTAAATGTCCATCAACTGATGAATGGATAAAGAAGATGTGGTTTATATATACAATGGAATACTACGTGGCAATGAGAAGGAATGAAATCTGGCCTTTTGTAGCAACGTGGATGGAACTGGAGAGTGTTATGCCAAGTAAAATAAGTCATACAGAGAAAGATAGATACCATATGTTTTCACTCTTATGTGGATCCTGAGAAACTTAACAGAAGACCATGGGAGAGGGGAAGGGGGAAAAAAGTTAGAGAGGGAAGGAGGCAAATCATAAGAGACTCTTAAATATTCTGCTTTTTTGTGTTTATTTCAAAGAGTCTGATTATGAGCCCCACAACGATATAACCCAAGTTTAGAGCTCTGGATGTAGAATTATATGATGATTTATGTTACCATCATGTTTGTTTTTAGGATATTAGCTGTGCATCTTTATGTAAATCTACCTTGTTTCTCCTTATCTGCAAAAAGGAGATAATACTTTCCTTTCAGAGTGGTTGTGAGCCTAACACAGGGTCTTGCCTGTATCAGAGTACATGTATCAGAGTAAGTGAAATGAGGAGGGGCAGAGACAGTCTCACACGTGTGTGATATGCCAAGTAGACTCTAGTATGGTGCTGGTCACATTTGGTAGGTCAGTAATTTTTGAGATGAATGAATGAGTGCTTTACGCACTCTGGTCATGACACTTATTAAGGAAACTCAAAAGTGCAGAAGCTTTGCTTTTTATCCATCCTATGATCCTGCCAGTTTTCTGTAATTCAAAACAATCTAGGTATTAGGTTTAAAGAACCTAAGAATACTTCTTTAGTTGGCACTGAAAGAAATCACTTGGAGAAGGTGGTGGGTTATGAAAGCTTCTTTGAAAACCCACCCAGGCCACTCTGTTAAAGGATCTCCCTACTGACATTTCTTGTGAGCCTGATGATCTCACAGCTCAGGCTTGTGCTGGTCCCAGCAAAATTATAAAGCATGATCAGCTTTCCTTTCCTTCTCTAACACCTGCTGTTCCTGGTTGCAGGGAAAACAGTGCCAGGCAGAAAAGTGCTCTCAGACCCCTGGCTTCCTCCCAGCTGTTCTGTAACATGGAGTGCTACCTGCTTCACAGGTTGATGGTGAGGGGGAGTCCTGGGTCTACTTCAGGTCAGCATATGGTACTCCTTGGATCCAGGTTTCTCCTGCTTTCCTGACCCAACAAGGCAGCCTGTGGGCTGGATTGGGCCACTGAGATTTTGAGGCACATACGGATTTTTGTTCGCTCTTTAAAAAATTCAGTCATCCAGGGGCGCCTGGGTGGCGCAGTCGGTTAAGCGTCCGACTTCAGCCAGGTCACGATCTCGCGGTCCGTGAGTTCGAGCCCCGCGTCAGGCTCTGGGCTGATGGCTCAGAGCCTGGAGCCTGTTTTCGATTCTGTGTCTCCCTCTGTCTCTGCCCCTCACCCGTTCATGCTCTGTCTCTCTCTGTCCCAAAAATAAATAAATGTTGAAAAAAAATTAAAAAAAAAATTCAGTCATCCATATTTAAACATAAAGAGGTTTTGCACGTGCACAAAATTTAGATTTTCAGCTTCCCTTGAAAAACCATGGAGAGCTAGTAACATTGACCAACATCCTCGTTTGGAAATAGTCATCTGGAGAAAGCAAATGGGGACTGCTCCAATCAGTACAGTCCCTTTAGTTTAAGGATAATTTTGAAACAAAGGTAACAGTTGCAACTTTCATACAGATTAAAAGTTAACACATGTTAAAGACTGTATCTCATTCATTAATGAGTCAAGTGGTGAGGTATTACCACCAGTTCAAAGGAGCATCCAAAGATCAGGAATACTGAAATAAAGGTGCTGTTGGAGGCACAATTAGGGAAGAAGGTCCGCTGAATCTCTGCTGGACAGAATTCACGTGTCTACAAGCAAAGATTAACTTTGCATTGTTATCACTTACCTCCAGCTTACAGAGTTGTGAAACAGCCACCATAGAATCTGAAGCAGATAGCCAGGCAGGATGAGCTCTCTACAGCCTAGACTCCAGACAGTGCAGTTTTCCATGGAAGTACACATTCTCCCTTACACTTCCATTTCCGGTTGTCATATTTATGGACTGCCTGACCCCAGAAGTGTTTGTTTACCCAGATCCTACAGAGCCGTCATTTCTCGTTTTCATTCTTCTTCAGTTACAATGTGTGCAGATTAGACCTGATATCTCTACCTTCCCTTACAACTCCCTAATTCACATTTCTTAGTACTGACACCCTTCTCCACACACACATATCAACTCCATAAATTATTCATCCTTACTCGGCCATTCGGGTCCTTATCAGTGAGGTGTAGCTATTTCAATTTGTGTTAACAGGTGGTTGAATTATGTGATACTTTATCTTCCACTGCATCTGCTTTCATAGCTTCAATTACCATTGCAAACCATCATCACTTTCCGGAAAGCACCCCATGACATTCAGCTTCAAACATCTGCTGCCAAGAAGGCCCAGACATCTATCTGCCAGCGAAGACCTTTGCCCCATAAGACTATGCCTTCCCCCCACCCTCCCACCAGCTCCCGCGACTCCCTCACCCTTGGCCCAGTCCTGGGAGAAAGAAAATCTGTTGATTGAGGATGATGATGAGTGAAGGCCAACCACACCATCTTCCTGGACCCCAGCGGAGAGACAGAGAAAAGAGTTAGGTTATGAAGCTAGGATTTTAATTACTACCTGAGACTGGGCATCCTCATGATGAAATTAAGCCTGAGATTTTATTACAAAATTAAAATTGCTGTTATGTGGGGGCGCCTGGATGGCTCAGTTGGTTGTCTGACTCTTGGTTTCCACTCAGATCATGATCTCGCAGTTTCCTGAGTTCGAGCCCCATGTCGGGCTCTATACTGGCAGCATGGAGCCTCCTTGGGATTCTCCCTCTCTCCCTCTTCTCCACTCATGCTTTTTTCTGTCTCTCCCAGAATAAGTAAATAAACTTACAAAAATTATGTGAACAAGACCAGAAAACAAGTTGCAGTTAGATGGAGTTTTCACCCAAGAATAAAGTGAGAAGCCCTCTACTTCATTAAGTATTTACTGAGTGTCGACTAGATTTCTAGCACTGTTTTAGGTGTTTGGCACATTGCAGGGAACACGACAAATAAAAAGTCCCAGCCTCATGTGTTTACATTCTAGTGTGGAGATTTTCTTAAAAAGTGGAGAGACAAAAATTGACATTGCACTTTGGATACTTTGGGAATAGGTTTTATTGAATGTACACTTTTGTACTACTATTATGGTTAGCACACACTATCCTGGTGTTTGAGGCTAATCCCCCACCTGTGCTCGGACTTCCATCCCTTCCACTTCCCCCAGGACCAGGCACCACAGATTCTGGGGTGTCACCCCAGCACGTGAGGGACTTACATCTGTGTACCTCCTGATCAAGAGGTTCTTACCGCTCTCTCAGCATGACTAAACTTTGGACAAGATTTTTCCTGACTCTAGGCCCCTGACCTCCCATAGAGCATTTTCTTTAGAAACCTTGTGAAGTCTTTCATTTCCCTTTGAGATGTACCTAATATTTAAAAAAGGCTTTTGTCAATTTTATAAGCCAGGAGTGTCTTCCTCAAGGACCTGACAGCCATTCCTTTGAAATGCAATCATCAAGGTGACAGCAGCCCTAGGTGCCAGTCTCTGTAGGGGAGTAGGAGCCTAAGTTGGACACCTTGCTCCAATCTGTAGCATCACCTCCTCTCATACAGTTATGAACAGTTTATTTTTCCTTTGGATAAAGCCAATAGACAAGCACAGATGACCCATGACCTTTCATCCCAGGCCTCACAGAATCCAGATGGCCTAATGACCCCCAGGACTTGTCCTCCAGCTCACCCCAGCTCTTAAGAACCCTCCCCCATTCTGCTTCAGCAGAGCTGAGCTCAGACTTAGTTTTGGTCTCTCTCTGATTGTAATAGTCTCTTTCCCTTCCTTGCAAAAATCTTTTCAAATAAAATCTCTCCCAAGGTCTGAATTTGCTATTTGACACCTTTCAAACTTCAGTCTTGCTCTTGCTCATTCTCTCTCAGGTCTTTCCTTCACGAGAGAGGCTTCTTCAAATATGCCTTCCATTCTTTACATCTCCCACTCACTCCATAGCCTTCTAGAACGTAAATCGGTCTATGTTCATTTCTCTTGAGCATCCTTAAACCTTTCCTGGAACAAGTCTCCAGTTGTGTAGCCAGAGAGACGCTGATCAGAAAACCAGCTCAGCTACTTACTAATGTGGCAATTCATTAATGTGGACTTCTCTAAGCCCCTGTTTCCAGTATTTGGAAAACAGGGATTACTCCTTCCCTCAGGAAAGGGAGCCATTACTTATGAAGTCAGGAAACAAATGCATGGACTAAGACAGCCATGGTATTTCCTACTTAAATGACCACAGCTAATTTTTACTTAGTGCTTATTATGGGCCACGTTCAACATTTTACATGTATTATCTCACTTAATTCCTCACTACCATCCTATGATGTAGATATTTGTAGGTATTACCACCATCATCTCCCTTTTATAGACCAGGAAATTGAGGTTGAAAAAGAGAGATTAGGTAATTTGTCCAAATTTCCAGTTGAGAAGTGTTGGAGTTCATATTTGAACCCAAGTCTGTATAGAGCTTACCTGCTAAACCTCCAAGGTAAAGGTTATACTCCCCATTCCCTTCCCCTTCCAACACATGGACTCTGCCTCCCACTGATAACCACCTACTCTCTATGCCCCAGTGCATTTGCTCATGCTGTTCTCTTTATGCCAAGAGATTGCTTCCTCTTCACCCAAACACACATACAACAAATTCACGCACACTCACATGGTCCTCCTGGTTATCAAGGCAGCTTTAAAATCCATTTTCTGTGGAATTTTCCCAACCCTTTCAGAAACAGCATTTTATTCATACTCCCAGAGTTTGTCACATAGATCTCCATATATGCTTCCATTATAGAATTCACATTTGTCATTAGGATAAAGTATATGAGGTGACCTTAGAGCAAAGCAAACCTGAGGGAGATGTACAGAAAGGTCATGAAGAACATGATGAAAGGAATTTACAGTAGGATCAGAAGATAAATACATTTGTTGCATTACAGAGGTGTAATGGTTAAGTGTAGGTAAATTATAAATGACAATGTAATGACAAATAGGATGGGTTTATAGTTTGTGGGCTGAAATCAGCTGTGACAATCAAGTCATGTGCAACCTGAATCCAGAGAACATGGGCTCTAACTGCACCCCTGTGAGAGCATGATTTGAAGTCTCAACAACAAAAACAACAACAACAACAACAACAACAACAACAACATAAAGCTCCTATAAATTAACACTCAGCTCATCCTTCTTTACCCTGAAAAGAACCAACCTGGATATGAGTGGCCCAGATTTTATGCCCAGGGCACCATCCCTAGTCACCTGCAATCTCCATGCACTGAGAAAGGAATTCCAAAAAGCTTGGGATGGTATAATTGCCTCCTTAGTTGCTAAAGGTCTTCCACCTGTAAGACTTAAAACTAAATATACAGAATGAGGTAATTCAAACCTTGATTAATATTCTAGGTCTAATTTGGGAATAGCCTGGACATATTTGGTATGGAAAGTATTTATAATATTTAAGGATTTAGCATTTTAGAGTCTAAGATTCATCTTATGATTCCAGTTTCAAATGCGTATTTTATTAATTTAGAGTTTGGTTTTCAAGTTGAAAGGTACGAGAATTTTGCAAAGTTTATAAATAGTATCATGATTACCAGACTTTAATATTAGTTATATAATTATTAGCTTTACTAGATTTGTTCAAGTACATGGAAAGGTTTTGTATATTGCAAAACTTAAGTTATAAAACTTAACAGAAAAAATAATTTATTAAATTACTAAATTATTTTTATTTAATTTTTTAAAATTAATTTATTTTGAGAGAGACAGAGTGAATGGGGAGGGGCATAGAGAGAATCCCAAGCAGGTTCCATGCTGTCAGCACAGAGGCTGACATGGGGCTCAATCTCATGAACCGTGAATCAAAACCTAAACTGAAATCAAGAGTCAAATGCTTAACTGACTAAGCCACCCAGGTACCCCTTAAATTATTTTTTTAAATGAATTTAACTATCCACGGAAATTTAAGTAACTAAATTGTCGGGGCGCCTGGGTGGCGCAGTCGGTTAAGCGTCCGACTTCAGCCAGGTCACGATCTCGCGGTCCGTGAGTTCGAGCCCCGCATCAGGCTCTGGACTGATGGCTCGGAGCCTGGAGCCTGTTTCCGATTCTGTGTCTCCCTCTCTCTCTGCCCCTCCCCCGTTCATGCTCTGTCTCTCTCTGTCCCAAAAAAAAAAAAAAAAAAAAACGTTGGAAAAAGTAACTAAATTGTAAGAACCCCTTAAAATAAATTGTGAAATTCAATAAATTTAAAATTAGAACTGTGGGTTGAATATAAAAAAATTTAAATTATGGTTATTTCAATAAATTATAATTTGAAAATTTCTATACTGATAAACTGCCCTCCTAGAAACCTAAAAATCAATATCGAGGCACAATAATTACTACTTCTATGTCTGTTTCCTGCTACTAAACTATGAATTCATTGAGTGGAAAGCATCCTTATATTCCCATCATCTAGCACAAGAGTACCCAGAAGGCTGAGTTATCCAGCAGCTGATATCATCTGCTTTCTGCCATGACTGTAATATGCGATTTATCTATACGCTCTCAAGGAATCTTCACCACAACCTATTTACACAGTTGAGCGAGGGAACAATGACAACCCAGAAAGGGCTGAACGCTCCCAGTTCACACAGCTGGGGAGAGTTGAAGCCCAGGCTGAATCCAGACTGACTGCAGGGGCTGCATGTTCCCTTACCTTTTGTCACTAGTTGAATGGGTGAAAATCTTTAATGGTGGGACTTAGGACAGTATTATTTCAGCTGAGGACACAATATGCATGTGCTAGGCATGGACACAAACTGTCCTGTGGGAACAAGTCACCAGGATCCAAGTGGACCTTCCTGGGAACAATATGAGAAGAGTAAAAAGGCTATCTTCCCTAAGAGACAGAAAACCATAGAGCCTGGAGAGGAGGAGATAAGCAATGGAGAAAAAGAAAGCAGTTTGACTTCATGCATGCAGAAGGATCAGAAAAAGTGCTTGCTGCCTGGTGGTGATTTATTTAATGGAGGCCCACTGGACATTTCCTTCACGGGCAGTTGGCATTTTGATTTGGAGCTGAGGAGCAATGTCAGGCAACCCAGATTAAGCAAACAAGATTCCTAGGAGTCAAGGAAGATTAAAGAGAAACTTTGGCACTGGTCTCAGGAAGAAGTACAAGAGGACAAACAAAGGAGGGCAGCCCAAACAAAGGAACAGTATCAGAGGGGTTGGCTGACCAGGAAGTGAAACCCAGCAAAATCACCCACAGAAGTTTGGTTATTGTTCTAATTTGTGGCCAACTATGACTAACGAGTCTATTCTTTTAATTGACCTAACTAGAATCAGCACCAGAGGTGCTATGGGAGCTTTTTGCATTCTGAACTTCAAATGTACGCTCTTCTGAGGAGTGTACTGCAGGGGAAGAAAGAAGTCAAGTGAGAAGCGTGAACCATGGTATGTCCTGGGCCTACCTGACAGAAAAGCCAACAAACAATGTTAGGTGCTTGTGTTGCACGACTGGCAGGAAAGTGAGGGAAATAGTATACTTCTGCTCAAATGGGGTTTTAGACTTTTAAATTAAACCATCATCTTGCCTAAATCCATCCCTTGACCCCCGAGACAACATATTTTTCAACTATCCCTTGACCCCCGAGGCAATGTGTTTTTCAACTATTTCCACAGCAGAGATCACAGCAATAGTGGTAAATCCCCCTAGAGGCATCTGGGGAAAGCTGTGGGTATATCTGGTTATCACAATGACTGAGGGGCACCATGAGCATTTAGGGGGCACAAACCAGGAGTGGCAGGCTTACCACAGTGAGTCAGAACACGCAAGTGAAGAGCTGAAACATATCTCATATGACTTCCCAAAACCCATTTGTAATCATATGAACTTAGAGTCCAACTCTGTTTTACAGATCTAAGGAACTTCTCAGATGGGTTTAATATATGCTGCATTTTCTAAGAATGCAGTTACCATATAAACCTAGGAAGGGATTATATTGTGCTCTGAACTTCACAAGGTGTTCACTAAACACAGAAGCTGATATCACAAACAGTGACAGCGCTCACGGTATTTTGGTGGCAGTACAACTCCTGCCCCTCGTATAAGGCCAGTTTACATTTGTGCCATTGTGACTGCCCAGCGGATGCAAGCAGCTGACGACTTCACAATGCCTTCAGTATGGCTGTGCACAAGTCAGTATATTGGAGTACGTGCTACTGTATTGTGTCCTACTTTCATTTCTTGTCTGTTATTATATTTTGGTCACACGTTAGGTGAGAGCAGTTATGACTTTCATATGAGGATAATAAAGGATGCATTAGAAAATAAAAAAGAAGGCACTGGTCATGACAGGAAAGAAAAGGGTTGAATTACGGCTTTAGAGAAAGCAAGTATGTGGCACCATGACTTATGATTCCAAAGAGATGAGAAACAGCACTGCTGAAACATGCAGGTTCTGTAAGAAAAGACACTGTACATTATAGAATTATGATTTCTTTTCAGATCACACCCACCCATCTGTGTGCCTACCGACTGGCTTGTGACCAACCAGGGTATCATCCGAAATAACAAGTTATCTTAGCTGAAGACAAAAAGTGAAGCTTGGAATTGGGCTCCTTTCCCTAGAACACGACTCTCACACATTACCATGCAGGAGAATAAACTGGCATGTTTAATAAAATTGCTGGGCATTTTCTCTAGAGATTCTGATTTCGGTCTGGGTAGGACTCAGCCACCTGAGTAACGGGAACAGCACCACTCGGTGCAGTGCTTTCCACTAATGTGCACACAGATCTTCCAGGGACCTTTCTAAAATGCAGCTCCTGATCCAGCAGGACCGAGGTAGGGCCTGGCATTCTAGACTTCCAACAAGCTCCCAGGTGATACTGATGCCGTTGGTCCATGACCACACCTGAATAGCCGACCTCTGTCCATCTGGGGACCAAAGATTCTGGAGCACACAGAGGGCAGGTAGAGAACTCACCTTCAATTCTCATGTACCTTACTCTGTGAGGATGAGATGGGCGTTGCCAGAACTGGACAGGGTTTTCACGGACATTCCCCTCCTACAGACCAAGGGGTCACACTGCAGGGGGATGCAGTTGGTCACCTTGGCTTCACCACAAATTACAGGGAGTTCTTAATCCTACTGCACGGAGGGATTTGCTCACACTGTACCAACTGTTCATCTGGATTTGGCTGCGATATTAATAACTTATGTAAAAAGTTCTAATCCTTAAGCATTGGCATTACTAAAGAGAGACCATGGCACTTCCTCTGCATGGGAGAAAATCCATCCACAACCATTATCTGAAATCACCTAGATGTCGTCCAAACAGCAGCGGGACAGAGGTCTCGGGGAGTTCAGATCCAAGCAGAGGACTATGGAATTACCACAAGCAGTTTGAAAATCCATATCTACAGACAATGTTTTTACATGTACTGACTATTTTTAAGTGCATGTGGATGTCATTAAGATACATTTTTTTAAATACCTTGTGGAATAAGTTCGGATTAGTTATGGGACACTAGATATTTTCTCAACTAATGGATGTTAAAAAGACAATCACATATCACTTGGGGTGATCACACCACCTTAACATTAAAAAGGGGTCCTCATCTTCCAAAACATATGCCAGAAATAGCCTGACATAGAGAAACTCAAATCCTTCCATATTTCAGAGAATAAGTAACACATGTCATTAAATACATATATTTAAAGAAACTGTGTTCAAATTCTAAATGACTGAATTTTTCGTTTTATAAGCCAAGAGAGAAAGGGCTGCAGCAGAATTTAACCTCAGATGGTTTAATAGAGGCATCACATTCACTATGTACAGGATTCTCCGAAGAAAGTGGGCCGGTCGCTTGCCAGGTGACCCAACCAGCACCAAAACCCCAGAGCAGCTCAGGGGCCGCTAGAAGGTGACAGTCTTGGCCGGCTTCACGTCTTCAATTTCAGACGACAGCCAACGGTATGTACGATGGCGCCGCAGCACCTCAATGGCCTTGAGTTCCAGGGGTGTTGCCTGAATTCCGAGGTCCTCCAAGCCGGGCAGGTGTGGCAATGCCATGTCTGTGACGTGAAGCTTTGGACAGACAGAACCACAGAGAACACTGAAAACTGACCCAAACATGAAGTGCTATCCCACCAACACTTCAACACTCAAGCTGGCCTGAGTCCCATTACCGAGACTTGTTTTCAAAGGATACGTGGCTGTTTTTGGTTCCTGGACCTCACTAAAAGCAGACCACAGAGAAAGACTGTAAGTGGGGAAAAAAGGCAAGGTCACCACCCAGCAGCACAAAGGTCCCCAGCACAACCCATGAGCTCAGAACACTGGCTCTAGATGAGCCATTCTACAGACTGAAACAGAAATCAGTCTGCAATGGAGATGCACCAGTCACCATTGTCAGGGTAGCTTTACAGGAGGTTCAGGAAGAAAAATAAAATAGGGGCAAATGCAGAACTAGCCCATTCCCCAATTCTCCTTTCTGCTTCTGTTTTCACTCCTGAATTCGGGAGATAATTAGCATTTGTTCCTTGCTCATTAAGGGATAATCCATTAACCTTTGTGCTCCTGCTATACTTAGTCTGGTAGACTGATGCTCACCACAGATCTAAAACACCAAACCCATCTTGTTTGTAGAGAAGGAGAAGGACTTGGAAGACTTCCATGATCCTAGACCATCCAAAAGCGTATGAAGACAATCAATCTGCATATAGAGCAGCATGCCCCTTCACCCACCTGACAAAGTCTGCAATCCTTTTACTAGAGTGCTGTGAGACAGCCTACAAACCAAATCCAAAGCCCATTCAGCCTACTGTATCAACACCGGCTCCATTATCAGTGTAAGAGGCACATTAGCATAAGATACACTGAAGTGCTCTGACAGTCAGTCCTCCAGTCCCATCTGTCATGAACGTAGACGGGATAGATCTTCTTTCCAGACACAGCGTGTCAGAGGGGAGGATAATGCCTGCCCATTCACATCTGTTTCCTGAAGACTGTTTTCTCATCTTGTCTGCATTTTAAGTTTTAGGTAACATTCAGAGGATAATTTGACTGTTCTGGTTGAGAAATGGTCAACAGGCCTTCAAAAGTAGAGATAGTATCGTATTTTCATTTTATTTCATGTCCTCCCTAGAAACACTTCTACACACAGTGAGGAAGACTAGCATGGGAGACAGCAAGACAGGAAGAGCCAGAGCTCTGGAGTCCAACTCAATGTAGAGGGACAAGAGAGGCAGCCAGACACTGGTCAAGAGACTGAGAAAAGATGGGCACCTGGGTGGCTTGGTCGGTTAAACATCCAACTCTTTGTTTCAGCTCAGGACATGATCTCATGGTTCGTGAGTTCAAGGCCTGCATTGGGCTGGGCTCTGTGCTGAAAGTGTGGAGCCTGCTTGGGATTCTCTGTCTCTGTCTCTCTCTCTCAGAGCTTGTTTGGGAGTCTCTCTCTCTCTCTCTCTCTCTCTCTCTCAAAATAAATACATAAACCTTAAAAAAAATTTTTTAAAAAATAAAAAAGAGAATGAGAAAGAAATAACCAACCGAGTTGGATTACAGCGGGCAGAGTGGAGACCTTTCTTACCTTTCTGGAAGATGAAAATGTTCACTACTATTACACGCATTTTCAGCATAAAAAGTTGAAGAAAAATAAAAGGCAGGGAGAGGCAGGAGTAGTAACATCTGGCATGTATTCTGAGGGCTGCCTGAATAATACTTGCTGATGGTCTACAGCTGTGCTGCCCAGTACAGTAGCCACTGGCCAAATGTGGTAATTCTCATTTATACTTAAATTAATTAAAGTAAATAAATTTCAAATCTTCTTTCTGCAGCTGCATTAGCCATATTTCAAATGTTCAACAGTCACATGCTGCTAGGGGTTATGTTTTGAACATTGTAGATTCTAAACCATTTCCATCACTGCAGAGAGTTATACTGGACAATACTGGTTTAGATCCAGAAAAAGAAAGGAATAAATCAGGGGAGAACGCCTAGGTTTCTGGCTTGAGTAACAGAGAGAAGAGTGACCTCGTTAATTAAGATGAGGGAAGCCAGGAGAGAAGCAGGTTTGCACTATTTGTGGACACGTTCAGTTTCAGAAACCTGTAATATACCCAAATACATGGAAGAGTCTGCAGCTGGGTAGGGTAGGGGCGCAATTCAAGGCTGGAGATAAAAATGCAGCCACGAGCTTACAGACAGCAGCTGGAGCATGGGATGAGCTGAAGGTTGCTCAGAGGATGAGCAAAAATACAAAGGGCTGAGGGCAGAGCTCGTGGGTCCCCCAGCGTGTACAGATCAGGGAAGAGAGGGTAAGTCAGGAAGAGAAACCGAAAAGCATGGCCTAGTGAGAGGAGGAAAAGCAAGGGAACATGGAGATGGCCAGAAAACAGATTGGCAGCCAGGGGTTCAAGGAGAGAAGGGGTGATCATAGGTAATGTTGCAAAGAGCAGTTTGTGGGGGAGAAACGGGAATAAAAGCTTGAATGGAGTGGGCTCTTGCTGAGGTTAACAGCAGGAATAGACAGCTCTCCTGAAGGGCTATGACTAAAAGGGACCCAGACAAACAGGACGGTAGCCAGAAGGGACATGAGGGAGGGGAGGGTTTTGTCTTTAAAAAAATGGAGCACTAAAGGCATGTTTGTGTGCCATTGGGTATGCTCCAGCAGAGAAGGAAATCAGATCACATCCCAGAGAAGCTTGGGGAGGACGCACGCACTGGAGCAGGCCAAGACAGCGTGAGGTACAAGGCCCAAGCCACGGAGCTGGCCTCAGACAGGATAACAGACAAGAGCATGAAAATAACCCATGCCAGCAAGCAAACAACGATCGGTTCTAACTCCTCCAACTCTACAGCTCTCGGCCCGGCACCTGCCCACCAGGCAGATGTTCACCACACTCACACTCACCCGCTCCACTTTATCCCTCGTTGTCCAGGGCTCAAACGGACTCATTTCAAAGAGTCGTGCTACCCACCTGGAAAAAGGAATAAATAGGGCATATGTGGTAAGTATCTCCATAGCCAATACTCAAGCAAGCCTGCAAGAAGCAAAAGGAGAGACGCTGCTGTAGAGACAGGAGTTCACTGATTTTTTGGGTGTTTTGTTTTTTGCGTTTTTTGTTTTGTTTTGTTTTTTAAAGAAAATAACCAACATCCTGGCACCACTACCTGTGAGGTTCCCCTCCCTTTCAAGCTACCCCAGCCTGACTGCCGTAACTCGTGGCACTCTCACTCTTCACGAAGGATACAACAAATCTGAACAAATGAAAACTAAAATAAAGCCATTACTATGAACAAAACAAAAACGATCCAACGTTCAAATCTCATTTAACTTATCTAATCTAATTTAAACCTCAAACATCCACATATGCTTCTGTTAAGAATGCAGGGCAAGCTGAGTACTATGCTAGATGTAAACTGTAATACTTAAAAGCAGGGCCCCCCTCCAAAAGGAACCAAAATAATTCAAAAGTAAGGAGAAGCCTAAGATGTAGGGTACAAACCAGGAAGCCACCCAGGACAGGAGAGCTGCCTGCCTCAATTAGTGCCATCTCTCCACTCTTAGTCAAAATAGAGCTCTCCTTATCTCTGCCACCAAGATCCTGTCAAGTACACTCAGGGCAGTGGGTTTCAGCTAGCATCGAGGCCCCCAGGAATTCCCCAGGGCCCCCACAGAGAACTGGGGCACAGGCTGGGAGTCCATGCTTGGAGTATCACCTGTCAGTACAGCCAGACCAGCTCTGCTTTTATCTGATTGATCCAGTGGGCCTTCAGTGGGTCACGGAACACAGGGTTCCAGAGCTTTTTAAAAACTTAACATCATTCCAATGTGCATAAAAAAATGAAAAAGGAAGCTGAAGATTGGCCAAAATTTCTCCAGGAACATATAAAACCTCAGATTCCAGACCACGTGTCCCAGTGGCAGAAAAGGGCACTTTACTGGGCTACCACAGCTTAATTAAAACTCTTGGACAAACCTTCGACTGTCTGTGCTCTGCTTCTACGCTGACAGACGACTTCCGCTGTCTCTTTCTGTGTCCCCAGTGGGCCACTCCGTGTGCATACGCCAAATCCAGCTGAAGGTAACTCTCAATTTCATGCATTGCCGAGGAGACAGCGCCCGGCAATCTGGCTGACACCCCTGCCCTGTGCCGAAGCCTCACCACCAACCCCAGTGGATATTTGTAAGTCCTTTACCTCATGTGACTTTTCTGCAGCATTTCATCAGACAAATACTGACAGAGCGCCTCCTGTGTGTCAAGTACTGTTCTGGGTGCAGGAGATACAGATGTGAAGAAATAGCCAGGCTCCCCTTCCATTTCCTCTTTAAAACACCCCCTTCCATTTGGTTTCTAGGCTTCCAAACACTCTACTTGTTTCACTTAAATGTCTGATTACTCATTTTGGGCCTTTCGGTAAATTCCCCTCACCCTGCAGGTCCTCCAAATGGCAGTATTCTCTAAGCTACATCCTCAACCCTCCTCCTTCACATACATTATGTGCTCTTCCCTACTGGTATCAGTCACTGAGTATCAAATGAGAATGAAGTAGGCAGCTTGAAAGACAGAACACTCTCAATAAATATTATCATCACACTGCATTCTACTTTTCTGACACCTCTGTTTGGTCACAAGCTTTCTGAGGGTTTAGTATAGTATCTTGAGTTCCTAGTGCACTGCCTAAGACATAGGACGCATTTCATAAATATTTGCTGAATGAATGCAGAAGTGAACTGCCATGTTGGTTTAAAAGTCAGTCTCTGGCATGGGGTACTAGGTGGCTTAGTCGGTTGAGCGTCCGACTCTTGATTTGGGCCCAGATATGATCCCAGGGTCATGGGATCAAGACCTGTGTTGGGCTCCGCATTGAGTGTGGAGCTTGCTTAACATTCTTTCTTTCTCTCTCCCTCTGCCCCTCTCCCTTGCTCACATGCTCTCTCTCTCTCTCTAAAAATAAAAAAATATATATAAAATAAAAATGGAAAAAATTTTTGAAAAGTCAATCTCTGGCAGACTGGATTTGAAAGTCTCCCTGACTGGACCACTGTTAAGTGACATAATTCTGAGATCCTAAACCTGCAAAAGGAAGAAGTGAACCAAGAAGCAGGGCAAGAAGAAAGAAGATAAGGTGACCACAAGGCCAAATCAACCTGGCTTCTTCCCCTTCCCCCAACTACATGATCAGACTGGTTTAATAAAGAAGGATCCCCTTTCGACGTCTGGGTGAGCGGTATGAAACAGAAGGAAATCTCATTGCTCCTTTACACAACCTCCTAAGCAAGACACTTCTACAAATTAACTAAGTGGTTTCTATGGAGAGAATTTGAAGAACTATAGATTTTACCTCTCAACATACATTGTACTTCTCATCCACAGTAATCCACACTCCCTTTCTTAGACACCTCTGGTTCCATCCTAGACTAAGATCAAGACATCAGGAGCACCTCCTACTTAGAGATTCAGAGACTCCACTGTAATGAACATACTCCCTATAACCCTAAGTGAGAGAGCATTACAAACAAATGTATCAAGTTAGGTCTATTTTAGAAGGCATAAAAAGAAGCACTTTACTTACTGATAGGCAAAATGTGGCAGAGGGTACGGGAGGAAAGGTCTGTGAGCCATAGCAAAGACATACTGTACCAGGTCAAAAAGGAGGTACCGACTGGGCCTACAAAAAGAAAATTCATAGTTCTTCAAATTATTTGCTCCTTACAAACTTTCTTCCTAAATTTAACAAAATAACATTTTCTCAGTGAAAGAGGAAACACATAGGCACTGCAGTAAATACAGATTAGTACAAAGAAAAATCAACCATAATCCCAAAGTTAGTATGTTTATATATCCTTACTTCTCATCCCCTTACATACACACGATTTTATTTTTATAAATGTAAGATTGCACAGGCATCCTATTCTGTAATGTCTTTTTCATTTAACATTATCATGGTCACTTTTCTGTGTCTCTCAATATCCTAGTGTATGTTTAATGACTGCATATATTGCAATGCGTGTAGTTGTAACTATTCCATAAATTCCCAGGTTGAGGGATATGTAAGCTATTAAAAATATTTTTTCTCGGGGCGCCTGGGTGGCGCAGTTGGTTAAGCGTCCGACTTCAGCCAGGTCACGATCTCGCGGTCCGTGAGTTCGAGCCCCGCGTCGGGCTCTGGGCTGATGGCTCAGAGCCTGGAGCCTGTTTCCATTTCTGTGTCTCCCTCTCTCTCTGCCCCTCGCCCGTTCATGCTCTGTCTCTCTCTGTCCCAAAAATAAATAAACGTTGAAAAAAAAAAAAAATTAAAAAAAAAAAATATTTTTTCTCTATAAGATAATGCCTTAATGAACATTCCTGCAGTAAACATTTGTACTTATCCAGAATTATGTATTTGTAATATATTCTAGAGGTGGAACTGGCTCAAAATATGCTTGGAAATCTTAAGGCTTTTACTGATACTTCCAAACTGCCTTCCAGAAAGGTCATATTAATTCGCATAAGATGCTACTAGCCCCCTTACCAACAATGAGGTTAGTCATAAAAAATAGGCAAACAAAACTTTGCCGATCTGCAAGGTAAGAAAAGTACCTCAACCTTTTAATTTGTGTTAAATTTCACTCTAGAGATTAAGTTTTTTTCTATAGATTTGGCTACTTACGCTTCTTTCTTTTCTCTCTTTCCTCCTAAAGTCCCGTCTATAAAGAATAATTTGTAAGAATTCTTTATGTTTTAATGACATAGTTGGAAATATTTTTTACTGTTTGTATTTTGCTTTGTAATGTTTTGTGGCATACATAAGTTTAAACATTTCACTTAAGCAAAAGTTCTGATTTATGATCTGCCTTTATAGTTAGAAAATCCCTCTACTGTCACCAGTGACATAAATTTCCACATATTTTTTTGTAATGCTCTTGGGGTTCTTTAATCCATAATTTTGTGGATAACGTATTTTTATATTGATATAAGGAAAAGACATAACAATGTTTATTGACTGATCTACCCTTTCACCATATTCTGAAATGTCACCCTATCACATACTATATTCTTACATATATTTGAGATGGCTTCTGGACCTTCTATTCTATTCCACAAATGTGAATAGTTTTGTACTGGTACAATCTAGCTTTAATAATTATTATTGTTTATAATATATTTTGGTATCTCTTCACCCATTTTCCTAGTCCCCTTTGCCTCAAAAAGCCTGTGAGAGCTGAGAGCTGAATTCACACAATTCAGTGAGAAACTCAACATTCTGACATTTTAGCAAACAAAAACAAAAAACATGAAAACGTCAGCTAGGGGAACATCAGGCCAAGCCCTCAAACAGCTTCCTTCGAGTACCAGAAGGACGTGTAAGGATCACTGCTCAGCACGCATGCTATGCCAAATAACAATCTGTAATCTTTACAACAACAGGCAATACTGGTATCATGGGTAAACTAATTACACGTAATGTACTTGCTCTTGTCCCCCAGCCGCCTCTCCACTATACTAGCGCAGCAAAGTCCCTCCTCTGGTTCAAGCGAGTATCTGCCTTCTTTGTGACTGAACCACCAGCAAGATGGAGTTGCAGGGAAAATAACAGCTGGGCTACCTGGCTTCACCTATGTTTCTGATCACTAACTTCAAATGGAAGACTCAGTTCTGCTTTGCAACCCTGCCATGCTCTCCTAAGAGGTGTTTGTCCATTCTACCAGAGAATACCTCCTATCTTCAACTCGGTCCTCAAATTTTCCACAGACCTCTCTCACCCACCCCATCCTGCCTTTTAGCCGATGATCTCACCCACCATTTGTCTTTTCATCATTTTCTTAATGGTGCCTTCTGAAGTACAAAAGTTTCCCATTTTGGTGCAGTCTAACATCAATTTTTCCTTTCACAAAGTATGCTTTTGATACCACATCTAAAAAATCTCTGCCTAACCCAAGGTCTAGAACATTATTTTCCTTCCAAAAGTTTTTTAGTTTTAACTCTTACATTTAGGTCTCTGATATATTTTGAGTTAATGTTTTCATGTATTTTGTGAAATTAAGGGCCTATGTTCATCCTTTGGCATGTGGATTTCCCAGGACCACCTGTTGAAAAGACCATCCTTTCCCCACTGAAGTGTCATGACAGTTCTGTTAAAAATCAACCATCCATAAACACAAAGGCTGATTTCTAGACTATCTAGACTATTGATTCAGTTTAGTTAGAATAGAATATTCTTATGCCAGCATCACACTGTCTGGATAACTCTGGTTTGACAGTTAAGTTCTGAAATTAGGAAACCTAAGTGCTCCAACTTTATTCTTCTTTGTCAAAATGGTTTTGGCTATTGTGGATCTTTGCATTTCCATATAAATTTAGAATTACTTTGTCAATTTCTGGAAAAAAAAAAAAAACCCTGCTGGAATATGGATAGGACTGGCTTGAGTAGAGAGATCAATTTGGGGAAAGTTTCCATGTTAACAATATTGGCTCTTCCAGTCCATGAACATAAGATGTCTTTCCATTCATTTAACTCCTCTTTAATTTCCCTCAGCAATGTTTTGTAATTTTCTGGATACTGGTCTTATATTTGTTAAATTTATACCTAAATACTTTATTCTTTTGACGTTACTGTGAATACAATTATTTTCTTAGTTTTATTTTCAGATCGTTTATTTGCAAATATATGGAAACTGAGTTTTATATCTGATCCTGTACCTTGTGACCTCACTGAATTTGTGAATTAGTGCTCCCAGTTTTATGTGTATTATCAATAGGTACCTAATCAATGAATGACAGAGTGGACCAACATCATAAAATTAATAACTATGAAAAAACTAGGAGCAAAATTTAAGGTCTTATGCCTCTTTGCATTAGCCTCAAAGTGTCTGGGAAATAAGCAAAGTTTTCCTCTGAGTTGACGAGACAAAAAGAGAAATGCACACACGCATCCAGTTTCACACACACAAAAAAATGCCTGCATTTCCATGTGTGCCAAACAACTATGACGTAATGCAGCCCAGCCAATGACCGTACTGGAGGGGGCTGGGGAGCGGTAAAGAGGAAACCGGTTAACTCATCACAGAGCTATTTCTACAGAGTAGGAAGCAAAGTCTGTAAAGCCATTTCTGTTCTTCTCTTCTCTAGAATCCTAGTCTAAGTACCTCTTGACTAGAGCCCGATGGCTTGAGTCTAGTGATGTATGGGCTCTGCACTGAACACACTTTGTGACTAATTCTCCTAGAGTATGTAACTAATTGCACTGAACTAGGGAACTCAAAGAGAGGCCTAGCCTGCAGCCACTAGATTCAGAAATACAATACAATCATTTGCACTGACAAAAATTTTACTAAATGAAATCTATAATAATAGTGAAACATAACAATGGATGAATTCACAATCCTGGGAATGTATACTATGCCTCCTGGCTTAGAGAGAAACGTGTCTTTTCTCTGGAAACAAATATTTCCTAGGAATTAAAGTTATCACTTAATTGTTGAATCAGATCTCCACCTTTCATGGAACATCAGGTGTCATTAGCTTGCTTCACTGAATGACAGGGTTCTGGGACAATTATTAAGTGGATTTGGTACTTTTTGGTTTGGAGGACTGAGTCTTAATTTTTTAGTCTTAGTTAAGCCAGAAAAAAGGTCCTAAACCCAGCTGTGACAAAATTTAATAAAATCAGGTAAGTTATACAGTTTAACTGTTTCCTATCTGTCCTAAGTGCAAAGACAGCATACCATAAATGATCAGTCTTGTGCAGCACTAACACTGTATCGTAAACCAGGCCATTTCCAACCTTTGGGGGACATTACAACACTCTATCAAAAGCAATTTGATTTTGCAACTGCACTTACTCCCTAAAAGTGTTGTTTGTGTTTCTGAATTTATAGTAGCAGCCTTTATTAAAAACATCACTGGAGTAGTACAAAACCATCCTTGGTAACCACTGGACTAAGTATATGTAATATACTAGGGCAGTTGGTGCTCAGACTTTGGTTGACAGAAAAATCACTTATTAAATCCGATTCCGTGGTTCACTCAAATCCTGATGCAACAGAACCATTCAGGAGATCCTGACAGTGGTAGCTTTTGGACAGCTCTTGAGACACAATGGCCTCAGGGCTAAGGGAATAAAATTTCTGGAATAAAAATAGTTGAACAAAGACACTAAAAATGCAACAAATACATCTGTTAGTGGTAGGGTTAGATCTTATTGTTCCTGTAAATCATTACAATTCATTCATTTTAACAGGTAGTTTAAAGTCAAACTCTAGCCACCTACCCAACAAAGGCAAAAGATTTCCCTCTGGCATCTGGATCCTTAATGGCATTAACAATTCCTTTTGATACATCTACAACCTGTAAGAAATTGTAACACATGTTTAAGCAATCCTTGAAAGAGAGAAACAGAGAGATGGGAGAGGGAGGGAGGGGGGAAAGAAGGGAGGGAGGTCAGAAAACAGGCCACAACAATCACAACCAAAAAAAAAAAAAAAAAAAAAAAGATAAAATGGCATTGTCTGTTTCCAGAAAGCCCCTTAAAGAACCCACTCCTCAAAAGCTCAAATGATCTGCACATTGGAAGGTTCACCTATATATTTTTTCTAGTCAGAGCACATTCAGGCTCAGGCGGCTGTCGAGGCCGTCTGATTTGACTTTGCCTACCATCTCTGCAATCTCACACCTTACCACTCGTTCCTCTAACGCTGTTACCATGCTATCACAAACAAGTAGGCTGAATCCCATGGAACTGCCAACATTCTACCATTTTGCCTTTCCAAAATAATACTTTTATATGGTTTCAGATCCCATGGTTTTCAACTGGGGGCGATTTTGGCTCCCAGGGAACCTTGGCAAATGCCTGGAGACATTTTTAGTTGTCACAACTGGGGAGGTAGTGCTACTGCCATCTGGTGGGTAGGAATGCTGCTAACCATTCTACAACAGCCCCTCTGACACACGATTACCTGGCCCAAACTGTCAATAGTGCCAGATGAGAAACCCTGATTCAACATAATATGGAACCCAACACGCTCTCTCCTCTGGGCCCCTGTACATGCTGTTCCCTCTGCATGAAATGTTCTTGCCCAACCCCCTCTCATATGACTTGCAGCTAGTCATCTTTAAGACCTCACCGTAGATGTCATTTCCTCTGGGAGGCTGTGCCTGACCCTCAAGTCTGGATTAGGTGTCCCTCTCTGCTGTAATTATATAAATCCTCTCCCCATCATAGCACTTACCACATTGCACGGCAACTGCTTTGCTAGCCTACCCTTCCAGCCTGGGGATAGCAATGTGTGTCTAGTTCATACCTCTATATGCCCAGTGACAGGTACAGCGTGCCTATTACACTCAACATATTTTCTTAAATGAGCAAACAAGTGAACACACAGAGAATACATGTAGCTCCTAAGTAAACTGAGAGGCAAGCAGTTGATGCAAGCTGAAAAGAAGAATGATGGAGTTACAGGATTAAGATAAAACCAGAATACTATGACCTGACTCTGAATCCAGTCAAAGCCCCTCCACCCAGGGTACTTACATAGACTGGTTGTTTCACTGTCTTCTTGCCCAAGGAAATAAGAGGTACACCACCAAACCAACGGATATCTGGCAGAAGAATGAGAAGTATTCTTAGAAGGCCTAAGGTCCTGGAAGACCCCCCGCAATCTCCAGGTGCTCCAGGTTAGCATAATCACTTTGCATAACTGAAGTAATGGAATAGATGTAGCTGACTTTGAGAGAGCTAGTTGGCAGTCACTTGTTTTTCAGATAACAAAGATGGAAAGTAAAAAAGCCAAATCTTTAAGAACATGGACAGCAAGGGAAAGTGGTCAAATGGCTTGGCCACTTGATGCATGGTCACTCCCAAGACTGGAGTCTAAACTGCACCCCATACTAAGGAGGCACATAGGAATCAATAGATCAGTGGCACAACATAGGAAACCCAGAAAAAGACCCTGGGTTTTTAGTATGGGAATTTAGTAAATGATGAATGCATTACCACAAATATGTGAGAAATGGAAAGATTATTTATACTACATGGTGTTGAGACAATTACTCTACTAATTGGGGAAAAAGAAAGGGAGGGAGAAAAGCCTCATCTCTTACCATAAACCAAAGTAGATTAAATGTAAAGATTAAAAAAAAACCTTATAAAAAATTTTAAGGTAGACATTATTTATAAGAGCATCAAAAAGAATACAACACTCAAGAATAAACTTAAGTTGGCTAAAGACTTGCACGCTGAATACTAGAAAACACTGCTGAAAGAAATTAGTAAGTCACAAACAAATAGAAACACATCTCACGTGGAAGACAATACTGTTAAGATATCAAACTACCCACAGAATCTACAGAGCTAATGCAGTCCCTGTCAAAATCCCAATGGTGTATTCTGCAAAGTACACAAAACTACACCTTAAAATTCATATGGAGTCTTCAGAGACCCCAAATAGCCAAAACTATCTTTTTGTTTTGGTATTTTTTTAATGAAATTTATTGTCAAATTAGTTTCCATACAACACCCAGCGCTCATCCCAAAAGGTGCCCTCCTCAATGTCCATCACCCACTTTCCCCTCCCTCCCACCCTCCATCAACCCTCAGCTTATTCTCAGTTTTTAAGAGTCTCTTATGGTTTGGCTCCCTCCCTCTCTTTTTTTTTTTTTCCCCCTTCCCCACCCCCATGGTCTTCTGTTAAGTTTCTCAGGATCCACATAATAATAAAAACATATGGTACCTGTCTTTCTCTGCCTGACTTATTTCACTTAGCATAACACTCTCCAGTTCCATCCACGTTGATACAAATGGCCAGATTTCATTCTTTCTTATTACCAAGTAGTATTCCATTGGACAACTTCTTTATCCATTCATCAGTTGATGGACATTTAGGCTGTTTCCATAATTTGACGACTGTTGAAAGTGCTGCTATAAACATTGGGGTACAAGTGCCCCTATGCATCAGCACTCCTGTATCCCTTGGGTAAATTGCTAGCAGTGCTATTGCCGGGTCACAGGATAGATCTATTTTTAATTTTTTGAGGAACCTCCACACTGTTATCCAGAGCAGCTGCACCAGTTTGCATTCCCACCACAGTGCAAGAGGGTTCCTGTTTCTCCACATCCTCTCCAGCATCTACATTCTCCTGATTTGTTCATTTTAGCCACTCTTACCGGCATGAGGTGGTATCTCAGTGTGGTTTTGATTTGTATTTCCCTGATGAGGAATAATGTTGAGCATCTTTTCATGTTACTGTTTAGTCAAAACTATCTTGAGAAAAAAAAGTTGGAGGTCTCATATCTCTTGATTTCAAAACTTACTACAAAGCTATAGTTATCAGAGATCAAAACAGTGGCATAAAGATAGACATATAAACCAGTGGAATAGAACAGATACAAATAACCTTTATATGTATGGTCAAATGAATTTTTTGGACATGGAACCAAAACCGTTCAACAGGGAAATGACAGTGTTTTCAACAAATGATGTTGGGAGAACTGAATATCCACATATAAAAGAATGAAGTTGGATCCTTACCTTCCATCATACACAAAAATGAACTCAAGATGGATCAAAGACGTAAACATAAGAGCTAAAACTACAAAATCCCTAAGGAAATATGGGAGAAAGCTTCATGACACTGGACTCAGCAATGATTTCTTGACTATGGTACTAAAACATGGGCAACAAAGGAAAAGCAAATAAACTGGACTACATCAAAATTAAAAGCTTCTGTGCACTGAAGGACAGAGTGAAAAGGCAGCCTGCAGAGTGGGAGAAAATATTTTTAAGTCATATATCTGATAAGGTGTTACTACCCAGAATATATAAAGAGCTCTTATGATTCAACCATAACAAAAAACAACCCAATTGAAAAATAAGCAAAGGATATGAACAGACGTTTTTCCAAATAAGATACACAAATGGCTAACACATGAAAAAAAAAAAAAAGTTCAACATCACTAATCATTGCAGAAATGCAAATCAAAATCATGAGCTATTACCTTACCCTCATTAGGATGGCTACTAACCAAAAAACAGAAAATAAAGTGCTGGTGAGGATACAGAAAAATTCGCACCCTGGGCTCTGCACTGTTGGTGAAAGTGTAAACTGGAAAAACCACTATGGAAAATAGTATGTAACTCCTCAAAAAATTAAAAATAGAACTACCATATGATCCAACAATTCTACTTCGGGTATATCCCCCAAAGAACTGAAAGCAGGGTCTCAAAGACAGACTTGTATATCTGTGCTAATAGCAGCATTATTCACAATAGCCAAAAGGTGGAAGCAACCTAAGCGTCCACTGACAGATGAACGGATAAGCAAAATGTGGTGTGTGTATACGGTGGAATATTACTCAGCCTTAAAAAGGGAAGAAAATCCACCGGCACCTGGGTGGCTCAATTGGTTAACGGTCCAACTCTTGGTTTCGGCTCCGGTCATGGTCTCACGGTTCCTGAGTTCGAGTACCACATCCAGCTCTGCACTGACAGCACAGAGCCTGCTTGGGACTCTGTCTCTCCCTCACTCTGCCCTTCCCCCACTTGCGCATGCGTGTGCGCTCTCTCTCTCTCTCTCTCTCTCTCTCTCTTTCACACACACACACAAATAAACATTTTTAAAAAAAAGGAAGGAAACATAATAAATGAGGACATTATACTAAATGAAATTAACCAATGACAAAAAATGGTGTGTGATTCCACATATACGAGATACCTAGAGCAGTCAAATTCAGAGGGGCAGAAAGCAGAATGGTGCTTGCCAGGGGCTGGGGGAAGGAGGGAACAGGAAGGTGTTTACTGGACAGAGTTTCAGTTCTACAAGAAGAAAGGAGCTGCACAGAATAGCTGCAGCGTGAATACACATTAACAGTACTGAACTGTACACTTAGAAGTCAGCTCAGGCAGCCATCACAAAATACCGTAACGGGCTGGCTTAAACTAGAGAAATGTATCTCCTTGCAGCTCTGGAGGCTGCAAAGTCCAGGATCAAGGTGTCAACTGATTTGGCTCCTGGTGAGAACTGTCTTCCTGGCTTGCAGTCAGCCAGCTATGTTCACCCTCAGCCTTTCCTCAGTGTACATGTGCAGGGAGAGAGCTCCTCTTCTCTTAAGGCCACCAAGGACCCCACCCTTATTTCTTTATTTAACATTAATTACCTCCTAAAAAGCCCTATCTCCAAATACAATCACATTAGAAGTTACTGCTTCAAGAAGAATCTGGGGAGAGGAGGGAAGACAAGGACATAATTCAGTCCAAAGCAAATGGTAAATTTTATATGTGTATTTTACCACAATTTTTTAAATTGGAAATTAATGCAGAATGTGAAACGACATGAGCAATCAGGAGGAAAAAACACAAAAAAACACATGATAAAAATATCTAAATTGGACAAATGAACTGTGGTCCATCCATACAATTGAATATTATATTGAATATTATTTAGCCATAAAAAGAAATAAGCTCTCGGCCATGAAAAGACATGAAGGAAACTCTTTTTAATGTTTTATATTTTGAGTGAGTGAGAGAGAGACAGACAGAATGTGAGCAGGGGAGCAGCAGAGAGGGAGAAAGAGAACCGAAGTAGGCTCCAGGCTCTGAGCTGTCAGCACAGAGCCTGATGCAGGGCTTGAACTCACGAATCCTGAGACCCTGACCTGAGCGAAAGTCAGATGTTTACCTGACTGAGCCACCCAGGCACACCCTGAACACAGATTTTTAAGGCAATGAAATTATTCTCTATGATACTCTAATGGTAGATGTTATCATACATTTGTCAAAATACACAGAATGTACAACATAAAGAATAAATCCTAATGTAAATTATGGACTTGAGTTAATAATAATGTATCAATATTGGCTTATCAATTGTAACAAACATACTATACACTAATGCCAAATGTTAATAATAGAGAAAAGTGTGGGGAAAGACTGAGGGATTAAAGAATATATGGGAACCTGTGCTTTCCACTCAACTTTTCTGCAGACCTAAAACTACTCTAAAAAAAATCAAATGGGGCGGGGCGCCTGGGTGGCTCAGTCAGTTGAGCATCTGACTTCATTCAGTTCACGTCATGATCTCACGGCTTGTGAGTTCCAGTTCCACATGGGGCTCTGTGTTGACAGCTCAGAGCCTGCAGTCTGCTTCAGATTCTGTGTCCCTCTCTCTCTTTGCCCCTCCCTCACTCATGCTCTGTCTCTCTCTCTCTCAAGAATAAATAAAACATTAAAAAAATAATAATAAATAAAGCCTATTTAATTTTAAAATAACTCAAGTAAACATGCCAACAAAAAAACTGCAGCAAATATAACCAAAGATGTGTACCCTTAATATACAAAGAGTCTAGACAAATTAGTAAGAAAAACACCTCTCAAAAAAAGCCAAACGTACATGGACAAAGGACAAAGAAAACTGAAAGAAATAATATAAATAGCTAATGAGGAGAAACAGAAAGCTAATGATAAAACTGTGCCTCACTAACCATCCTACTACTCCCTAGGAGAGGCAGAATCGTCTCCTAATATATAAGTGAATAAAATGACAGGTACCTGGTAATTTGATAGAATCAGAAACTAAAGCTGGGTTCTTATCACAGACTTTAAAAATATATTCTCCCCCCAAGGGTGCCTGGGTGGCTCAACTGGTTAAGCAACTGACTCTTGATTTGGCCTAGGTCATGATCTCACGGTTTGTGAATCTGAGTCCACACTGGGCTCTGTGCTGACAGCATGGAGCCTGCTTGGGGTTCGTTCTCTCTCTCTCTCTCTCTCTCTCTCTCTCTCTCTCTCTCTCTCTCCCTCTCTCTCTCTCTCTCTCTCTCCCTCTCTCTCTGCCCCTCCCCCGCTCACACACGTGCTCTCTCTCCCTCTCTCTCAAAATAAATAATAAATAAAAAAATGTATTCTCCCCTGCCACTCCTGCAAATGTACAGGGAAATCATTTTTTTCCTGTAGAATCTCAAAACCTCATCACTTAGTCAAGGAGATTGATTTCCTTTGCCTAGACAAGTCTAATTATTAAATAAACAAAAACCCTGAGTAAGCATAACATGATGCCCAGCTCATGAAAGCAGTTTACATATCAACTACTTCCAGTTTACCAATGGCCAAATTAATATTTATCAATCCCTAATCCCATTCCACAGAAATGGCTATTTACAAGGAAGACCTATTACACACACCTGACAAAATATGATGCTACCTCTCTGTCTTTCTTTTTAAATTTTTTTTTTTCAACGTTTTTTTATTTATTTTTGGGACAGAGAGAGACAGAGCATGAACGGGGGAGGGGCAGTACCTCTCTGTCTTTCAGATCAACATCTAAGTGACTTGACTGAATGTGGACTAATGTGAGAAAGTAGTTAGGAAGCGGGGGCTTCATAGGAAAAATAAGTAAGGCCAACATTTAAGCAGGTACTGTGGGCCAGGTGCTGTGACAAGGGCTACTGCATTCCAGTAACACGCCAGCCCTGAGGCAGACATTATCATCTCCATTGCAACAGATAAGGAAGCTGCCTCTTGTGGACTTGCCACCCTCACCGAACTCCCACGACCTTTCTGTGAATCTAAGGTGCTCTTTTCACAGGCTGTAACAAAGATCACACTAGGCAAATAGGACCTCTGGGGAGAAAAAAAGCAACTGGGGGAGAGAAAATACACCTTAGTCTGTCAAATCAGAGAACACTGTTAGCTTATGCTTCACCTCAACCTGGTTAACTCGTATCCTCTTTTCTATTACTAGGACAGAACACAAGCATACATACTTGCTAAATGATTGAGGAATCTATCTTCTCTTCCAAAGATGTCCGACGGCTTTATGATAATGGCTTCCGGAAAGGCATCTCTCACTTCCTTCTCTCCAACAGCCTAAACAAGCAACCAAACAAAGCAGAGTTCTGAGAGGAGAGAATAAAGCTCGAATTCCTTCTACTCTTAGGACGTTACTGGTATTTCAAAGGTCAGTTTCTGCAGATTACGGTATGATTCATAAAGGTCAGTTACCCAGAATTTTTGTTTTTAAATAATACACAAAAATGCCCTGCCTCATATGGCTCTTGTTGGGTTCCTTCCCGTATTTATTCTAAGGAAGCTTAGGCTGAAGAAGAAAGGAGAAAAATCAGAGTAGAACTTTTCTAGCTTCCATTTTTCTTTCTACTTACAGGTCCTCTAGTTTGTGTCAACAATCTAGCAGCCTGCCAGAGAAAGGATAGCGTGGTGGGAGGCCACGATCTGGAAGTGGCAGCACACATACATACCCAGAGGAGTCGGGGAGGGGCCAGGAACCTCCCGAACCTCAACACCTTTGCCTATCATCTATCTCCTCCTAGACAAGGCCTCTTTCAATGCAGGTATCAGCACCGAGTCCAGCCTTCCTCTCCACCTGCATGACTCCTGTGAGTGACCTGTATGTCCAGGTAGGCTTGAACCTCTCAGTTTCTTGAGCTTCTCAATTCCGATGACCTCCTCTTCTCTCCACTTCTGCCCCTCTCAACTCATTCAGGCCACAGTCCATATCAACAACTACAAGTGCCTGTCTTCTGAAACACTAAATGAAGACATCCTGCTCTCAGATGGCAACCTCCCATACCTCCAGGTGCTTCATTCATCTCTTCCTGAGATATCTGGTCTTCACCTGAATTCTCAGGCGTTCTAGCCCTCTGATGCTGCTTTCCTACTCATCAAGCCCTCCTAACCTGCCTCAGATTAGATTCCATGGCCCAACTTTTTAATCACTCTCTTACCAATATTGTAAATTACCTTGTCCCTTTGTCTTGACTCCACCCACCAGGCAAAATCCCAATTCTGAAAGAACCCTGTTAGCCTCCTTTGAGCCATGCACTCCTCCTGCCTTCAGAGATGGAGGAAAATAAATCCTAATCGGACAACTCAATAAAAAATAAAACCATCCCAATTTGATTAAAAAATGGGAAGAAGATCTGAATAGACATTTTTCCAAAGAAGACATACAGATGGCCAACATGTATAAAAAGGTGCCCAGAATCACTAATCATCAGGGAAATACAAATCAAAACCACAAATAGGTATCGCCTCACACCTATTAGCATGGCGATTATCAAAAAGACAAGAAATAACAAATGTTAGTGAGGATGTGGAGAAAAGGGGGCCCTTGTGCACTATTGGTGGGAATGTAAATTGGTGCAGCCACCGTGGAAAACAGCACGGGGGTTCCTCAAAAATTAAAAAATACAACTACCATATGATCCAGTGATGCCACTTCTGCTAATATGTCCAAAGGAAATGAAAATACTAAGTTGAAAAAATATCTGCATCCCCATGTTTACTGCAGCATTATTTACAACAGCCAAGACATGGAAGCAACCCAAGTGTCCATCGGGGGATGATGGATGAAAAAAATGTGATACACACACACACACATACACACACACACACACACACACACACACACAGAGAATATTTTACTCAGCCATTAAAAAAGGAAACCTTGCCATTTGCAACAATATGGATGGACCTTGAGGACATTATGCTAAGCAAAATAGAGAAAGACAAATACCTTATGATCTCACTTATACATGGAATAAAAAAAAAACAAAAAACAAACAAAAAGCCACCAAACTCTTAGATACAAAGAACAGATGGCCAGAGGCAGAGGATGAGGGTGGGTGAAATGAGTGAAGGTACAAGGTATAAGTGAAAGGAACAAACTTGGGAGTTACAAAATAAATAAGTCTCGGGATGTAACATAAAGCATGGCAACTATAGGTAAGGAAAATACTATTTCAAAGTTGCTAATCAAAGAGTAGATCTTAAAAGTTCTCATCTTGAGATAAAAAATCTTTGAATATGCGTGGTGATGTTAACCAGACTTATTGTGGAGATCATCTCTCAATATATACTTATGTCGAATCATTATGTTATATGCCCAAAAGTAATGTAATGTATGTTAATGACCCTGAATTTTAAAAAATCATAAACTGGTACCACTATACACTCATGTCACCCATTTTAACTGCATCTTCAACATTTCCCACAAGTAGTGCTTTCTTCTAATTAGGTATTCTCTCATGACAGTTTCAAACAGTCTCTATCCTATTCAGATTCCTCCCTTACTTTTTTCTTCCTTCCAGTAACCAACTTCACCTTCTAATTCAAAGAAAATACAGCAGCAGACAAAAACCACCTCAAGTTCCCACCACAAAACCTACAATTCTCCTCCTTTCTTACCACACAGGGAAATGGCCCTGCCTCCCATGCTCCAGGGCTCACTTGCCCTTCCTCAGGAACCTGCCCAATTGACTCTCTCCTTTATCCTCAGTCTCTTAACCAGAACCTTCTCACCAGCACTTAAACAATGTCAAGGCCTTGAAAGAAAGAAAGAAAGAAAGAAAGAAAGAAAGAAAGAAAGAAAGAAAGAAGAAAAGAAGAGAAAAGAAAAGAAAAGAAAAGAAAAGAAAAGAAAAGAAAAGAAAAGAAAAAGACAAAGATTCCCAACTCCACATGCTCCTCCAGCTGCCTGCCTCCCTCCATCCTCTTACCAAACCACTTACACATGCTGCCTGCCCTTCCAATCCCCAATGCCTCGGCTCCTGCTCACTCTCTGCTCACCTGTGCTCTAGATTCTGCCCTAACACCTGCGCCCAAACCATTCTTGGTCAGATCAGATGACTTCCATGTCCGCAGATCCAAGGTGACTTTCTAGTTCTCACCTCCCTTAGCTTCTCAATGGCGTTCGTAAGCAACTACTCTCTCCTTGTGACGGTCTTCCCTTGGCTTCCATGACCTTGTACTCTCCTGGTTTCCCCACCTCACCACATCTACTCCTTCTCAGTCTTTTTACTTGTTTGGGTTTTTACAGGTGTCTCCTTGTCTACCAGAGCACACTAATCATTGGTACTCCTCTGGGCCCGTCCAAAGTTCTCTCAATCTATGCTTCCTCACTAGGCAATCTTATTCCCAAACATTGCTTCAATTAACTGGTTTTGTATCTCCAAACCAGACCTCATTTCTGAGCTCTAGGATCATAAACCCCATTCACCATTGTGACTTGGATGACTGACACATACCTGAAATGCGACCTGAGTACAAAACTAGATCATCCTCTTCCTTCTCTGTAAATATTCTATCTCAATCTTTGCTGCACAGTGGAACTCTCTAGGGAGACTTAAAAAATACCAAATACCCAAGGTCTATCCCCAGAGATTCTATTTTCATTGGCCAGGGTGAAGCCTGGGCATCAGGATTTTTCAAAATTTCCTCAGTGATTCTAATGAGCAGCTACAACTAAGAACCACTGTCCAAAAGCCTTGTCCTTCTCAAGTGTTTCTCACCTTATTCAACAGCACCACCATCTGTCCAGTGGTGTAAGCTACAGGGCTGCGCATCTTGGAGTCTTCTCTCTCCCCCACCACTGACTCCAGTCCCAGCCCCTGCCCTTCCAAATAACCATGGATTCAGAGGATTCTGTGAATGCCAGGGGAGAGGCAGGCACAGAGTGCACACACCCATTCTCCTTCATCCATGCAGTATGAAAATGGTGAGGCTCAGATGTGCTGCTAGCCAGCTCTGTTTCTTACAGAAACAGAGCTTACACAAAAAGAAAGAGGTGAAAGAATCACAGAGAAACAAAGCTGAAACCCTGATGTACCTTGGCACCAATGTGGCTAAGCTTCCCTATCCCAATTGCTGGATTTTTCAGAAACATGGGGCCTTTAACATTGGGTTTTCGGATGCTAGCAATTAAATGCACCTGACTGATAGACGTCCTCTCTCCCCCATTATATGCTCTTATGGCACAGTTCGCTCTTATGGCACAGCTCTCTACTTCGCAACACCAGGCACAACTGGAGTTATTTTCCTCAGTGGACTAGAAATGAGATATGGGCTAAGACCAAGTCCGTTTTATTCACTACCGTATGCCTACCGCCTAATTCAATATGCAGCATGCAGTAGGTACTTAATAAATAATTTGTTCAATAAAAAAATGCAGTGGGTCAAAAAGCTGGAGCCATTGTCAAAGAACTCTGAGAACAGGTAATAAATGCTCTGTCTTTCTCTGAAGCCCCTTACCATAGTTCCCTGCAAACAGAGGGCACTTAACCAAATTGTCAGAACACAACACACACATATCACACACGTCAATCTAGTTCTGGATACAGAGAATCAGAAGCCCCTTTTAATTCTGGAAATGTCAGTGAGAAACCCTTCTCACTTAACTCATGTTTCAAAGGGGCCAAGAAACTCTGGCTCTGTGAACCACTTCCCAGGTCAACTTGTCACTTACCTTATTTCTCAGATATCTAGAAGAGCTTTTAATATCAGCATTCAGATGTGAAACATGAATGAATTTTTCAACTCCAGCTTCCTTGGACACTTGAGCAATTGCTTGGGGAATCTTCACAAAAACATCCTCAAAATCAAAGTTTCTGAAAGAAAGAAAGAAAAAAGGAGGATCAGTTAAGAACACTTGACTCAGGATTTCAAAGTTTTCTGTGATAAACTGGTTTTCCATACTATTGCTGGAATTCATAACAGTTAAACTTTTATTATTTATTTATTTTTAATTTGTGTGTGTGTCTGTGTGTGTGTGTGAGAGAGAGAGAGAGAGAGAGAGAGAGAGAGAATGAGTGAGGGAAGGGCAGAAGGAGGGAGAGTGGGGGGGGAGAGGGAGAGGGGGAGAGAAAGGGAGGGAGGAAGGGAGGGAGGGAGAGGGGGAGAGGGGAAGAGGGAGGGGGAGAGGGAGGGAGGGAGGGAGGGAGGGAGAGAGAATATGAATCTCAAACAGACTCCATACCTAGCATGGAACCCAACATGGGGCTAGATCCCATGACCCTAAGATCATGACCTGAGCTGAAATCAGGAATCAGACATTCAACCAACTGAGCCATCCAGGCACCCTCATAATAGTTAAATGTTTAAATGGCAATGATTTAACCCAAAATCAAAATATATATGTAAGAAAAAATATATATATGTATATAGTATATATGTGTGTATTTTTTTTAACTTTACTGCTCACTGTCATTACTGTACATAATTTAAACCTCACCATAAGTTATAAATCAGCACACATAATATTCTCTGTCCTCAAGGAATCCCAAGGCTGAGACCCTTTAAGGGTATCTGGCTGCAGTGGTTGGGTAGGGAGGGGGGAAGTGTTGGGAGATAAAAAGGAACCACTTCTTATGCTTGGGCCTTCTTATCCTTTTCCCTCGGGGAAAAAAAAAAGAAACTAAAAAATCAGTCACCAATTTAATACAATAACGTTAACATTACATAATAAGATTAATACTTACTCTGTACAAGGCACTGCTATAAGTCACTACAGGAGATATAAAGTCAAAAAAGACCCTGTAAGTAATCAAAGAACTTAAAAATATGTGCTAAGGCAGACACAGATAATCAAACTTAATAAATATTAAGAAAATGGTGTGAACAAAGTGTTGCGGAACTGTGAGATTAAAACACTATTTGTTGATGAACAACCCACACAAAAGGTAAAAAGAACTGTTCAAACCAATATTCATGTTATCTTTAACAGTGTGAACAGATCTAGAACACTGTTTACACAAGAAAAACCAATGTTCAGTTTGACGAACAGCAGGATAGGCAAAATCCTCCTACCTAATCCATCCCAGCTGGACAAATCCAAACACAGCATCAGTAATTCATGAACAACCGGTGGTTCCGTCAAGTTGATGACACCAACCATACTAACACAATCTCTATTAGCTTTTTATGGGTAACATATCACATTGCTTACATACTAGACTTACCGCCGACTAAACCTCTTGAAAGGGTGTTATTGGGTATATAAACGGGTGTTCAATATTAATGCTTAATGATGGACTAATAAAAAATGTGACAACTACAATGCCTGACAGTAGAAGGTACCCAGTGAATGTCTACTGAAACTTAAGTCATCACATGCAAAGAAAAAACAAGAGACATCCAGATGGCTAACAGACACATGAAAAAATGCTCAACCTTGCTCATCATCAGGGAAATACAAATCAAAACCATAATTACTGCCTCATCCCTGTCAGATGGCTAACATTAACAACTCAGGAAACAACAGATGTTGGCGATGACGTGGAGAAAGGGGCACCCTCTTACACTGCAAGTGGGAATGCAAAGTGGCCACTCTGGAAAACAGTATAGAGGTTCCTCAAAAAATTAAAAATAGAATTAGCCTATGACCCAGCAACTCACTACAAAGTATTTATCCAAAGGATACAAAAATGCTGATTCAAAGGGGCACATGCACCCCAATGTTTATAGCAACACTACCAACAACAGCCAAATGCAGAAAGAGCTCATGTGTCCATCAACTGATGAATAGATAAAGAGGGTGTGCGTGTGTGTGTGTGTGTACACACACACACACACACACACACACACACACACACAATGGAATATTACTTGGCAATCAAAAACAATGAAATCTTGCCATTTGCAGCAACGTGGATGAAACTGGAGTATGTATTATGCTAAATGAAATAAATCAGTCAGAGAAAAATAAATATTGTATGATTTCACTCATATGTGGAATTTAAGAAATAAAACAAATGAACATAGGGGAAGAGAAGAAAAAATAAGATAAAAACAGAGAGGGAGATAAACTGTAAAAGACTCTTAAATACAGAGAACAAACTGAGGGTGGCTGGAGGGGAGGTGGTGTGGGGGATGGACTAAATGGATGAAGGACATTAAGAAGGGCACTTGTCGGGATGAGCACTGGGTGTTGTATGGAAGTGATGAATCACTAAATTCTGCCCCTGAAACCAATAGTACACTGTATGTTAACTAACTTGAATTTGAATTTAAAAAAAAGAAAAGAAAAAGAAAAATCAAGCCAAAGACTTACTTGGTTTCCCATTCTCGCCCAACAAGATTAATGACCACATTGCTGTGCTTCACTGCTCTTCGGATAGAATCTTTGTCCTTGCCATTCCATTCCTAGAAAAACAGTAGCCGGTCAGATGAAAACATAAGGGGTCTCCCCTGGCACGTTTCAAAATAGGCCATCTGATATAGTCAGAATTTAGTACCATTTTATATAGGCTCCATTTATTACAACAAAAACGGTCATGAGGTCTGAACTCTTTGCTGATTCTCTAGCTCTCCTGGAGACAAATAGGTCAAAGAACATCTATTTCATTCAGGTAATGAAAGGACAGAATTGGAAAAGACAATATTCATTTCTAGTGGGGCATATCCATTTTTGGCCACCCAACTGTCCCCAGCAAGTTTGTAAGGGATTCTAGTTACCAAATCTCCCTTCCTGAAACACAGCCAAAGACTAAGGATTATTTGGGAGGAAAATGGACTTTCCCTTTTGGTGGCAACCAGTTACAGACTAAAGACAGGAGGACTATCTCCTAAAGGCTAATGTTAAAATGGGAGGCTTCATGACTATTTTCTCATTTCTTTTTAACTCTTTCCTCTTCACAATCCCAGATCTAGTCATTTCTACTTCAAAGACATGTCAAGCACACTCGGGGAGGTGTGACCTGCCCCAAAGTGCAGGCTGAGCCCATGGCAGATTTTCGTGTAGAACTAAAGTTCTGAGTGATTCAGACTATAGTCAGACTGACGATTCGGGTCCAAAATAGAAACCGGGGATGAAATAACCCCTAGCAAAGGTACAGCATTTTCTACATTAAAATGAAATTGGATTTTTTAAGCATTTGAGTGGGAAATAATAAGCAGTAAGAAGTTTCTTAGGGTCAAATGCTAAGGTGTACGTAAGAGTGAGTGGGGAGGGAGGTGAGGGGGGAAGTTAGCAGAAGGGGGTGCACTAACATCCCTGTGCAATTTAGAAAAGAGAGCCATGGCTACAGAAATCCGATTCCAGAGCAAAAGATGAAGCTCTCAGAAGGAGGAAGTAGTTATAAGCGAAGAAGTGCGGGGGAGGGGGGGGAAACAAGAGAAGTGTAGAGTAATAGCTGTGGAGTCAGACAGGAATGCAAATTCCATTTGCCTTTTTATAAACTGTACAAATTCTCCAACCTCCATGTAAAATTTGAAAATAAAAAATAAAAAATTTGAAAATACAACCTACCTCATGTGTTTGTTATGAAGATTATGTAAAAGAGACATAAAATCTGCTGCACGGTGTGTGACATACCCAACAAAAACAGCAGTTCTACACATACAGAGCTGAAACTTTTTTAGAAAAGATGGCAAAGGGAGAAGAAAAAGAATCCAAGAAGATTCACAGTGGAAGAGATTGGCGCATAACTGCATGAAAGGCCCAAGAGGGATGCGTGGAGAGAAAGAACTAAAAGGAAACCAAATTCCCAGGGATGAGGCCCAGGGAGCGCACTCAGGTTAGCAAACCAAGTGGCCATTAAGACAGAAGTTTCCAATGGAGACCAAAGCAGGGAAATCAGGGCTCCACACCCAGTATGGTCCATCCTTCTCAAAAATAAACAACAGTGAAGTCTCCCGTTTTACCTTTCCTGTACTTCCCCTTTTGTAAACATTATTACATTCAAAGTTATATGTTTAGTCTCCATACTCTCTTTTAAGACTGAGAGCTCCCTGTGGTCTTACTCATCAAAGCTTAAATACCTGTGGTAAAAACGGAATATACATCATATGGCTCCATTCCAATGACTCTGCATGTGTAAGCCAGTCAAAGTGTTCACCTATTATTTGCGAAATACTTTAATTCTGAGGACTGACAAGGCGACCCATAACCTCAAGTCACAAAGAAACAGGAGAAAAGCTAAGCTCCTGTAACTGTAACACCATGAAGATTAAGATTTTAGAAAAGAAAAACACTTTATAGAAACAAGAAATTTCCAGTATAGTATTATACTTAGCTTGTGAACTTTCAGTAAAGAATAAATGAAAAGCTATTAAAAGTAAAAATGTAAGAGAGATCACAAATACTCTGAATGAATGTATCAGAGATCTTAAGGATGTTTACCAAATATTTTTTAAGAGGGGAAAGTGGATTTTGAGAAACTTAACAGAAGACCATGGGGGAGGGGAAGGGGAAAAAAAAGAGAGAGGGAGGGAGGCAAACCATAAGAGACTCTTAAATACTGAGAACTGAGGACAATAAATTATATTAATTAAAAAAAAGAGGGGGGGCGCTTGGGTGGCACAGTCGGTTAAGCGTCCGACTTCAGCCAGGTCACGATCTCACAGTCTGGGAGTTCGAGCCCCGCGTCAGGCTCTGGGCTGATGGCTCAGAGCCTGGAGCCTGTTTCCGATTCTGTGTCTCCCTCTCTCTCTGCCCCTCCCCCGTTCATGCTCTGTCTCTCTCTGTCCCAAAAATAAACAAACGTTGGAAAAAAAAAATTTTTTTTTAATAAAAAAAAAAATAAAATAAAAAGAGGGGAAAGTGTGTAAATGGAAGAGCTCAACTCCATACAGGATGATAAACACAGGAAAATTTAGGCAGAAGAATAGGAGAGGAAGCATCCAGAGTGTTTCTCAATAGGGTAACTGTAGACATTGGGGCAACAGAGCTCTTTGTGGAAAGGGACTGCCTTGGGCACTGTATGCTACTTAGCATCCCTGGTCCCTAGCTAATAAATCAGTATGATCACCAGTCGTTGTGGCAACCATAAAGGCCCACACATTTCTAATCACAGCACTGAAGGGTCTCCCCTACCCTGTATCCCCTGCCTCGCCCCATAGGCAACCACTGGCCCAAAGAAAGAACCTTCAGATTAAAGAGTAACAACAGGGAAGGCACAGCAAGCAGTGTTCTAAGCTAAGTCTGTGCCAAGGAAGCAAGTCATAAAACACCGTATGTGTGATTTTCAGTCTACGGAAGCACTGTCCAACAGCAATATAACATAAGGCACATAGGCAATTCTGAATTTTCTACTCTCACATTTATTGTTATTAATTTTTTTTTTTTTTTTGAGAGAGAGAGAGAGTGAGAGAGAGAGAGAGAGAATATCTTAAGCAGGCTCCATTCCCAGCACAGGGGCCCGATGCGGGGCTCTATCTCATGACCTGGAAATCATGACCTGAGCCGAAATCAAGAGTTGAATGATTAACCAACTGAGCCACCCAGATACCTCTCCACTAGTCACATCTAAAATAGTAAAATGAGGAGCGCCTGGGTGGCTCAGTTGGTTAAGCATCCCAGCTTTGGCTCAGGTCACGATCTCACGGTCTGTGAGTTTGAGGCCCACGTTGGGCTCTATGCTGACAGCTCAGAGCCTGGAGAGTGCTTTGGATTCTGTGTGTGTGTCTCTTTCTCTCTATGCCTCTCCTCCACTCACACTCTGTCTCCGTCTCTGTCTCTCTCTCTCTCTCCCTTTCAAAAGTAAATCAACATTAAATTTTTTTTTTTTTTTTAATTTTAGGGGCACCTGGCTGGCTCAGTTGCCTAAGTATCCAACTCTTGGTTTCGGTTCAGGTCATGATCTCATGGTTCAGTTCGTGGGTTCGAGCCCCACATCAGGCTCTGCGCGGACAGCTCAGAGCCTGCTTGGGATTCTCTCACTCCCTCTCTCTGCCTCTCCCCCCAAGCACACACATGTTCTCTCTCTCTGTCTCTCTCTCTCAAAATAAATAAATAAATAAATATTTTAAAAACTTTTTTCTTAAAGAGTAAAATGAAACAGGCGAAATTCATTTTAATAATATACTTTATTTAACCAAATATACCCCTTATATTATTTTAATATTTAGTAAGTGTAAAAAATTATTCATGACTTATATTATTTTCTTTGTACTATGTCGTTGAAATTTGATTGTATTTTATACTTACATCACATCTGAATTAAGATTGGCCACATTTCAAGTGTTCAGTGGCCACATGTGGCTAATGGCTACCATACTGGATGGCAGGGGCCTAGAGCAGGGATCAGCAAATTATGACCCATGGGCAAATCTAGCCTATAGTCTAACTTTGTAAATAAACTTTTATTAGAACACAGTCACTCCCATTCATTTATATTTTATCTATGGCTACTTTCAGGCAAAAGGGGAGAGCTGAGTAATCATGACAAAGACCCTATGACCTACAAAGGCTAAAATATTTACCAACTGGCTTTTTACAGAAAATGACATTTGCCAACTGCTAGATAAGAGTTTATAAGAATGAGGTAAATGGAGGATGCCCTTGGTTCACTCTGAGATGAAACTGCTGCTTTATTATACTGCCTCTCGCTCCTAAAAATGACCTCAGTACTTTACATCAGTCAACTCCAGTAATCAGCAATCAGTCACACAGACTCTTACCAGAAAGATAATCTGACCCAGGTCACCCATGGGACGAAGGTGCATGGTGTCATATGCTTCACACCGATAGGGTATGATCACCTGTGACCCCATACGTCCTAAAAAAGAACGGATTGAAACAAGGATCAATACTAACATAATATGAATACTTTATACAACAGTGAGTTGGTAAATATTTAAATTACAGCATGACAAGTAAATGGAAATCATGTTTCACAAAAACATATTTTGCCCTGCTAGAGATGCCATAACTTTTCAGAGACCCCTATTCCTGTTTCAACATCCTACAGAGGAAGAGTGATAATGCTTCCTAACATACAGCAGATCAAAATTACATAAATCCAAGATACAAGTAATTTGTAACACTGTTAAATTGAAAAGAAACATGGTTCATGGTTTTCATTAGGCAACCCTAATAAGTGGCACTGAGCATACTGAACTCAAGGAACTTTACTTACCAAGGCGGTTGACAACATATCGGCCCAAGAATCCCGTTGCTCCAAACACAGTGGCCACAACCCCACTGACTGAAGAACGCCCACCTTTCCCATGAGGTATGAGTGAATGATGAAGCTGGCGACGAGGCGGGCCATGAAACACAGCTACGGCTCTCGCAGTAATAGAAAAACCTTAAAGAAAACCCCAGAGTATAAAAAAGTGGCAAACGTTAATATAAAAGTGAGTATGAATAACCTCTTTTCCTAGAAACTTGTAACATTATTTTGCTATCAGTACTTCCAAATACTTAAGTTTAAAATGAACTTTTAAACTAAAAGTTATAATGTAAGTGCCCACAGCAATAATAAACACAAACAGCTGCAACAAAAAATCCATACGTCATAAGGAAATATATAAAAATTAGAAAGTACAGTTGATCCTTGAACAACATGGGTTTTAACTGCATGGGTCCACTTATATGAGGATTTGTTTTGATAAATATAGCACAGTACTATAAATGTATTTTCCCTTCCTTATGATTTTCTTTAATAGCATTTTCTTTTCTCTTGCTTACTTTATTGTAAAAACACAACATATAATACATACACATAAAACATACAAAATATGGTAATCAGTTCTTTACATTACCAGTGAGGCTTCTGGTAAACAGTAGGCTATTGGTGATTAAGTTTGGGGGGAGTCAAAAGTTATACATGAATTTTTTACTGCATGGGGAGGGGAGGGGGTCAGTGCCCCTAACTACTGCATTGTTCAAAGGTCAACTATAAACTCCCTGCCCTATGGGATACAATATACAATATATTGTGATACAATATTTAAGTCACATTAAAAAAATTAAACAGTTAAAAATTAAGAGAGTAGAAACCTCCACAGTGAAAGGCACTGAGAGAATGCAAGGAAGGGACCAATAAATCAGATAATTATGAGGAAGTATTCCTGGATAAAGTAGGTTTGGGGGGCCTTTTTTTTTTTCCAGTTTTACTGAGAATGAACTGACATACAGCCCTGTGTAAGTTCAAGGCATATGGCATGATGGTTTGATTTATATATATATATATAAAATGAAATGATTACACTAGGTTCAGCTGGCATCCACCAACTCATAGAGATCCAATAAAAATGAAAGAAGAAAGAAACAATTTTCTCCTTGCATTGAGAACTCTTAGCATGAACTCCCTTAAATTTTCTATGTATCTTACAGCAGCATTAGCTAAAGTCACCATGTTGTACATTACATCCCAAGTACTTTTTTACGTTATAATGGTAGGCTTGTACCCTCTGACCACCTTCCTCCAATCCTCACTCCCGCAACCCTTCACCTCTGGCCACCACAAGTCAGAGCTCTTTTTCTACGAGTTTGAGGTTTTTTTTTTTTAATTCCACATATAAGTGAGATCACACAGTATATGTCTTTCTCTGTCTGACTTATTTCACTTTAGGATAATGCCTTTAGGGTAGATCCATGTTGGAGCAGATGGTAGGATTTCCTCATTTTTTATGGCTGAATAATATTCCAGTGTGTGTGTGTGTGTGTGTGTGTGTATGTGTATATATATACATGTGTGTATATGTATATATATATACATATACACACACATATATACACACTACAACCTATTTATCTGTTCATCCCCTAATGGACACTTAGGTTGTTCTCACATCTCGGCTACTGTAAATAATGCTGCAATAAACATGAGAATGCAGATATCTTTTTGACTTAGTGTTTTCACTCCCCTTGAATATATATTAGCAGAAGTGGAATTGCTGGATTGTACAGTTGTTATTTTTAATTTTTTGAGGAATCTCCATGCTGCTTTCCATAGTGGCTGCACTGCTTTACAATCCCAACAGCAGTGCACAAGGGCTCACTTTTCTCCACATCCTCGCTAACACGTGTTATCTCTTGTCTTTTTGATGATGGTGATTATAACAGGTGTGAGGTCATAGCTTACTGTGGTTTTAATTTGCATTTCCCTGATGACTAGTAATGTTGAGTACCTTTTCATGTACCTGTTGGCCTTCCGTATATTTTCTTTGCCCATGTTTTAATTGGGTTATTTGTCGGTTTTTCCTACTGAGCAATAAACTATTTTGAGAAAGGTTTTAAAGAGGAGTAACAACAGATTTCCATGTGAAACATGTAACACATACAACAATGTAGAGATGGAAATGAATAAGCCTAGTGCAGGTAACAGAAGATTTACCTGGAACAGATTCTGAAACTGATGATGAATGAAAAATAAAGTTGATGATATATGCTGGAGGTAAAGGACTGTTCGTATAGAATATTTTTTTTAAAAAGCGTACAGTTCAGACTTAATATAAAACTACTGGAAATCATCAAAAGTAATGACAAAAGGAGTGTTTGAGAAAAGATTTCTGAACTTTGGAAAGGTTAATAGTGATTTGTCAAACCTCTCACTATTTCTTTTTCATACACTCAAGTTCTTGATCCTCAAAGTTCCTGCATCAGTGCTTTACCTCTTCTCCACCCAGTCTATATGTGCAAGGAGACTACGTGGCCTTAGCCTGAACGTCTGCCAGGCTGGGAAACACCACTTCCCATGGCAGACTGTACTCATTCCATCCAATAGTGAGCAAGTTCCACCACATGGGAGATCAGTGGCTGCTTCCCAGTAGCGTTGATCCCTATGTTCCTCTGGAATGACAAAGGACAAATCTAATCCCTCTTCTACACCTAAGTGTAGCAACGATATCTCATACTAAGTCTTCTCCAGGTTACACATCCTAGGTTCTGTTAACTATTCCTCATTTGGCAGAAGTGTAAACTCCTTTGGATACATGTCAATTTTCAAGTGCCTTGAAACTCATTAGGGCAGTTTTAGAGCAAGTTACCTAATGTTCAGGGAGTAAGCAAAAAAACAACTGAAAGGTCTAAAGTGCTGATAAATGTCTGCTCCAATCAACAAACTGCTTACCAAGAGCACTAGTGCTTTGTAAACTTGGGGAAAGCTAAAAGAAACAAATAGAAATTGCTTTAGAAAATCTGTGTTTGGAGGAAAAAAAAGTCAATTCAAGCCCCAAGTTGGGCTCTGTATTGGGAAGGAAGGAAGGAAGGAAGGAAGGAAGGAAGGAAGGAAGGAAGGA
>NW_024412572.1:3856209-4002693 GCF_014898765.1 Herpailurus yagouaroundi
AAAAAGGAAGGAAGGAAGGAAGGAAGGAAGGAAGGAAGGAAGGAAGGGAGGGAGGGAGGGAAAGGAAAGGGAGGAAGGAAAGTAAATAAGTAAGTCTGTGTCTATTTTCTGCACCAGACCCTCAGTGGCACTCTGCCCAGAAACCATGGTTTTTCCCTATGCAAAAGCATGAAATTACACAAAAAGCCTAGCTTACTGAATAGCATCTGAAACCACACTAAAAAGGTTAAAACAAACCTAGCTTACTGAAAAGCGTCTGAAACCATGCATCTGAAAGGTTAAAACAAACACTGCAGATCAGACACACAACAATAACTGTCATAGTAACAGCAAAACTTACAAAGCTGTTACCCAATGCCAGGCATTGTTCTATGTGCTTAGTAGGTATTGTCTTATTTAATACAATTTTTACTGTCAGATTACAGACGAGGAAACTCAGGCTCGGAGAGGTTAAGTGATTTGCCTGAAAAGCCAGCAAAGGAGAATGAAAAGCAGTCCAGTAAGGGAAGGGGAGAAAAAAAAAAAAAAAAGGAAATGGTAGGAGCCAAACGAAGAGAGTGATTGATAGAGGTAAGAGTTAACTGTCAAATGTTGAAAAGTAAAGTAGGATGGGGACAGAGGACCACAGATCTAGAAGATGTTGGTTCTGAATGGCCTTAATAAGAGCAATTTTATTGCAGTGGGGATGACAGTCTACTGGAGAGGGCAAGAGAGAATGAAAGGCAAGGGAGTGGGAAAAAGAGTATCGATGATTCTTCTGAGGAGATATGGGGAAAAAAGGACTAGAACATGAGGACAAGGAAGGATTTTTTTTTTAAATATGAGCTATTATAACATATTTACACGCTGATGGAAATGAGCTGGTAGAGGGGAAACATGATTGAAACATAATGATTCAGGGGAGGAAATGCACAGGTAATTGAGGATGGGATGGATTACAAAGCAAAGGAACTAGCCTCAGATCAAAACGAAAGGCGCTCATCCACTTTAACAGGAAGGAAAGTTGCAAATTATTGCAGCTCAGCTATTAGATTTTTATGGTGGAGAAAAAGATTGTTCTCATCTAATTCCTTTTTATTTTTTTTTTTATTTGAGAGATAGAGAATAGGAGAAAGGTGCAGAGGGAAAGAGAGAGAATCCCAAGCAGGCTCCATGCTGAGTGTGAGCCCCAACATGAGGCTCGATCCCTCGACCCTGGGGTCATGACCTGAGCCAAGATGGAGAGTCAGATGCTCAACCGAATGAGCCACCCCATGCCCCTGACACTGCTGATTTCTAGGTTAAGTTGAGAATGAGAGAGAAGCACATGTTAGAAGTTTTAGGAGATTGGCAATGGTAAATAATCATTACAGAGAAAGGGAAAGCAAATTTCTTTGAAAAAATGTAGTACTGAAAATCTACTTGATGTTTGTATTCATGAATTTAAAATAAGTCAGTTTGGAGTTTTCCCTAGTTCAGTTCTCTACTGCTCAGGGGTAAGCAAGAAATATGTGGTAAGCTTGTTTTTTTTGTTTTTTTGTTTTTTTGTTTTTTTTAATGCCACAGGCAGATGCACTGGGAAGTTGAGAATTTATAAAAGGGAATGATTAAAATGATGAGTAAGGAAGGAAATGAGGACACTGGACAAAGGACAGTTAATAAATTGTGAAAAATGACTGCAGCCAAGGAATTAATAATGCCTCAAATGGTTGTTATGAGGATTAGAGTAATGTATATAAAGTATTTAGAACATTATCTAGCACATGTTAAGCTCTCTATGAGTAACAGATGCTTTCATTTGTTATTACTTCAAAATCCCTGAGGTGATATTACAGTAACCTCATCTAATTATTTGGGGTTTTTTTCTCCAAAAATTATGGACCAAGCACTATTCTAAACTGTAACTAGCACAGTAAAAAAGACAGTGCCTGGCCTCAGGGAGATTACATTTTAGAGGGTTGACATGAAAATTAATATATGAGTAAGTACCTGTCACAGTGCTTTGCACTAATAGGTGCTCAATAAGTAAATATACGTTGTTTGGCTCCAGCCTATTTTCTTCCACATATTATGAACACCATTAGGAGAGTAATATCCTTTATCCATTATATTCCTTTGCTCAAAAACCTATATTGGTTTCTTACTGTAATATTTAAATTACTGTAATATTAAACCAATCTTTCCAAACACATTTGCTTGCACACTGCATTGGTTTATTTATTTATAAATTACATATACATTCTATGTAGTACCAATATGTTGTGTACATTATAAAACATACTAAAGCACTTAGAATAGTAGCTGGTATATAGTTTGAACTACAGAAATGTTAGCTATTGTTGTTATTATTACTAAATATGTTTCTTAAGTTCTGATACCATATTTTTTTTTTATGTTTATTTATTTTGAGAGAGAGAGCATGCCTGGGAGCCACGGAGGGGCAGAGAGAGATGGAGAGAGAATCCCAAGCAAGCTCTGCACCATCAGCATAGAGCCTGACACGGGGTTCAATCCCACAAAACATGTGATCATAACCTGGGCCAAAATCAGAAGTCAGATGTTTAGTCAACTGGAGCCACCCAGGCATCCTGTGAAACCACTTTTTTGTATGCCACTGATTCCTCTTACAAAACCCACTTTGGAGACCACTGGTCTAAACTGCTGGACTTCCAAAGGCCTCCATTATTTAAACCCATCTAATGTATTCAACTTTCTTTTCTACTACTCCAGATCTATAGGGAGTCATTTCACTCCCTTCTAAGTACTTTGTGATTCCACCTTGTCCTTGCCTATGCCCGTGCCAGGAAAATACCCAGCTTCTCTGACTTTCTAGATTGTAACAACCCTAAAAAATCAGTGGAAGCTTTGCAATTCTCTACTGGTCTTCCAATCTAATTACTTCAAATGATACAATATTTCTCTTTTCTGATTTCCTATGGTACTTAATAGTCTCTCCACATTTCACCATATATAATGTATGACACAGTTCTGTTCTATAGTGTTTTGATTATGTTACACACTAGACTTGCCTCTCCAGAGTTTATGCAAAAGCTTATTTTACCAGAGACAATAAAGCATACTGGTTAAGAGCACAAGCAATGGCTTCAATTTAAAAGGGGTACGTTACAGTGAAAATGTTTATGGAAATATTTAGGATTGTGGATAGCAGGTAGCAGATACTCAACCAATAGCAGTTATTATCATGCATGATCTACATTATGTCACACCAATGTAATACTTTGACAAGAACCAACAAATGTCTTGCAAAGAAGTCATGACTACAAAACCATCACTATAAATGATGTGAACCAATCACCTTCCCTCCCAGTAGTATGCAGAAGCCCTACCCAAGATGTAAAACTAAAAAAGTCCTCCAAATACTTCTGACTTGCTTCTCAGCCTAAACATCAGAACTACTTGTGTAGCTTTTTAAAATTTAAGGTGCAAGGAGCCGATCTCAAAAATTCTGATTTAATACCTCTGCAATGAGTCCCCATTTCTATTTTTTCTAAAAGCATTAAAAATTATTCTAACATGCAGCTAATTTTGAGAACAAACAATATTTGGCAATGACTAGAATACACTACGAAAAAATACAACTTTTGGAGGCTGATTGGGTCAAATTTGTGAAAGGATGGAGGCAGAAGAATGATAATGAACCGTAACTGTATTTCCAATTTCCTTGCTTTTCTTGCCTCCTTTTGTGTGTGTAAGAGCAAATATATACTGTATTCTCAAACTGAGGACCGTGACAGCAGATCCAATCAGAATAGAAGGAAAAATAAACAACGCTTAGACAAACACTAGATATCCTTTACTCTTCTTCCCTTTTCTTTTCATTAAACTCCTGACTGTTGGTTCTCTCTCCAGCATCCCTCGCTCCCCCAGACCTCAGTGCCTCGACCTAACACACTCTACATCCGCAGAAATGCCTCGGACTTAGAAAATGCTTTTATAAATGTTACTTTAACCGTTTCAGAAACTCCCTGACGTTGTGGTATCACCGCCACTGTAACAGGAAGAATCTCAACTTGAGAGAGATTAAGGGTTTGCACAAGATCATACAGTCAATCCATTAAGAACATTCTCTCACTATCTTTTTCCCCCCATCTTTTACTGATTCTTCCCCCCACGGGGACCCAAAAGGCCCGCTGCCGGCCACACACACTTGTCTCGTAACCTCAAACCGTTCCAACTCTACCAGAACTCATTCTTTCGATCCTTTACAACCCCCCCCCCCCCCGCCACGTTCTCCTTTTCCCTTCCCGTTGCTCATGTTCGCTCAGCACAGACCCCTTTCCAAGTGTACAATTTAATATGTGAGCCGGGGAGGGGAAAAGGAAAGCAGAAACTACAGGCAGTTCCGGACCTAGGAAAACCGAGGTGCCTTGGGAGTAGGCATGAACGCTGCAGCACGGCACCACTCCCAACACTTCGGATCCCCTTCTCGGAATCCCGATAGGGAGCCCCAGCTCCCGGTGACACTTACGTGACATTGGCAGGGCTCGGACAACCCTAGGGTGGAAGGCGGCCGCCATCTTCTCCCACAATCCCCCGCAACCGGCGCTCTGGCTACGGCTACGGAGCTGGGCCAAAAGTAATCTTCCACTCCTTGCTGCGCAGGCGCCAACGGGAAAAGAAGGGGCGGGTCAGAGATTAGGATAGGGTGTAAACTGGAGGGAACTGGGGAGGAGAGCAAGGTACAAGGGAGGGTACGTGGAAAAGAGGGCAAAAAGGGGAAATAGAAAGTGAAGAATTTTGGGGTCAGAATCTCAGATCTGGAGCCGACCGTAAAGATAATCTCATTACCAAGGAATGTGAAGTTCAGAGTCTGCCAGTGACTGGCTCGAGGGCATACAAAATGGCACAACCCGAGCTGCCTGAGCCAAGCTTTCCTGACTCAGTTCAGTTCATTATTTCCTGAAAATGTCAGATAGAGAAGTTCTGGTGAGACTAGGGGAAAGTAGAGGCGCGGCCCCTGCGCTCGGGAAGTTCTCGAAGGAGAGAACCAGGGTCTAGAGGAGAAGTCAGAAAAGAAAGGAGTGAAGCAGGGACGAAGAGAAAGGGAGGAATTAAAATAGAAATGAGGATGTGCACGTCGAACTCGTGCACAATCTCTCCCCGGAGACTTAGCTCTTGTTGTACCCTTTGCCTGGCAGGCTCACTTAGATGTCTACTCCAGCTCAAGTTTCTGCTTGAAGAAAACTTCTCAGACACCCAAGGTGGTCATCACTCCATCAGTCTCTTCGTTGCTATTTTATATATGAAAGCACTTACCACCAACTGACATGTGAATCCAGGTATCCTTATCCTGGTGTATGATTCATGAGTGGACTTAAGGAAGTCTGTGAACCTCCTGAAATATTAAGTAAAATCTAGTGGGTACGTATGCCACTGCACATTTTTCTAGAAGGAAACTCAAGATGACTCTAGAACAGTGGTTCTTACTTTTTTTTTTAACTGTGGACCAATTTGAGAATCTGCACTGTTTTAGAAAGAGGTATCTAGATCCCAAGGAGATTCCAGAAAGATTAAGTACTTGGCTTTTTTAACTAGTCTATTTTGGTCGTTCAAGATCTCGGAGTAGGAGACAGCAAACTGCTGTGAGACATCTGCCTTGGGCTTATCAGAACAAACTAGTTGGGGGATCTTTCTAGATTGGTAATTCTTTCAGTGTTTTGGGGTTTTGTTTTTTGGTGTGTGTGTGTGTGTGTGTGTGTGTGTGTGTGTGTGTGTTTAGGAAGAAAGCAGTGCGAGTTGCTTGGATGGACAAAAGTCCCATAATGAGCAGAGGTTATTAGGCTTGTAAAATTGGTTGTAAAATTCAATCTACCAAATTGAATTGCAAGAGGAAAGAAACTTTTGAAGAAAATCAGAGAAGTTTAAAAATGCTACACAGTCTTAAATCTCTTGGCCTCGTCCAGTTTTCACCCAGCGCTTAAAATTTTCTGATATTTGATTCTGGGGTCAATATGATTATAAAAAACTGGTTCTGAAAAGTTGACAGACCCCATTATCATCACCATCCTCCTAACACCTGTGTAACATGCCAAGTATGGTATTTTACATTTCCAAGTCAAACACTGATTGATGTTCTCAATACTAGTTTCAAGGTGGCATATTTTTCAAAAAGCACTGACTTAAAACTTGGAATGTTAGATCCCAGTCCTAGCTTTACCAGTTAATAGTTGTGACCTGGGCAAGTTTCTACACCTGTCAAACAGAGAAAGTAATACCTGCCCTATTACCTCAAAAGGTTATTGTGAGGATCAGATGACATAATGGGTGTGAAGGTACTTTCTCAACTGCAGAATACTGTATGCATGTAAATGAAGTTCTATTTAAATATCACTGAAGTATCAAAATCCTAGACTGTTAGAACTTGAAGGGATGTAAGACATGAGTAAGCCCAATTTCTTTATTTTAAAGATGAAAAAACTGAGGCAGTATAAAAAAATCATCAATAGATAAATAACCTTGTTGAAGAAAGCCTGTAACAAACAAGTCAGTCACTTTTGAATTTGTTAACAATTGTAAACTTTATCTTGTGACCTTGATCAAGATTCTTCTTGTTTCATAGAAACTACATATCAGTCCTATATGGGGTCATTAATTAAGAGTACCTAGGATAACATTTCTAAAGGGGATGTACTAAAAGTCCTCCTCAAGGAAAGAAATTGCCAATCAAATGCCTCTTGGTCTGATTTATCCCAGCTCATTCTCAGGTCAAGGCATTGTAGAGAAAGGATTAGTGCTATTGTATCTGACCATCAAAAACAAAATTATAACCCAGAAATGGTCAGTTTGGGCAAAATATCTGCAAATTTATTATTATTATTACAAAAGGTAAGATGCTTATAACAGAGTCAAGGCTGAGTCCACAAAATGAAATGATTCCATGGGCTTTGTATAAAAAAATTAACAGATGCTCAGTTTTTATTTCTTCTCTGTACCCATCTGAATTTGTTTGTACATAACACTGTTGTTTTAAGTGCAACCCATTGGTAAAATTCCCCGTCCCGTATTCCCTTCCTAAATTAGATACTTAAAGGAGAAAAATAATTGGAAGCAAGCCAGCCCAGTCCTTCCAAACTAAGCATCAGAGCCTTGAAGTGTATCTTCACCTATCCCCCTTGTCCTTTGACAACTCAGTTTCTGGTAGCTTCACTACTGTTGCTATAGAGACAATGATATCACCAGTTGTGATTCTGATGTCACTCTTCAGTCCCAACAAGGGGGAGGTACATGGAAGGCTGGGGGAGGAAACAAGATCTTGAGCTGAGCAAGAACATCCCAGCATCTTCACTGGGCATCACTGGAGTCTTCTGTGGTTCACTATTCCAGTGCTACAGAGGTAAGAAATTCCACTGGACTGATAAAACAGCCCATTTTCTGAGCCTCTGTGGTTAAAAAGGAGAATTCAGTGACAAGCGATGGTTAACTTTTAGTATTCAACCCAGCCTCCTTCTTTGCACAGTTTTAATTTTTGCATCAGTTTTCTGGGAATAAATAAGCCTCTCACTCAGTAGCATTACAGCTAAAGCTACCATCTTTACTGCTGAAATTTTTATTTTGTTGCAGATTTGACCAGATCTCCTTGGCCATCTTTTTGGGATCATGAGGGGCTCTTACTCCCTGCTTCCCAATTTGACAATGAGACTGGAAGCTTGACTACCTGCTGCCTTATTTTCATTGTGTAGCTGTTCCAAAAGTTTTTTGTTTTTTGTTTTTTAACCCCAGTGCTCTAATAGCAAAATCAGACTGGTGTAGCTCTGAGTCCCGAATCTCCTCTACTTTCATTCTCTCTACTATTATTTCTGAAGCCTTGGCTAGACAATATGTAGCCATGTGGAGGAAGTGTCTGTACTTTATGGTGCAATAGAGGAAGAAACTAAGGGAAAATGAAAGTGGAGGAGATTCACAGAGAAGCTTAACACTGAATGGTATCACCAAGGGAAAAAGACACACACACACACACACACACACACACACACACACACACATACTTCTTATCCTTAAACAAAATCAATTGTAACTGATGTCAACAATAACCAAATTTATTGAGTGTGTACAATGCACCAGGCACTTAGAGGAAGGCAGCAAGACAGAAAAAGAATATATATAATTGAATATATTCCTTTTTAAAACTAGTTACGAAACTTGGTTGAATGAACTTTAAAACCTAATATGATATGTATCAGCCCTGCTTCATATATGTTGTCTGTAGTTTGGGCTTTTCTGTGACTTTAAGAACCTTGAGTAAACAGGAGCCTCTTGCTTATGATGGATACAGAAGAAAACAGTCTTGAGATAGAGTTATGGTCTGGAGTACAGCAACCATAACCAAACCCCTGTGTTATGCCCTCTCTGGCTGGTATTCATGATTTGCACTCCTTCTCAATTAGTATTGAGGTAGCAATCACATTGGCACTTTTAAGAAAAATCCCTTCTATTGGCTGCAGGATCCCTCTATTGGCCATAGAAAAATTTCACAGCTTGCAGGATGCTAACCTGTATAATTTAAAGTAGTATGTCCATTGTTTTTAACACTCCCTTTCTGAGCCTCAGTTTCCTAATCTGTAAAATTAGGTTGTTAGAATGGTTTCTAGGGTCCATTTGTCTATACATTGTATACAGTTATCTTTCTTTCCTCATCAAATTTAATAGATAATACAAAGCATTCGTTTTGTCTTTTACATCCTACCCTAACTCCAGGGTATTGTTCACCAACTTTAAGCGTAAGAAATTTATGACACCATTCATTGGCTCCATTAAATTCTAGAGTTTCCTTCCCTCTTTTCCATCTTATTATGAAAAATATATACAGATTTAGAAGTCTGAATATTACCATCAAAAGATATTTAAGTACCATATATATTATTATATACATAGTACTATATATATAGTAATACTATACATATATATACACTATACATATATATATAGTACTGTGTATATAGTAATATAATGTACTTATTGTATATGTATACTATGCATATGTGATACTATGTATATATGTATGCATATACATGTATATATGTATACTGTGTATATAGTAATATATTTAGTACTATATATATAGTCTAAAGGTCCATGGATGCAGATAAACACGCAAGAAGACATAGAAAATACAATAAAAAATGCTAGTACATCTAGGTGGAAGTGTTTGCTGGATACATGTGACTAAAATATGTTCTTTCTGTTTGTGAAAGAAGTTCAAGAGCACTTTTGAAGTGCTGATTTATTTGTATTATTGGGATAGGAGAGTCTGTTAATAAACCACTATATATATATATATATACATATACATATATATGTGTAAATATATATACATATATATGTGTAAATATATATATGAAGAGAGAGAGGGAGAGAGTTATTCTCAGATTCTCCTATTAAAGAAAGAACAGTTGACACTATCTGGAATTAGAAATGGGCACTATTCATATATTCATTCTTTCAGCAGACAATTATTAAGCACCAACTTTAATACACTAGTTATGAGGGATACCAAGATGAGTAAGAAAATGCATCTGAACTAGATGGGATGTAAAGGTTGAAGCAAAATATGACGTAAACCTTGATGGAGGACCAATCACATTGAATTAGGTATTTAGGAAATATTTCATAGATGGGGTAAGCTTTGTCCTGAACTATCAAGCAAGGGTGGTATTTAGAGAGACATCACTAGGAGGTTGGGTGGATATTCCAGTATGAGAGTACAATGCCCTAATGTCTTAAAGTACAGTGCCCTAATGTCCTAATTTAAATGTCTTATAAGAGGTAGTATAAGGAAGATCATTGATCTGGAAGTTATATCTAACTAACTATAAATCCCCTTTACAACATGAAGATGTATATTTCTCTTAAGTCCTCAAAAGAATATTTACAGAGTGTTTTGAGATCCATGAATTAATTCAGGGCACTTATTCTTCATTCTAGCTATTTATTTTTTGACCTACTAATCAAGCAAGTTTGAGATTAACCTAAAAACTTTTAGTTTCGTCATTGTTATTTAAGGCTATAAATCACTGATTTGGAAGTGGAGAATAATAATAGTCATTTCAGGAACTGTTGGCCAAAAGATAGAACCTTTTTTTGTCATCTGGCTGCACCCAGAATAAGATCTGGACTTGAAATTTGAATGTCATTTTGTGCTCATGACTTGTGTGCTACCTGTGAAAAATAATGTGCAAGTCAAAATCATTATTTGGTAATAAGGACAATTGGGTTCATATGTAAAATTAGTCATTTTTATCTGTGTCTTTCCATTGCAGATCCCTTATATTTCATGGCAGGAGGGGTGGGTAAATTTAGGGATAGTGAAGACAACAAATTAGTCAAGAGCTTTCCTCGTATCTCAGAACCTGTCATCAGTAAGAGTAAGTGATCACATAATTTCCTTGCTTTTGCACTTAATTTTCACTCTTACTTTTTAATTGTGACATATAGCTTAAATAAGTTAGGAGATCCTGTTGAGTTTGTCATTTTCTATTAGAAGCAATTCATTAGGATGAAATATCAACTGGAGATTGAGAGGTAAGCTATTGACTCTTACTTGTTCTGTCAACAGTCCAGAGCAACCTGTTTCTAAATCTTCTCATTATTTGTCCAAGTAATAGTAATATCCATTCCTTTATTCGTGGTAATGACTCAAGCATAAGGATATTAGCATATAATAGCTGCTGAGAGACCATACTAGGCTTAACTTCATAAACTTTAAAAACTCCCTTGTTAGGGTTAAAAGAAAACTATTAAAATGAGATACCAAAGAACTTTAGGAAATTGTAGAAATTTTTAACGAAAAAAATAAATATTTATCTTTCTGGAGCTGGCCAGTCTTTTTCAGAGAGAATCTCTCCAGATAAACCCAGGCCCAGGGATTCTCATTCTTATGCAGATGTATATTAGAATCATCCAGCGAGCTTTTACAAAATTCAATGTCTAAGTTTCCCCACCCCAAAACCATTGAAATAAGATTTTTGGGGGTTGCCTGGGTGGCTCAGTCAGTTGAGCATCCGACTTTGGCTCAGGTCATTATCTCACGGTTTGTGGGTTCAAGCCCCTCATCAGGTTCTCTGATGTCAGTGCAGGGCCCGCTTTGGATCCTATGTCCCTCCTCTCTCTCTGCCCCTCCCCTGCTTGTGTTCTCTCTCTCAAAAATAAATAAACATTTTAAAAATGTTTCTTAAAAAAGGAAATAAGATTCTTTGGAAGGTAGTATGTGTGTCAGTATCTTTAAACAGCTCTCTGAGTGATTCTAAGGTCTAATCAGGGTGGAGAACCCATTGCTTACCCAAGGAATCTATTGTATTACAGTGTCAGGAAGAGTAAGAGAAACTGTGTCCCTAACTCAGGAATCTGAATTAGTGATTGGGGTATGAAAATACGTACAAATCCTTGTGGGAGCAAAAGACAAGTAGCTCTTAAAAGGTCTTCTGTTTTATTATTTATTTATTTATTTATTTGAGAGAGAGAGAGAAAGAGAGAATGAGCTGGGGAGGGGCGGTGGGGGGCGGGGGGGAACAGAGGATCTGAAGCAGGCTCCAGGCTCTGAGCTATCAGCAGAGAGCCCGATGCAGAGCTTGAACTCCTGAACCACGAGATCATAACCTGAGCAGAAGTTGGACGCTTAACCAACTGAGCCACCCAGGGACCCCTATTTTCTTTTTAATAATTACCCATAATATTCTATATGACAAGAATAATAAATCCATTTATAAGTAAGCTTAAGTCATGTGTGTAATCTGTATTTTATTTGTGTTGGTTTAATTTTGAGGGAGGATGTCAACCCCCACCACTGCCCAAAGTCCTTTAAAACAAATATTTCCAATTAACCAGCTATTCAACCCCTAATAATGCTTATTTCAAGCAAATTTTTATAAAGTGCAATTTCACTGTAAAAAAAATTAGGATGATGGGGCGCCTGGGTGGCGCAGTCGGTTAAGCGTCCGACTTCAGCCAGGTCACGATCTCGCGGTCCGTGAGTTCGAGCCCCGCGTCAGGCTCTGGGCTGATGGCTCAGAGCCTGGAGCCTGTTTCCGATTCTGTGTCTCCCTCTCTCTCTGACCCTCCCCCGTTCATGCTCTGTCTCTCTCTGTCCCAAAAATAAAATAAACGTTGAAAAAAAAATTTAAAAAAAAAAATTAGGATGAGCTTTTGGACTTTACTGTAACAGTTTAAAACAACTTATAACAATTTTAAATACTTGCTTTGCTTTGTGCAAATCAAATATGAATCTGTATATCTGCTTAATAAAAATTTTTAGGCACATTAGAGAGGAAATATTGGCTTATTATACCTTATTGAGAAGTATAGATGTAAGCAAACTTTGTAATGAAAGCAAGGAACTTCAGTATGGAAGCCTGGTAATGGAAATCTGGCATGGAAAAAGAGGTCAAAGAGAAGCTTCTCATACTTGTAGATTAGCAGTGGACAAATATTATGATAATTGGCCATATTTTTGAAGACTATCAAATAAGATGCAATGGTATGGAAAGTGGACAAGACTACGGCAAGGAATATAAGAATAGGGGCTATTACATTAAATTTTGAGGTGAGCCAAAAGCAAGTATAAGCAATTCTTTCATGACAAATGGCAACAAATGAAAGAAGACAGTGGTAGTAGCTAGATGGAGGCTTGTGGTGGGAGAAAACAACTAAAATGATTATCAGCTTTCTGGTTTGGAAGACTAGCTAGATCGCAGTGCCATTATTGAGATTAGGGAGTAGAGCACAGTATTGGGAGAGCTATAGTACAGTCAGTATCAGCAGGGGCATCCACGCAAAGGCCCATTGGATGGTGCATGTGGTATCTCTTTTCTCTCGGCCTCAAGAATATTGGCTGAACCATGGAGACTAAGAATTCCCCTAGGATCCTTGGCTACTTGGAGGAGAGATTGGTCTTAAGGAGGATCTACTAGACTTATTGTTAATGTAAGTTAAGCTAGTGCTCTAGAAATTAATGAAAATTAAGCATATATTACTTTAAAAATAAGCTGGTGGGCAAAAAAAAAAAAGTTGGTGGGACAACAACAGGCAGAAAGACACAAATTAATTCTATTTTGATCACATTGAGTTTTGAGTGTCTACTGAAAATCCAGGATGTGGAAGGGTTATCAAGCAAGAACACATAGAGCAGAACACATGGCTACATAGGTTCATTTATGAACAAATCTGTATTAAGCACATCTACATATACCAAGCACCAGCTTCCGTACTAGAGACACATATATTTAAGAAATCTTCCTGCAGTTGACAGCTGAGGATGAAGAGATCCAGAGTTCAGTGGGTTGAAGTAGCTTTTGGGATAGGTCTCTCTATTGAAAGCATTGCTCCTGTTTTCCACACCTCAGCCATTTGCCTATTTCTCTTTATGTTCATGTAACCTGTCCCTTTGATGACCCTTTCTCATTTTTTTTCTACTTCCAGATGTCGGATAGGGTTGACTGGCTACAAAGCCAAAATGGAGTATGCAAAGTTGATGTTTATACTCCTGGAGACAGCCAAGCCCAAGACTGGAAAATGGTAACGGTCAACCACTTTTTATAGATACTAAATTAGGAATAAGTGGAGTGCTATTAAGAGTAGGCTTACTCTCTCTACCACCGCTACCCCACCTCTTATTTTCTTTTTTTTTTTAATTTTTTTTTAACATTTATTTATTTTTGAGACAGAGAGAGACAGAGCATGAACAGGGGAGGGTCAGAGAGAGGGAGACACAGAATCTGAAACAGGCTACAGGCTCCGAGCTGTCAGCACAGAGCCCGACGCGGGGCTCGAACTCACAGACTGCAAGATCATGACCTGAGCCGAAGTCGGCCGCTTAACCGACTGAACCACCCAGGCACCCCCCACCTCTTATTTTCAACGGTGAAATTCTTGGGGAAAAATATGAATTCCTGTAGAACAAAAAGTTACCATCCATATTGTTTTGGGGGTAAATTCTATAATATGGTAATTTCATAGAAGAAATATTTTATAATTAATGCAAAACATATATTACAGCTGTAAAATTTTGTTAGTTTTTAAACAGAAAGGGATTGGATTTCAAACAGAAATGTCTCAAAAGTTCACAAACTATTTTCCGAAATGTAGAACACCTCAAAATTCTCAAAAGCATAAATTCTCATCTAAGTAACATTATCATTCTGCCTTCATCAGCCAACAAACATTTATTAAGTACTTAGTGTCAGGCACTGTAAATCAGGGTTTAGTTATAAGATGGAAACCATATCAAGTAATTTGATATTAAAAAATTTAGTGAGGGGTTCCTGGGTGCTCAGTTGGTTGAGCATCTGACTTCGGCTCAGGTTGTGATCTTGCTGTCAGCACAGAGCCTGCTTCAGATCCTCCATTTCTCTCTCTCTCTGCCCCTCACCTCCCAAAATAAGTAAACATTAATTTTTTTTTAATTTAATGAAAGGTAATTAACTAAGTTAACCACTAAAAGCTGTAAAAGAAAACTAAGAGTTCCAGAAGTAGCAAGTGTAGAGAGAAACCACTACCCCTAGGCTGCAAGAGAGTGAACAGGAAGAGACTAAGAACTCACAGAAGCTCCTTCTCCTTCAACCAAGGCAGCTTCATATTTCTTTGGACAGAGTGTGGCTGCCACAGGAGCACTAGCCTGCTGGTGCAGAATACATTTGCCAGAAGGTGCAAGTGGACCAGAAGTTCAGTGTCTCTCCAGTGCCCTCTACTAACAAAGCCAGTTGCCAAAGAAAAAATGGTAAAAGGGGTCCAATTCCAGTGTCACAGAGCAACGCAAAGGATAGTAGACTTGGAGTTGAGAGACAGTGTGGATAACTGGCACAGACTCTGTGCTTAGTCCTAGGGTCAGAGATATAAAAACAGGTTAGACAGAATTCTTTTTCTTAATTTAAGGGTTTCATAATCTAATGGAATCACTATGGTGATTCTCATCCTTAGTATTAATATTTATCAAACACCTATTTGCATGTAATGTTGCATGACCCATCTATTTATTCAAAATCTATTTGGTCTATCTTATATAGCCTAAGAGAGAAAACACTAACAAATATGCACAAAACATTAAGACATATAGATAATGAATATCCAGTTACTATAGAGTAAGTGCCAATCAAAACTGCTTCTATTAGATCTTTTCTTTACCTTTGCTCTTTCCTGTAGAAAAACAAAAGATACATCAATTTTAATACTAAATCAAATTAAAAAAACAGTCACAATTTATCATTAAGGAAGGAACACTCTGGGGTATGCAACAATAAATAAATAAAAACAGTTTCTGCCCTCATAGACCTTGCCATTAATTTGGGGAAATAAAAACTATACATGTGAAATATAAATATAATATAAAAGTTCTAAATAACCAGTAGCCCCTAATTATATCTAAATAACCAGTAGACCCAAATTATCCATTTGCCAAATGGATTTTCTGGCAGTAATTGCTATAGGTTTTTAAAGAATAGATCCAAGTCGGAGGTTGTCAAGGAAAATTTCATAAAGTATGCTTAGCAGAGCTAGAGGTGAAGAAGAATAGAATGGGAGCTATATATGTTAACTTCAAACTAAAGTACTGGAGCAGAAGATGGCTGAGGAGAGAAAGTTAAAACCCTTAACCCTTTTTATGTTCTCTTTCATGGATGTGAAAATTTTCCCTGGCCTTGATTAAGAAAGACTCAGAGGGGCGCCTGGGTGGCTTAGTCGGTTAAGCGGCCGACTTCGGCTCAGGTCATGATCTCGCACTCCGTGAGTTCGAGCCCCGCGTCGGGCTCTGTGCTGACAGCTCAGAGCCTGGAGCCTGTTTCAGATTCTGTGTCTCCCTCTCTCTGACCCTCCCCCGTTCATGCTCTCTCTCTGTCTCAAAAATAAATAAACGTTAAAAAAAAAAAAAAAAAAGAAAGACTCAGAAATGAGACACCTGGGTGTCTCAGTTGGTTAAGCATTTGACTTTGGCTTAGGTCATGATCTCACAGTTTGTGAGTTCAAGCCCTGCATTGGGCTTTGTGCTAACAGCTCAAAAGCCAGGAGCCTGTTTCGGATTCTGTGTCTCCCTCTCTTTTTGCCTTTCCCCCTGCTCTCTCTCTCTCTCTCTCTCTCTCTCTCTCTCTCTCTCTCAAATATAAATAAATCTTTAAAAAAAATGTTTTAAAAGAAAGACTCAGAAATAATTTGGCATCCACCTTCCCACTTGTTCATGATACTACTGTATAAGAAGAGAAAGAATTAAAGGTTGCAAGAGGGCAATGGGGTTTGGAAGATATAGATGTTTGATTGTAGACTTCATTGATAGAAAAAGTCATGTGATTAGTCTTTCAGTCAGTCATTATGGCCTCATCAACCACTTTTGCAAAGTTCTGGATAGAGTGGAATAATAGATATAAGGTGCACACTTTTTAGGTTTAAAAATGTAAATAGGCAATAAAAACCTATAAACACAGCCAGCTAACAGTTCTTTATACTCTATCATAAAGTTGTATGCTATGCTATAATTTTTTCAATGTTCTGTGAAAAGAATTGAAAAAGATAAGAGAAATAAACTTTACATCTGCATTATAAGACTTCCCTGTACATGTTACAGCCCAATTATGGAGCATGTCTATTTGCAGATAGTGTGCCTATCTTTAAATAAGTAGGTAATATTGAAGGATAATTTTCAAAAGGTAAAATCAGGACTCCCAATCAGATATTAAAATGAACACATGTTAAAGATTTTATTTAACTCATTAATGAGGAAATTGGTGAGGTGTTACAACCAGTTCAAAGGAGAATTAAAAAAAGAGATGTATTATAGATCAGAAATATTGAAATGAATAGCAAAACTGGCCTGTTCCACAGTGCAGAAGGGAAATCAGCTGAACCTCCACTAGACAGAATTTATGTGTCCACAGACATGTAGAATTATTCTGCATTGTCGTTCAACTACCTACAGCTCACAGTTGTAAAATAGCTCCCATAGGATCAGAATCAGATTATGTGGAGGGCTGTAAACAATGCTTAGTCTATAAACTATAGACTATAGGGAATGCATCATTTTCTACTGGAGGACAAATTTTTTTTACCTTAGTTGCCTACATTTTGATAAATCTCAAAATAAGGTAACTTTTGCTCACAAAACAAGGCTAATTTCACCAGATTTGGTCTGATTATTTACATAGGTATAGCAACCAGATAGGCCTTAAGTTTGCTTTAATGGAAGTTTTCATAAGGAATCTCAGGTTGGACTTTTAAAGACCTCCATCATTTGATATCCTGAGACTAGGAAGTCGAGACTAACAAACTCTTCCTACCAGGTTTCACCTGTAGTTCCTAGAAAAACTCGCCTGTACACAGCTGGATTTCCGTGAAACCATTGTTCATAAAAATAGTTAAGTGATACTAATAAAAATGTTTAGGCCAAGTACTTTCCATTTTTTTCTATCACACACACACACACACACACACACACACACACACACAATGTGGGGAGGGGTAGGTATATAATTGTGAACTGTTACACACAAGCTAAAGTGCAGACTAGCCGAACTCATGAACACACATAAGACAATTTTCACAGCCATTTACATCCCTCACATAACCAAGTGGCAGTAGACACATTAACAGACCCAAAGATATAGCCTCTCTATCATAATAAAAAATAAGAAACAAAAGCATACAAACTATTTTTAGCCATCAATGTTTCAGTATTCTATCTTAGAAATGAGCAAGGTAGGGGGGGATCGTCGGAAGATGGCGGCATAGGAGGACGCTGCGCTCACCGTGCGTCCTGCTGATCACTTGGATTCCACCTACACCTGCCTAAATAACCCAGAAAACCGCCAGAGGATTAGCAGAAAGGAGTCTCCGGAGCCAAGCACAGACGAGAGGCCCACGGAAGAGGGTAGGAAGGGCGGCGAGGCGGTGCGCACTCCACAGACTGGCGGGAGGGAGCCAGGGCAGAGGGGCAGCCTGCCGGCCAAGCAGAGCCCCCAAGTCTGGCTTGCAAAAGCGGAGGGGCCGGAGGGAGTGTGTTCCAACAGCAAGCAGGACTTAGCATCTAGGAGGTGATAAGTTAACAGCTCTGCTCGGAAAGTGGGAAGGCTGAAGGACAAAGGGAGGGAGAGTTGCTGAGCCCCGGGACAACAGAGCTCAGTTTGGTGGGGAACAAAGGCGCTCACCAACGCCATCTCCCTCGCCCATCCCCAAGCCAAAATCCCAAAGGGAACCAGTTCCCGCCAGGGAACTTGCTTGCTCCCCGCAAACACCCAACGCTGGGTTTCTGTGGAGCCACCCCTCCGCAGCAGGTCTGACTCCCTCCCACTGCCACAGGGCCCCTCCTGAAGTGGATCACCTAAGGAGAAGCGAGCTAAGCCTGCCCCTCCTGCCCCCATGCACCTTGCCTACCCACCCCAGCTAATACGCCAGATCCCCAGCACCACAAGCCTGGCAGTGTGCAAGTAGCCCAGACGGGCCATGCCACCCCACAGTGAATCCCACCCCTAGGAGAGGGGAAGAGAAGGCACACACCAGTCTGACTGCGGCCCCGCCCACCAACTCCAGTTATACACCACAGCACAGGAGAAGTGCCCTGCAGGTCCACACCACTCCAGGGACTATCCAAAATGACCAAACGGAAGAATTCCCCTCAAAAGAATCTCCAGGAAATAACAGCTAATGAACTGATCAAAAAGGATTTAAACAATATAACAGAAAGTGAATTTAGAATAATAGTCATAAAATTAATCGCTGGGCTTGAAAACAGTATAGAGGACAGCAGAGACTCTTGCTACAGAGATCAAGGGACTAAGGAACAGTCAGGAGGAGCTGAAAAACACCTTAAACGACATGCAAAATAAAATGGAAACGACCACGGCTCAGATTGAAGAGGCAGAGGAGAGAAAAGGTGAACTAGAAGATAAAATTATGGAAAAAGAGGAAGCTGAGAAAAAGAGAGATAAAAAAATCCAGGAGTATGAGGGGAAAATTAGAGAACTAAGTAATACACTAAAAAGAAATTATATACGCATAATTTGTATACCAGAGGAGGAAGAGAGAGGGAAAGGTGTTGAAGGTGTACTTGAAGAAATAATAGCTGAGAACTTCCCTGAACTGGGGAAGGAAAAAGGCATTGAAATCCAAGAGGCACAGAGAACTCCCTTCAGACGTAACTTGAATCGATCTTCTGCACGACATATCATAGTGAAACTGGCAAAATACAGGGATAAAGAGAAAATTCTGAAAGCAGCAAAGGATAAACATGCCCTAACATGTAAACGGAGACCTATAAGACTCTTGACTGATCTCTCTTTTGAAACTTGGCAGGCCAGAAGGGCATGGCAGGAGATCTTCAATGTGATAAACAGGAAAAATATGCAGCCTAGAATCCTTTATCCAGCAAATCTGTCATTTAGAATAGAAGGAGAGAGAAAGGTCTTCCCAAACAAACAAAAACTGAAGGAATTCGTCACCACTAAACCAGCCCTACAAGAGATCCTAAGGGGAATCCTGTGAGACAAAGTATCAGAGACATCGCTACAAGCATAAAACATACTGACATCACAATGACTCTAAACCCGTATCTTTCTATAATAACACTGAATGTAAATGGACTAAATGCACCAACCAAAAGACATAGGGTATCAGAATGGATAAAAAAACAAGACCCATCTATTTGCTGTCTACAAGAGACTCATTTTAGACCTGAGGACACCTTTAGATTGAGAGTGAGGGGATGGAGAACTATTTATCATGCTACTGGAAGCCAAAAGAAAGCTGGAGTAGCCATACTTATATCAGACAAACTAGACTTTAAATTAAAGGCTGTAACAAGAAATGAAGAAGGGCATTATATAATAATTACAGGGTCTATCCATCAGGAAGAGCTAACAGTTATAAATGTCTATGCGCTGAATACGGGAGCCCCCAAATATATAAAACAATTACTCATAAACATAACCTTATTGATAAGAATGTGGTAATTGCAGGGGACTTTAACACCCCACTTACAGAAATGGATAGATCATCTAGACACACAGTCAATAAAGAAACAAGGGCCCTGAATAACACATTGGATCAGATGGACTTGACAGATATATTTAGAACTCTGCATCCCAAAGCAACAGAATATACTTTCTTCTCGAGTGCACATGGAACATTCTCCAAGATAGATCATATACTGTGTCACAAAACAGCCCTTCATAAGTTTACAAGAATTGAAATTATACCATGCATACTTTCAGACCACAATGCTATATGAAGCTTGAAATCAATCACAGGAAAAAGTCTGGAAAACCTCCAAAAGCATGGAGGTTAAAGAACACCCTACTAAAGAATGAGTGGGTCAACCAGGCAATTAGAGAAGAAATCAAGAAATATATGGAAACAAATGAAAATGAAAATACAACAATCCAAACGCTTTGGGATGCAGCGAAGGCAATCTTGAGAGGAAAATACATTGCAATCCAGCCCTATCTCAAGAAACAAGAAAAATCCCAAATACAAAATCTAACAGCACACCTAAAGGAAATAGAAGCAGAACAGCAAAGGCAGCCTAAACCCAGCAGAAGAAGAGACATAATAAAGATCAGAGCAAAAATAAACAATATAGAATCTAAAAAAACTGTAGAGCAGATCAACGAAACCAAGAGTTGGTTTTTTGAAAAAATAAACAAATTGACAAACCTCTAGCCAGACTTCTCAAAAAGAAAAGGGAGATGACCCAAATAGATAAAATCATGAATGAAAATGGAATTATTACAACCAATCCCTCAGAGATACAAACAATTATCAGGGAATACTATGAAAAATTATATGCCAACAAATTGGACAACCTGGAAGAAATGGACAAATTCCTAAACACCCACACTCTTCCAAAACTAAATCAGGAGGAAATAGAAAGCTTGAACAGACCCATAACCAGCGAAGAAATTGAATTGGTTATCAAAAATCTCCCAACAAATAAGAGTCCAGGACCAGATGGCTTCCCAGGGGAGTTCGACCAGACGTTTAAAGCAGAAATAATACCTATCCTTCTCAAGCTATTCCAAACAATAGAAAGGGAAGGAAAACTTCCAGACTCATTCTATGAAGCCAGTATTACTTTGATTCCTAAACCAGACAGAGACCCAGTAAAAAAAGAGAACTACAGGCCAATATCCCTGATGAATACGGATGCAAAAATTCTCAATAAGATACTAGCAAATCGAATTCAACAGCATATAAAAAGAATTATTCACCATGATCAAGTGGGATTCATTCCTGGGATGCAGGGCTGGTTCAACATTCGCAAATCAATCAACGTGATACATCACATTAATAAAAGAAAAGATAAGAACCATATGATCCTGTCAATCGATGCAGAAAAGGCCTTTGACAAAATCCAGCACCCTTTTTTTTTTAAAATTTTTTTTCAACGTTTATTTATTTTTGGGACAGAGAGAGACAGAGCATGAATGGGGGAGGGTCAGAGAGAGAGGGAGACACAGAATCGGAAACAGGCTCCAGGCTCTGAGCCATCAGCCCAGAGCCTGACGCGGGGCTTGAACTCACAGACCGCGAGATCGTGACCTGGCTGAAGTCAGACGCTTAATTGACTGTGCCACCCAGGCGCCCCCAGCACCCTTTCTTAATAAAAACCCTTGAGAAAGTCGGGATAGAAGGAACATACTTAAACATCATAAAAGCCATTTATGAAAAGCCCACAGCTAACATCATCCTCAACGGGGAAAAACTGAGAGCTTTTTTCCTGAGATCAGGAACCTGACAGGGATGCCCACTCTCACCGCTGTTGTTTAACATAGTGCTGGAAGTTCTAGCATCAGCAATCAGACAACAAAAGGAAATCAAAGGCATCAAAATTGGCAAAGATGAAGTCAAGCTTTCACTTTTTGCAGATGACATGATATTATACATGGAAAATCCGATAGACTCCACCAAAAGTCTGCTAGAACTGATACATGAATTCAGCAAAGTTGCAGGATACAAAATCAATGTACAGAAACCAGTTGCATTCTTATACACTAACAATGAAGCAACGGAAAGGCAAATAAAGAAACTGATCCCATTCACAATTGCACCAAGAAGCATAAAAAACCTAGGAATAAATCTAACCAAAGATGTAAAAGATGTGTATGCTGAAAACTATAGAAAGCTTATGAAGGTAATTGAAGAAGATACAAAGAAATGGAAAGACATTCCCTGCTCATGGATGGGAAGAATAAATATTGTCAAAATGTCAATACTACCCAAAGCTATCTACACATTCAATGCAATCCCAATCAAAATTGCACCAGCATTCTTCTCAAAACTAGAACAAGCCATCCTAAAATTCACATGGAACCACAAAAGGCCCTGAATAGCCAAAGTAATTTTGAGGAAGAAGACCAAAGCAGGAGGCATCACAATCCCAGACTTTAGCCTCTACTACAAAGCTGTCATCATCAAGACAGCATGGTATTGGCACAAAAACAGGCACATAGACCAATGGAATAGAATAGAAACCCCAGAACTAGACCCACAAATGTATGGCCAATTAATCTTTGACAAAGCAGGAAAGAACATCCAATAGAAAAAAAGTCTCTTTCGGGCGCCTGGGTGGCGCAGTCGGTTAAGCGTCCGACTTCAGCCAGGTCACGATCTCACGGTCCGTGAGTTCGAGCCCCGCGTCAGGCTCTGGGCTGATGGCTCGGAGCCTGGAGCCTGTTTCCGATTCTGTGTCTCCCTCTCTCTCTGCCCCTCCCCCGTTCATGCTCTGTCTCTCTCTGTCCCAAAAATAAATAAAAACGTTGAGAAAAAAAAAAAAGAAATAAGTCTCTTTAACAAATGGTGCTGGGAAAACTGGACAGCAACATGCAGAAGATTGACACTAGACCACTTTCTTACACCATTCACAAAAATAAACTCAAAATGGATAAAAGACCTGAATGTGAGACAGGAAACCATCAAAACCCTAGAGGAGAAAGCAGGAAAAGACCTCTCTGACCTCAGCCGTAGCAATCTCTTACTCGACACATCCCCAAAGGCAAGGGAATTAAAAGCAAAAATGAATTATGGGACCTTATGAAGATAAAAAGCTTCTGCACTGCAAAGGAAACAACCAATAAAACTAAAGGGCAACCAACGGAATAGGAAAAAGATATTTGCAAATGACATATCGGACAAAGGGCTAGTATCCAAAATCTATAAAGAGCTCACCAAACTCCACACCTGAAAAACAAATAACCCAGTGAAGAAATGGGCAGAAAACATGAATAGACACTTCTCTAGAGAAGACATCCGGATGGCCAACAGGCACATGAAAAGATGCTCAACGTCGCTCCTTATCAGGGAAATACAAACCAACACCACACTCAGATATCACCTCACGCCAGTCAGAGTGGCCAAAATGAACAAATCAGGAGACTATAGATGCTGGAGAGGATGTGGAGAAACGGGAACCCTCTTGTACTGTTGGTGGGAATGCAAATTGGTGCAGCCACTCTGGAAAACAGTGTGGAGGTTCCTCAGAAAATTAAAAATAGACCTACCCTATGACCCAGCAGTAGCACTGCTAGGAATTTACCCAAGGGACACAGGAGTACTGATGCATAGGGGCACTTGTACCCCAATGTTTATAGCAGCACTCTCAACAATAGCCAAATTATGGAAAGAGCCTAAATGTCCATCAACTGATGAATGGATAAAGAAATTGTGGTTTATATACACAATGGAGTACTACAGGGCAATGAGAAAGAACGAAATATGGCCCTTTGTAGCAATGTGGATGGAACTGGAGAGTGTGATGCTAAGTGAAATAAGCCATACAGAGAAAGACAGATACCATATGGTTTCACTCTTATGTGGATCCTGAGAAACTTAACAGAAACCCATGGGGGAGGGGAAGGAAAAAAAAAAAAAGAGGTTAGAGTGGGAGAGAGCCAAAGCATAAGAGACTCTTAAAAACTGAGAACAAACTGAGGGTTGATGGGGGGTGGGAGGGAGGGGAGGGTGGGTGATGGGTATTGAGGAGGGCACCTTTTGGGATGAGCCCTGGGTGTTGTATGGAAACCAATTTGACAATAAATTTCATATATTGAAAAAAATAAAAAAAAAGAAATGAGCAAGGTATCCAATTAATATCCATGAATTAACTCAATTTAATACCAATGTTTTAAGTTACATTAAAGATGCTGGAAATTTACAATCAAGCCAACAATACCATAAAATATAATAACTGTTGTAATAAAGTTTGTCAGAATAATCATTCAATTTGATTAAACACAAATTTATATTTTTCATGATCTTAAACATTAAGTAGAAGTAATATAGCTTATTGGATTTTTATAACCTGTATAAGTTTATGAATAACATACCAAAGTAAAATAAAAATGCATACTTACATTATACTTAATACTGAGGAGTCATAAAAGACATAGCTGTTTTTATGAATTCAAAATCATTTAATTCAATTTGTTTGTCAAAGATTATCCTAACTTATTGAACTTAAGCTCCTAAAATCTTAACCTGATTAAGATTCCTTTATAAGAATACTTTTTCCAATCAGAATAGAGATCCTTTAATTTAAGACTTTATAATCTAATATAGCATCATGTGGAGTATGAAGATACTACTGCTTACACTTAATGCTCTTTTGAATGACAAATACTGATAGCTTATAGCCTCAATTTTAAACTTGCAGCCATTAGATTCAAATGCCCAGTTTTCAACAAAAATCACAAGGCATACAAAGAAACAGAGTAGTGTGGCTCACTCAAAGGAAAAAAAGTAGGTCAACAGAAACTGTGTCTGAAAAAGACCCGATGGCAGGTCCACTGGGAAAGACTATATATAAAACAGCTGTCTAAAAGATGCCCAAAGAACTAAAAGAAACATGTGGAGAAAACTGAGAAAACAATGTGTGAACAAAATGCAAATATCAAAAAGAGATAGAAAACCTAGAGATAACCTAAAAGAAATTCTGGAGATGAGAAGTATAATAACTGAATTGAAAATTTCACGAAAGGGATTCAAAGGCAGGTTTGAGCAGGCAGAAGAAGGAATCAGAAAACTTGAGAACAGGATAATGGAAATTATCAACTCTAAGGAACAGAAAGAAAAAAGATTGAAGAAAAGTGAACAGAGCCAAAGGAACCTGTAGGACACCATCAAACAAACAGCACATTGTGGGAGTCCCAGTAGGAGAAGAGAAAGAGAAAGGGCAGAGAGGATATTTGAGAAAATAATGGCTTAAAGCTTTGTAAATATGAAGAAAGGCATGAATATAAACATCCAAAAAGTTCAATAAACTCCAAGAAAAATGAACTCAAAGCGACCCATGCTGAGACACATTACAATCAAACTTTCAAAAGACAAAGACAAAAGGAATATCGGTAGAAGTGATGTTTGACATTTCCAGGCCTGGACCACAAAAGTCTCCCATTCAGTTCTCTGTGATCTTGATATTTCCCCATAAACCTGAAGAATAGATTTTGAGGAGAATGAAACTATGCAAAAGCAGAGCCTAGGTCCCTGAATCACTGCAAAGAAAGCTTCTCATTGAATGTCCTCTGTAAGCAAAGTGATTGAGAAATAAACCTCTACTTTCTTCTACCACTGACACTTCAGGGGCTATTTGATTTAAACCTAGCATTATCCCAAATACTATACTTTGCATATGTCATTTTGTTGCCACGCCCACCCTGTTATATCTGACTACCAAAATGTTTAAAAGTCCATCTCAAATGCCACTACTTTTTCTAGTCACCCACCCCAAATTATCTCCCCCTTGTGTAACATTAATCATCTCTCTTTTTATTCTTTTATAACACTGATCACATAGTATTTAGTAATATTTGTTTTCATATTTTGTCTCTACAGTGGACTTTATGCTTCCAGAAGGCAAGATCATATTTATTTCATCTTTACATGTCCCACAGTTTCTAGTAGAGTGTGTTGTACACAAACACTGTATACATATTGAATTATGCAGATAGTTTGTATTACACATCATCTCCCCTAAATCCCTAAATCACCTCTGCAGTAGAGGGCCATCAAGTTGGTCCTACTGGTGGATAGTTTGTGTATTGGAACCTGATTTTTCCATTTCTTGAATTCTGTCTCTCTCTGACTCCACCACCTTTTCTCTGTCCCTTTCTTGGACATGCCTATAGGCAGCACTCTTTCTTAAAACTTCTTCTTAAAGCTAAATTATGTCCATATAGAATTTCCCACTTTTTACTGATCTTTGGTTCAGAAAAACAATTTTTGTAAGTTTATTTGAGAGAGAGCACGAGTGGGTGAGGGGCAGAGAGAGAGAGAGAGAGAGAGAGAGAGAGAGAATCCCAAGCAGGCTCTGCACTGTCAGCACAGAGCCTGACGTGGGGCTTGAACTAACAAACTGTAAGATCATGACCTGAGCTGAAATCAAGAGTCAGACACTTAACCAGCAGAGTGACCCAGGCACCCCAGAAAAAAAATGTTAAAAAAAATTCATCACAGAAGCTCAGCAAGTAGCTGAACTCCTACCTGGTCTGATAGGAATGAATCTCCCATAGCTCCTACCTGGTCTGATAGGAATGAATCACAGTACACATCCCTAGCCATACTGTCTTCCAGTACTTCGCTTTTCATCCAGGGCAGTACTTCCCATATATACAGGAAGTCAAGTTAGGGGTTTTTTTCAATTTTTTTTAACGTTTATTATTGAGAGACAGAAACAGAGCATGAGCAGGGGAGGGGCAGAGAGAGGAGGAGACACAATCTGAAGCAGGCTCCAGGCTCTGAGCTGTCAGCACAGAGCTGGACATGGGGCTCTAATTCACAAACCGTGAGATCATGACCTGAACCGAAGTCAGACGCCTAACCCAGGCACCCCAGGAAGTCAAGTTTTATTCCCTAGTACTCCCATAGATGGCCAGCTATGTTTCACTGTATTATCAAGCTTATTGTCTTCTCTTAATCTTCTCTTATCTCTTCTGAAATCTAATCTCAACATGAAATGTTGGAGTAGTATTTTTTTTTAATTTTTTTTTTCAACGTTTATTTATTTTTGGGACAGAGAGACAGAGCATGAACGGGGGAGGGGCAGAGAGAGAGGGAGACACAGAATCGGAAACAGGCTCCAGGCTCTGAGCCATCAGCCCAGAGCCTGACGCGGGGCTCGAACTCACGGACCGCGAGATCGTGACCTGGCTGAAGTCGGACGCTTAACCAACTGCGCCACCCAGGTGCCCCATTGGAGTAGTATTAATCATATCCACCACCATAAGATTACACAGTTTTGTGCATATTATGTCATTTAATACTAATTGTAACCACATGAGGAAATTATTAAAATTAATAATTTTCATATGATCCAGCAATTCCTTTGTATATCTGAAGGAAACAAAATCACTATTTTTTTTAATTTTTTTTTTCAACAGAGAGAGACAGCATGAGCAGGGGAGGGGCAGAGAGAGAGGGAGACACAGACTCTGAAGCAGGCTCCAGGCTCTGAGCTGTCAGGACAGAGCCTGATGTGGGGCTCGAACCCACAGACTCTGAGATCATGACCTGAGCCGAAGTCTCGGCGGCTTAACCGACTGAGCCACCCAGGCGCCCCCAAAATCACTATTTTTAAGAGATAGCTGCACCCCTGTGTTTATTGCAGCATTATTTACAATAACCAATACATGAAAGCAACCTAAGTGTCCATCCATGGATGACTCAATAAAGAAAATACACAACAGAATATTATCCAGCCATAAAAAGAAGGGAGTCTTGCCATTTGCAATAACATGGATGGACCTAGAGGGTATTAAGCTAAGTGAAATAAGACAGAGAAAGACAAATACCATATGATCTCACTTATATGTAGAATCTTAAAAAAAAAAAAAAAAAGGGACTCATAGATGCAGAGAACAGGTGGGTGGCTGCCAGAGGTGGGTGTTGTGAGAGTGAGCAAAATGGGTGAAGAGGGTCAAAAGGTATAAACTTCCAACTATAAAATCAATAAATCCTGGGGATTTAATGTATAGTATGGTGACCATAGTTAATAATACTATGTTGTATATCTGAAAGTTGCAAAGAGAGTAGATCTTAAAAGTTCTCGTCACAAGAAAAATATTTTGAACTATGCATGGTGATGGATGTTAACTAGACTTATGGTGGTGATCATTTTGCAATAATGCAAATATTGGATCATTATAATTTGAATCTGAAACTAATATAATGTTATATGTCAACTAAATCTCAATAAAAAATAATGAACTTTCAACCATGCATCAAAAGTAAACAGAAACACAAAAATCACATGTGCATAAATCAAAGAGCTCTTCTCCTTCCAAGTGGGCACAAAATTCTTAATTACTTTGAGCTTGAGAGGAGCAAAACAATACGTTGTCTCTTGCCCAATAGAAAATAAATCTCTATAACAATTATTCCATTAAAGAATCACAAAATGGTTAAGCAATAAAACCAAGTTCTTGATCATTGCTGCCACCAATGGTTATTGGCCATAAAAGAACCAAAATGAAAACCAAAAGCAAAATCAGTACATAGGAAAATTAAAACTAGAAAAAAGAAAATGTCTGCAAAGTTCTATTGCCACCTTGAATTCATCTCAGGGGTCAAAGAAAAAATGTACCTGGTACACTTCCCTCAATATTCTCTAAAGATGAATCTTTTGGACATCTTGGCAAAGACTTCCAAAACTATTAAAATATCATTTTCAGAGAAGGGTGAATTAATAAGCTTCATATATGTATAGAAATAAACTCACATTAAAGGTTTTCTTTAATCATTGACAAGGAACTGGTGAGGTTCAAAGGAAAATCAAAGAAAAGAACCACATATATGGATCAGGGATATTGAAGTGAAGGTGCAAATGTAAGCAAAACTGACCTTTTCCACAGTGGGGGAGGAGGTCAGTGGAACCTTCTCTGAGAATTAACATGTGTAAATAAGGATTCTATTGAATTGCTATCACTTATCTACAGAGTTGCAAAATAGCTCCAAGAGGATCAGAAGATGTGGAAGACTATGCTATAAGATTATGCATAGTTTTCCACTGAAGTACAAAATTTCCCTGAAACAGCTATTATTCAAATTAGGAGAACCATCTAGGAGGACTTTACACCAACTGCCATGGCCCATGGATCCCTTAAACCAGCCCCATAGACTGATACAACTGCTTTTCTCTTCTTTCCAAGTCATTAAAACACAGCGGTGTACTGTAGGTGTGGAGAGCCAATTCTGGAGTCAGAACTGTATTTGGATACTAAACTCCATCATATGGTAGCTCTGAGATACTAGCCAATTTATGTATCTTCTCTAAGCTACAATTTTGTCACCTATGAAACTAGAATAGTAATACAGCCAGTGTAGAGCATATATGTAGATTAAGTGAAATAATGTGTGTAAAGCACCTAGTCCAGTGCCCGGAAAACACAAGTATTTAAGAAATAGTATCTAGTAACTATATGACACTTGGTAATTAAAATGACAAATCATTATTTTTTTTGATGGTTATAAATTATCTCATTTAATCCTCATAATAATACTATGAAGAGTTTGCTGTTATTCCCATTTGACAGATAAGAAACTGGAAACTCAGATAATAAAGTATCCAACTTAAGAAACTTTAATAGAGTTAGTTAAAAACACAACAAAACAAATAACACAAAGGTACGTCAAAAAAGGAAAATGTTTAGATCACTCATATTTCTACTTTTCTGTGGTTACTACTGTGAACCAAATCATTCTTTAAAGATGGGTGATACTTGTAGTCATTCCTAGACAGACATTACTCTATTACACTGCTCCTTTACATTTGATAGTAAATAGGACACTTTCACATATTATTTTAGCCTGTGTCCAAGTGAAAATTATAGATTACAATATGTAAACATATACTATATGTACATGTGCTTATCACAGCTAGTGTGCATTAAAGAATCTGTATTCATTCAAAACTGATAAATTATCCACAGATATTAATTCCTCTATTATAAATTAGATTGTTCACTTAAGTGATATCAAATAGTTCACTGGAAGCCATTTAACATATCAAAATTGTGCTTGTGTACCTGGCAGAGTGATCAATTATGTACAATTGTCCTTGAATTCTCTAATTTTCTGAAGACTATAGTTGTGGTAAGAGACCTAAATAAAAACAGATAAACCATAGGAAATAGCAAGTAATATAAATATAATAAAAACCGGATTCAGTTCCAATGCTAACTCTGTTGTGTAGCTGTTGACTTTTCAGATCTTAAGGATGTATGTTGTTAAAAGCAATATCATGTAGTGGCTGACAGTAGGGATTCAAGAGTCAGACTGCCTAGGTTGGAATTCCTGCTCCATCAGTGATTAGCTGTATAACCTCAGATAAGTAACTAAATGAATCTCTCAGTTCTTCAATTCCCTCCTCTGTAAAATGCAGATAATAAGAGAGCTAACATTTAAGTTCACTGCAAAATAATGTTAAATGAGATAATAGTATTAAAATACTTATAACAGTGCCTGATACATACTAAGTACTCCATAAATGTTGGTTACTTTTATTGTGATGATGCAGCAGTTAAGGCTTGAGAGAGGTGACCATTTTTGTAACTAATCTTTGAGATTGTTCTGAATGTCTCCTATCTTTACTCTGTTATAGTCGGATCAATCCTTGTCTATTTTTAAGGAAGCCTCAACTGATCCTATCAGAGTGCTCAGCTGGCTCCGCAGAGACCTGGAAAATAGTACAGCAGGGCTCCAAGATGCTAGGTTCAAGCCTGGAGAATCCTCACTTGGAGGGGAAATGAGCAACAGAGGAGGAGACCCCCACAGTGGTTTTTCTGTGGACTATTACAATACCACAACCAAGGGCAGTCCAGGAAGATTGCATTTTGAGATGATGCACAGAGAAAACCCTGTCCAGGGCCCCAGTGTCCCACTTGGTAATGGGAGTTCAGTAGATGAAGTTTCCTTCTATGCTAATCGCCTCACAAATCTAGTCATAGCCATGGCCCGCAAGGAGATCAATGAGAGGATAGATGGCTCTGAAAACAAATGTGTCCACCAGTCATTGTACATAGGAGATGAGCCCATACCCAACAAAAGCTTGAGTAAGGTGGCATCAGATCTGGTGAACAAGACAGTCTCTGCATGTTCCAAGAATGCTACCTCAGATAAGACTCCTGACTCTGGTGACAGAGCCTCAGGATTATTACGGAGTCCCCCACATTTGAAATATAAGACCACTCTGAAGATGAAGGAGAGCACCAAAGAAAGCAAGGGTCCAGATGACAAGCCTGCTTCTAAGAAGTCTTTCTTCTATAAGGAGGTGTTTGAATCTCATAACACAGGTGATGCCAAAGAGGGTGGAAGGTTATCTGGGGAGAGAAAGATGTTCAGAGGGCAAGAAAGGCCTGATGACTTTACAGCTTCTGTTAGTCAAGGGATAATGACCTATGCTAACAGTGTGGTATCTGATATGATGGTTTCCATTATGAAGACACTGAAGATCCAAGTGAAGGACACAACTATTGCCACCATCCTGCTAAAGAAGGTACTGCTCAAGCATGCAAAAGAGGTCGTCTCAGATCTCATTGACTCCTTCATGAAGAACCTCCACAGTGTCACAGGGACCCTCATGGCTGATTCAGATTTTGTCTCAGCTGTGAAAAGAAGTTTATTCTCTCACGGAAGCCAGAAGGCCACAGATATCATGGATGCCATGCTGGGTAAGCTATACGCCATGATGTTTGCAAAGAAACCTCCAGAAATTATCAGGAAAACCAAGGACAAGTCTGAGAGTTACTCCCTTGTCTCCATGAAAGGAATGGGTGACCCTAAGAAACAAAATGTAAACTTTGCATCAATGAAATCTGAAGGTAAATTGAGGGAAAAAATGTACTCTCCCGCATCCAAACCAGAAAAGAAGACTTGTGCCGAAACTCTGGGTGAACACATTATCAAAGAGGGATTGAGCTTTTGGCATAAAAATCAGCAAAAAGAAGGAAAATCTCTGGGTTTCCAACAGGCAACATTTGCAGCTCCCAACAAACAGTATAAGCCTGTACCAGACATTCCCCTGGGATATCCTCTGGATACTTGCAACCTCAGCCCCCCTATACAATGCCGAGAGAAACCTGAGAATTTTATGTGTGATTCAGACTCCTTGGCCAAGGACCTGATCGTATCAGCCTTACTTCTGATTCAGTACCACCTGGCACAGGGAGGAAGCATGGATGCACAGAGCTTCCTTGAAGCTGCTGGCAGCACCAACCTGCCTGCCAACAAGTCCCCTGAAGTTCCTGATGAGTCCAGCCTTAAGTCTCCTCATATGGGAGGTGACCAAGATGAAGCAGAAAAGAAGGATCTAAAGAGTGTTTTCTTTAACTTTATCCGGAATTTACTTGGTGAGACCATTTTCAAGAGTGACCGTAGCTCTGAACCCAAGGTACCAGAACAGCCAGTTAAGGAAGAATATAACTACCAGTGTGAAAGACCTGTAACCCCTTCTTCCATCAAATTAAGTGAAGGTGATGAGGCTGGTGGTACCTTTGCTGGGCTGACCAAGATGGTTGTTAACCAACTAGATGGCCACATGAATGGGCAGATGGTAGAATATCTGATGGATTCAGTGATGAAGTTATGTCTCATTATTGCCAAGTCCTGTGACTCTCCCTTGGCAGAGCTGGGCGATGATAAGTCTGGGGATGCAAGCAGGCCAACTTCAGCCTTCCCAGATAATTTATATGAGTGTTTACCAGTCAAGGGCACAGGGACAGCAGAGGCTGTCCTGCAGAATGCCTATCAAGCTATCCATAATGAATCGAGAGGTATATCAGGACAGCCCCCTGAAGGGTATGCAGCACCCAAAGTGATTGTCAGCAATCATAACCTAACTGACACAGTTCAGAACAAGCAACTCCAAGCCGTACTTCAGTGGGTAGCCGCCTCTGAACTCAATGTCCCTATTTTGTACTTTGCTGGTGATGATGAAGGAATCCAGGAGAAGGTAAGGAAGTAGAGTCAGAGGAATTTGGAGAGATCTATTAAGGGTTAACTAGGGTTAAGTTCTGTTTTCTTTCTGAATGGGAAGATAGCCACAAGAAGGGTAGAATGGGGACAGCAAGAATTTGAAGATGCCTCTTGGAAGAAATAACGGATAAAGTAAAATTAGATTTTGCCCAATAGGAAGCATATCAAATGGGGAAAAGAGGGATAGATCTTATATAATCACATATATAAGTGGGATAAGTTTTATATTCATCACATATCATGTATGTGATATGTATGTGTGTGTGTGTGTGTGTGTATATATATATATATACATGTATTTTTCTGCATGTATTGTTGGGAATGCACAGATAAAAAACCTCTAAGAGGTTTAGCAAGAGTCAGATAAAGGTCTGGGCCTCAGGCTGAAGTTTGGATAAGACAGCATATTTCCCAAAGTATGAGAAGGAGCTGCTTGGAGGCATCCCGGGGATGTGTTAAGGGAGTTGGGAGTGGGGTAAAGAATCCAGGCTCATACCCTTTCAAACCTGTGATTATTCTCTCAGCTGATTGTCTAGGAAGTATTGGGGATTTGAAGGGATTCAATAAATAACATCCCTCTTGCCCATACTCTAAGTTCAATTGAGAAGTAAGAGTAAAGAATAAGGCAGATGGGAAACCCAAGTTTTCACTGTTATTACTGGTAAAGGTAAGAGTGCCTTGTGCCTTCGAACTCCTTGCTTCTCCACGTATAGGCCTTGGAACTGCTTACTGAAGAAATGTGTGTGTGTGTGTGTGTGTGTGTGTGTGTGTGTGTGTGTGTGTGTGGTAGAACTGGTATATAACAAACACTACAGGCAGACCTCAAAGACATTGTGGGTTCTGTTCCACACCACTGCAATAAAGTCAAATTTTTTTGGTTTCCCAGTGCATATAAAAGTTATGTTTGCATTATAGTGTAGTCTATTAAGTGTGCACTAGCATTATTTCTTTAAAAAATACATACTTTAAAAAATGCTTTATTGCTAAAAATGTTAACCATTTTTGAGCTCTTAGCAAGTATAATCACTAGTCAAGATCACTACAACAAATATAATAATAATGAAAAAGTTTGAAATATTGCGAAATCACCAAAATATAACACAGAGACAGAGTGAACAAATTCTGTTGGAAAAATGGCACCAATAGATTTGCTTAATGCAGGGTTGTCACAAATTTCACTTTGTTAAAAACACAATATCTGCAAAGCACAATAAAGCAAAGTATAATAAAACAAGTATACCTGCATATCTGTTTCAGGTATACAACATTATAATTCAATATCTGGATATACTATAAAGTGATTTTCACTGTAAGTCTAGTTACCATCCATCACCACATGATTCAACTCTTTCACCTATTTCACTCACTCCTAACCCAGTTTCCCTCTGATAACTACCAGTCTGTTTTCTATCTCTATGAGTTTGTTTTTGTTTTGTTTTTTAGATTCAAGATATAAATCTGGAAATCATATAGTATTTGTCTTTCTCTGACTTATTCCACTTAGCATTACACCCTCGAGTTCCACCCTCAAGTTGCACAACTGACAAGATTTCCTCCTTTTTTATGGCTGAGTACTGTTCCATCACACACACACACACACACACACACACACACACACACACACCCCATACCTTCTTTATCCATTTACCCATTGAAGGACACTTGGGTTGTTTCCATATCTTGACTACTGTAAAAAATGCTGCAATGAACATACAGGTGCATGTAGCTTTTCAAATTTGTGTTTTTGTATTCTTCAGATAAATACTCAGATGTGGAATTGCTGGATTATAGGGTAGTTCTATTTTTCATTTTTTGAAGAATTTCCATACCACTTGCCACAGTGCCTATACCAATTTACATTTCCACCAACAGTGTGTGAGGATTTCCTTTTCTCCACATCTTCTCCAATTCTTGTTATTTCTTGTCTTTTTTATAATAGCCATTCTAACAGGTATGAAGTGATATTTTATTGCAGTTTTGATTTGCTTTTCCCTGATAATTACTTCAATTAGATATTGAACATCTGTCTTCTTTCAAAAAATATCTATTCAGATCTTCTGCCCACTTTTTGTTGCATTATTCTTAACATTTATTGAAATATGGTTGGCATACAATGTATTAGTTTCAGATGTACAAAGTAGTAATTTTATAATTCTACACATTACTCAGTGCTCACCACAATAAGTGTAGTCACCATCTTTCACCATACAAGGTTATTACAATGTTATTGACTTCATTCCCCATGCTGGACTTTTCATCTCCATGACTTATTTATTGTATAACTAAAACCTTATACCTTTTCATCTCTTTCACCAGTTTTGCCACCCTCCACACTCCTTCCCTCTGGCAACCCCTAGTTTGTTCTCTGTATTTAAGAGTCTGTTTTTGTCTGTTTGTTTATTAATTTGTTTTGTTTTTTAGATTCCATATATAAATGAAATACTGCAATATTTGTCTTTCTCTAAGTTATTTTTTAATCAGGTTGCTTGTGTTTTGTTGTTAAGTTGTAGGAGTCATATATTTTGAATATTAACCCCTTATCAGATGTATAATGTGTAAATACTTTCTCCCATTCAATAGGCTGCCTTTTCATTTTGCTGATGGTTCTATTGTTCTGCAGAAGCTGTTTAGTTTGATGTAGTCCCTATTTGTTTCTGCTTTCATTTCCCTTGCCTTTGGAGTCAGACTCAAAAAAAATCACTAAGACCAGTGTCATGGAACTTACCACCTGTGTCTTCTTCTAGGAATTTTATGGTTTCAGGTCTTCTATTCAAGTATTTAATCCATTTTGAGTTAATTTTTTATATGATGTAAGGTAGTGGCCTAGTTTCATACTTTTGCATGTAGCTGTCCAGTTTGCTGAGCACCATTTATTGAATAAACTGTTCTTTCCTTGTTGCATATTCTAGGCTCCTTTTTGTAAATTAATTGACTATATATGTGTGGGCTTATTTCTGGGCTCTCCATTCTGTTCCATTGACTTATGTGTCTGTTTTTAGTGGCAAAACCTTATTTTTTTGATTAGTATAGCTTTGTAGCGCAGTTTAAAATCAGCAAGCATGGTACATTCAGGTTTGTTTTTTCCTTCTCAAGACTGCTTTGGCTATGTGGGGCCTTTTGTGGTTCCTTACACATTTTAGAATTATTTGTTTTAGTTCTGTGAAAAATGCCACTGGATTTTGATACATATTGAATTGAATCTGTAGATTGTTTTGGGTAGTATGGACATTTTAACAATGTTAGTTCTTCCAATCCATGAGCACAGGATACCTTTACATTTATTTGTGTCATCTTCAATTTCTTTTATCAGTGTCTTACAATTTTAATTTCACAGTACTTTCACTTTTTTGGTTAAATTTATTTCTAGGTATTTTATCCTTTTGATGCAATTGTATATAGGATTGTTTTAATTTCTCTTTTTAGTAATTTGTTATTATTGTATAGAAACAAAACAGATATCTGTATATTGATTTTTTTCCTGCAACTTTACTTAATTTCATAAATTAGTTCTGACAGGTTTTTGGTGGTGTCTTTAGGGATATATATATATATATTCATGTCATCTGTAATTAGAGAGAATTTTGCTTCTTCCTTTCTGATTTGGATGCCCTTCATTTCCTTTTCTTGCTTAATTTCTGTGACTAGGACTTCCAATAATATGTTGAATAAAAGTGGCTAGAGCATTCTTGTCTTGTTCCTGATCTCAGAGGAAAAGCTTTCAACTGTTCACCATTGAGTATGATATTAGCTGTGGCTTTGTCATATAAAGCCTTCATTGTATTGACGTAGGTTCCTTCTATACCCACTTTGTTGAGTGCTTTTTATCATAAGTGGGTATTAAATTTTGTCACATGCTTCTTTCTGCATTTATTGAGATGATCATATAATTTTAATCTTTTATTTTGTTAATGTGGTATATCATATTGATTCATTGGTAAATGTTGAGCCATCCTTGCATCCTTGGAATAAATGCCACTTGAGCATGGTGTATGATTCTTCTATTGTAATGTTGAATTTGGTTTGCTAATATTTTGTAGAGGATGTTGTATCTATGTTCATTTAGGGATGTTGGCCTCTGATTTGTTTTTCTGGTGTCCTTATATGGTTTTGGTATCAAGGTAATGCCTGACCTGTACAATGAGTTTGGAAGTGTTCTCTCCTCTTCAATTTTTTTGGAATAGTTTGAGAAAGACAGGTATTAAATCTTCTTTGAATGTCTGGTAGAATTCACCAGTGAAGCCATCTGGTCCTGGACTTTTGTTTGTTGAATCAGATTACTGACTCAATCTCCTTGCTAGAAATCAGTCTATTCAGATTTTCTTCATGATCCAGCCTTGAAAGAGTATATGTTTCTAGGAATTTATACATTTCTTCTAGGTTGTCCAATTTTCTGGCATGTAGTTTTTCATAGTACACTCTTATAACCCTTGGTATTTCTGTAGTATCAGTTGTAAACTTCTCCTCTTTCATTTCTGATTTTATTTGAGCCCGGTGTGTGTGTCCTTAGATCTGAGGTAAATCTCTTGCAGGCAACAAACAAATGGGTCTTGTGGGTTTTTTAAATCCAATTTCATAATTATTTTATGTTTTTGTTGTTTCTCTCTGTTCCTTTCTTCTCTTGCTTTCTTCTCTTGTGGTTTGGTGATTTTTTTTTTTAGCGTTACATTTAGAATTCTTTTTCATTGTCTTATGTGTATCTAGATTATTGCTTTATGGTTACCATAAGGTTTACATATAACATCCTATATTTACAACAGTCTATTTAAGTTGATAGCATCTTAAGTTTGAGCACAATTTTAAAATTCTACATTTTTGCACCTCCCCCATGTTCTGTATTTTTAATGTCCTAGTTTATATCTTTTTATTTTGTATTCCCTTAACTGTTATTATAGTTACACTGGATTTTGCTACTTTTGTCTTTTAACCTTTATACTAGCTTTATAAGTGGCTAATTCACTACCTTTACTAACATTTGCATTCACCAAAGAGATTTTTACTTTCATATGTTTTCTTGTTACTAGTTAGTGCCTTTTGTTTTTAGCTTAAAGAAGTTCCTTTAACATTTCTTATAAGGGTATAATAATAATAATGTACTTTTTTAGCTTTTGCTTTTCTGGGAAACTTTTTATCTCTCCTTCAATTTTGATTGATAACCTTGCCAGTAGACTCTTCTCAACTGGAAGATTTTTTTCCCCCAGCCCTTTGAATTTATCATACCACTTCTTTCTGGCTTGCAAAATTTTTGCTGAAAAATCTCCTGATAGTCTTATGGAGGTTCCCTTCTATAGGACAAGTTGTTTTTCTCTTGCTGCTTTTAATATTCTCTTTTTATCTTTAACTTTTAACATCTCAATTATAAATTAAATAATCTCTTTGGGTTCATTTTATGTGGAACTTTCATTGTTTCCTGGAGGTGGATGTCTGTTTACTTCCCCAGGTTAGGAATGTTTTTAGCCATTATTTATTCAAATAAATTTTCTACAGCCTTCTCTTCTGGGCTCCTATAATACAAACTTCTGTTTGAAGTTTTCCTACACTAAAAACTTCATTTTTCTTTTTGCTGCTCTGTTTGGGTCATTTCCACTGCTGTCTCTGGGTCACTGATCTGTTCTTCTACTCCATCTAGTCTTCTATTGAACCTCTCTAGTGCTTTATTCAGTTTAACTATTGTATTCTTCAGATCTGTGACTTCTGTATGGTACTTTCTTATCTTTTCCATCTCATTGTTCGTTCTCACCATGTTTATCTATTCTTCTCCTGAGTTTGGTGAGCATCTTTCTGACCACTACTTTGAACTCTTTATCAGGTAAATTACTTATCTCCATTTCATTAAGGTCTCTTTTTTGAAGTTTTGTCTTATTCTTTTGTTTGGAATATATTACTCTGTCTTCTCATCTTGTTTAACTCTTTGTTTGTTTCTATGTATTAGGTGAAACAGCTCTTTCCTAGCCTTGAAGGAGTGGCCTTATATAGGAGATGAAACTTATTATTCAGCTGTACCCTAGCTTTTGGCTGTTTCTCAGATCTTAGTGATTTTCTGATTAGCTTGATTTGTTCTTTTTTTTAATATAATGTATTGTCAAGTTAGCTAACATACAGTGTATACAGTGTGCTCTTGGTTTTGGGGGTATATTCCTGTGATTCATCACTTATATACAACACCCAGTGCTCATTCCAACAAGTGCCCTCCTCAATGCCCATCACCCATTTTCTCCTCTCCCCTGCCCCTCCCATCAATCCTCAGTTTGTTCTTTGTATTTAAGAGTCTCTTATAGGTTTACTTCCCTCTGTTTGCAACTATTTTTCCCCTTCCCTTCCCCCATATTCTTCTGTTAAGTTTCTCAAGTTCAACAGATGAGTGAAAACATATGATATCTGTCCTTCTCTGACTGACTTATTTCACTTAGCATAATACCCTCCAGTTCCATCCACGTTGTTGCAAATGGGAGGATTTTAGTCTTTCTCATTGCCAAGTAGTATTCCATTGTATATATAAACCACATCTTCTTTATCCATTCATCAGTTGGGCTCTTTCCATAATTTGGCTATTGTTGAAATCACTGCTATAAACATTGGAGTACATGTGCCCCTATGAATCAGCACTCCTTTATTCTTTGGATAAATTCCTAGTAGTACTATTGCTGGATCATAGAGTAGTTCTATTTTTAATTTCTTTAGGAACCTCCAAACTGTTTCCCAGAGTGACTGCACCAGTTTGCATTCCCACAGTGCAAGAGGGTTCCTGTTTCTCTACATCCTCATTAACATCTGTTGTTTCCTGAGTTGTCCATTTTAGCCACTCTGACCAGTGTGTGGTGGTATCTCAGTGTGCTTTTGATTTGTATTTCCCTGATGATAAGTGATGTTGAGCATCTTTTCATGTGGTTGTTAGCCATATGAATGTCTTATTTGGAAAAGTGACATTCCATTCTGCCCATTTCCTCATCAGGTTATTTGTTTTTCGGGTGTTGAGTTTGGTAAGTTCTTTGTAGATTTTGGACACTAACCCATTATCTGATATGTCATTTGCAAATATCTTCTCCTATTCCATCAGTTGCCTTTTAGTTTTGTTGTTTCCTTCCCTGTGCAGAAGCTTTTTATTTTGAAGAGGTCCCAATAGTTCATTTTTGCTTTGATTTCCCTTGCCTTCAGAGACATGTCGAGCAAGAAATTGCTGTGGCTGAGATCAAAGAGATTGTTGCCTGTTTTCTCCTCTAGGGTTTGATGGTTTACTGTCTCACATTTAGGTATTTCATTAATTTTGAATTTATTTTTGTGTGTAGTGTAAGAAAGTGGTCCAGTTTCATTCTTCTGCATGTTGCTTGTCCAGTTCTCTCAGCACCATTTGCTAAAGAGACTGTTTTCCAATGGATACTCTTTCCTGCTTTGTCAAAGATTAGTTGTCCATATATTTGTGTGTCCAGTTCTGGTTTCTCTATTATATATGTCTGTTTTTGTGCCAATACCATACTGTCTTGATGATTACAGCTTTGTAGTAGAAGCTAAAGTCCAGCATTGTGATGCCTCTGCTTTGGTTTTCTTTTTCAACATTGCTTTGGCTATTTGGGGTCTTTTGTGTTTCCATACTAATTTTAGGATTGTTTTTTCTAGCTTTGAGAATAATACCAGTGCAGTTTTGATTGGGATTGCATTGAATGTGTAGATTGCTTTGGGTAGTATTGACATTTTATTTTATTTTTATTTTTTCAACGTTTATTTATTTTTGGGACAGAGAGAGACAAAGCATGAACGGGGGAGGGGCAGAGAGAGAGGGAGACACAGAATCGGAAACAGGCTCCAGGCTCCGAGCCATCAGCCCAGAGCCTGACGCGGGGCTTGAACTCACGGACCGCGAGATCGTGACCTGGCTGAAGTCGGACGCTTATCCGACTGCGCCACCCAGGCGCCCCATCCAGGCTCTGAGCTGTCAGCACAGAACCCGACGTGGGGCTTGAACTCACGGACCGCGAGATCATGACCTGAGCCGAAGTCGGCCGCTTAACCGACTAAGCCACCCAGGCGCCCCTTGACATTTTAATAATATTTGTTCTTCCAATCCATTAGCATGGAATGTTTTTCCATTTCTTTGTGTCTTCTTCAATTTCTTTCATAAGTTTTCTATAGTTTTCAGCATACAGATATTTTACATCTTTGGTTAGGTTTATTCCTTGTTATTTTATGGTTCTTAGTGCATTGTAAATGGGATCAATTTCTTGGTTTTCTGTTGCTTCATTATTGACGTATAGAAATGCAACCGATTTCTGTGCATTGATTTTTGTATCCTGCAACTTTGCTGAGTTCATGTATCAGTTCTAGTGGCTTTTTGGTGGAGTCTTTTGGGTTTTCCATGTAGAGTATCATGTCATCTGCAAAAAGTGAAAGTTTGACTTCTTTGCCAATTTGGATGGCTTTTATTTTGTCATCCGATTGCTGAAGCTAGGACTTCCAACACTATGTTAAACAACAGTGGTGAGAGTGGACATCCCTGCCATGTTGCTGATCTCAGAGGGAAAGCTCTCAGTTTTTCCCCATTGAGGATGATATTAGCTGTGGACTTTTCATATATGTCTTTTATGATGTTAAGGTATATTCCTTCTATCCCGGTTTTCTTGAAGGTTTTTATTAAGAAAGGATGCTGTATTTTGTCAAATGCTTTTCCTGCATCTATTGACAGGATCATATGGTTATTATCCTTTCTTCTATTAATGTGCTGTACACATTGATTGATTTGCAAATATTGAACCAATCTTGCAACCCAGGAATGAATCCCACTTGATCATGGTGAATAATTCTTTTAATACACTTGAATTCAATTTGCTAGTATCTTGTTGAGAATTTTTGTATCTGTGTTCTCAGGAATATTGGCCTGTAACTCTCCTTTTTTGTGGAGTCTCTGTCTAGTTTGGGAATCAAGGTAATGCTGGTTTCATAGAATGAGTCTGGAAGCTTTCCTTCCATTTCTATTTTTGGAACAGCTTGAGAAGATCGGTATTAACTCTGTTTTAAATGTCTGGTAGAATTCCCCTGGGAAGCCATCTGGCCCAGGTCTCTTATTTGTTGGGAGATTTTTGATAACTGATTCAATTCCTTGGATGGTTATGGGTCTGTTCGAATTTTCTATTTCTCCCTGTTTGAGTTTTGGTAGTGTGTGGGTGTCTAGGAACTTTCCATTTCTTCCAGGTTTTCCAGTTTGTTGGCATATAATTTTTCATAGTATTCTTTAATAATTGTTTGTATTTCTGTGGTGTTGGTTGTGATCTGTCCTTTTTCATTTGTGATTTTATCTATTTGGATCCTCTCTGTTTTCTTTTTGAGAAGTCTGGCTAGAGATTTATCAACTTTATTTTTTCAAAAAAACAGCTCTTAGATTCATTTATCTGTTCTACTGGTTGGGTTGGGGTTTTTTTTTTGTTTGTTTGTTTGTTTTTTTGGATTCTATATTGTTTATTTCTGTTCTAATCTTTATTATTTATCTTCTTCTACTGGCCTTGGAGTTCATTTGCTGTTCTGCTTCTAGTTCCTTTAGGTGTGAAGTTATATTTTATATTTAGGATTTTTCTTGTTTCTTGTGATAGGCCTGGGTTGCAATGTATTTTCTTCTTAGGACTCCTTTGCTGCATCCCAAAGGGTTTGGATTGTTGTGTTTTCATTTTAATTTGCTTCCATATATTTTTAAATTTCTTCTCTAATTGCCTGGTTGACCCATTCATTCTTTAGTAGGACGTTCTTTAACCTCCATGCATTTGGAGATTTTCCAAATTTTTTTCTTGTGGTTGATCTCAAGTTTCATAGCATTGTGATCTGAAAATATGCACAGTATGATCTCAATTCTTTTATATTTTTTGAGGGCTGTTTTGTGACCCAGTATGTGATCTATCTTGGAGAATGTTCCATGTGCACTTGAGAAGAATGTGTATTCTGCAGCTGTTGGATGAAAAGTTCTGAGTATATCTGTCAAGTCCATCTGGTCCAGTGTATCATTCAGGGCCATTGTTTCTTTATTGATTTTCTGCCTAGATGATCTGTCCATTGCTCTAAGTGGAGTATTAAAGCTACCTGCAGTTACCAGATTCTTATCCAAAAGGTTGTTTATATTTGTGATTAATTGATTTATATATTTGGAAGTCACCAAGTTGGGGGCATAAAAATTTATAATTGTTAGCTCTTCTTGATGGATAGACCCTGTAATTATGATATAATCCCCTTCTTCATATCTTGTTACAACCTTTAGTTTATAATCTAGTTTGTCTGATACAAATATGGCTACTCCAGCTTTCTTTTGACTTCCAATAGCATGATAGATGGTTCTCCATCCCCTCACTTTCAATCTGAAGGTGTCGTCAGGTCTAAAATGGGTCTCCTGTAGACAGCATATAGACGGATCTTGTTTTTTTATCCATTCTGATACCCTTATCCATACCTGATACTGCCGAGTTTTAGTGGACAGGTCTGCTACTACCCTTGATGTGTCTACCCTTGTAGGTTAAGGCCCGTGTGTCCCTAGCTGCTTTCAGAATTCTCTCTTTATCTTTGTATTTTTCCAGTTGCATTATGATATGCTGTGGAGAAGACCTATTCCTGTTAAATCTGAAGGGAGTTCTCTGTGCCTCCTGGATTTGGATGTCTGCTCCCTTCCCCAGATTAGGAAAGTTCTCAGCTATAATTTGTTCAATAAACCTTCTTCCCCTTTCTCTCTCTTCTTCTTCTTCTGGCACTCCTATGATACAGATATTATATTATTATGTTTCATTGAACTACTTAGTTCTCTAATTTTCCCCTCATGGTCTAGTACTTTCTTATCTCTTTTTCTCAGCTTCATCATTTTCCATAATTTTATCTTCTGCTTCACATATTCTCCCCTCTGCTTCTTCCATCCTTGCTGTCACTGAATCTAGTTTATTTTGCACCTTATTTGTTTTGCACCTTATTTACAACATTTCTTAATTCATCGTGACTGTTTTTTAGTTCCTTGAACTCTGCAGCAATAGATTCTCTGCTGTCTTCTATGTTTTTTTCAAAACCAGTGATTATTCTTATGGCTATTATTCTAAATTCTTGATCAGATGTATTGTTTATGTCTGTTTTAAGCAATTCTCTAGCTGTCATTTCTTCCTGGAATTTCTTTTCAGAATTCTTCTGTTTCATCATTTTGGCTAGTTTTCTGTCCCTTATGTGTTTTAGTAGCTTCTTATGTGTCCTGTACCTGCAAGCACTACTATATTAAAGAGGGGTCATGTGATGTCCAGGGCCTGGCCCTTCAGGAGGTGTTTTTGGAGTGTGTTACATGCTAGCTGTTGTTGTGACTCTGATTGCTTTATCTCCCTACTTGTAGTGGTGGTTTGGACCTTCCACCAGGTGTGCTTTGATTTGTTCATTGACATAACCCTTGGGACCAGTGGCTGCCCTAGTCTGGATGAGGGGCCGTCTGGTTCAGTCAGTGTCAATCTTGCTCTGGTGGGTACACAGTTACCAGGCATGGATGGGTGTGGTGTGGCATAGGCATGTCCCACCTCCACTGTGGGCCCCTTGTCCATTCCCTGAAATCCCACCTTGTTGGTGATGGGGAGAAAAATGGCAAAACCCCATTCTCTCCTCCCCAGACTGGGTGTCCCAAACCACTCTGTTCAGACCATCTTTACAGTGCCGTGCAGGCATGAGCAGGACAGTTTGTTCCGCTCCACAGTCTCCTGTGCCCCCCAGGTGCTCGGCTGGGATTCAAACCCCAATGTATTAAAGGATCTTGCTCTGCACACCCTGGTTTCAGGGAAGTAGTACTCCAGCCAGCCAGCCAACAAAGGGCCTCTGGCTCCTCACAGTGCCACGTGTGTGTGAGCAGGCTGTTTTGTTCCAGTCCGCAGTCTCCTGTACCTCCCAGGTGCTCGGCTTGGATTCAAACCCCAGTGTCTTAAAGGATCCCACTCTGCATGCCCCAGTTCCAGGGTAGTGCCACTCCACTCAGCCAGCCAACAAAGGCCTCTGGTTGGCGGGCACCTGCAGGGTCTTTTGTCCTTGGAATGGCTCTGTGCCTTCTTCCCACAGCACTTAAGGGAGGGAATTGCTTTCTCTGACTGCAGACTGCACCTCTGAGCTAGTTACCAAGACTGGGACTGGCTCCCCTCCTCCCCAGGTGCATGAACAGGGCAGCTGGCCCCAGTCCAGAGAAAGCCCTGCCGTTAGAAATTGATTCTTTCTCCATTTTGTCCATTCCCTGGTCCGTGGTTTTCTCTTGTCCAAATACAGTCTTACACTTCCACAGCCTCTCTCTTCCTTTTGTCTCTCCACAGAAGGGGATCCCTCCCCTCTGTTCCTATGCCACCCATTTTATCTCTCCCAGTTTGCAATCACATACCTATGGTCTGCCAAGTTGTCCCCGTGGGCTCTTGGAGATGTCTGCCACTCCACAGCCTGTACTCTTGGAATTCCAAGTCCTCTGGCCTCAACAGTGCTGTGTTTGAGGGATGAGGGAACTTCAGGTTCCCCTATTTCACCACCATGTGGACTGGAACCTCACTTGAATTGTCCTTAATAGGTCCCAGTTGTTGAGGGTGTGCCCACATCTGTCAGTGTTCCAAAGGGAGGGATCTCAGACATTGCCTAGTTTCAGGTTAATTGTAAGCCAGATCCTCAGGCAGCAACTTTTAAGGTATGTAAATATATCCACAGTTGTAATCCCTGAAGACTTCCAGACCAGGAGATCTGGAGGTCTTCCTGGGCAATAGTTGCAAAATTCATGTATTTAGACATGTGCTCAAGCTCCTTTTTAGGAGATATCAACAAACTGTGGCAAGGCCTTTTTCACATGAAGACTGAAGATGTATTTCAGTCTGCTGTCTGTGCAGTGCCATGGGGTGGTAGCCTGCCAAGGACTGTCTCTCTGTTGCAGACCCATAGGGCCCAGAAATGCAATTCCCCTTGGCCCCAAGATCCAGGTGCTCAACGAGCATCCCTTTTGTGGTTTGTGCCTATCCATTGGCTGTGGCATGGTGAGCCATGGCTGCAGTGTGCAGGAACAGCGTGCTCTCACTGGAGCTAGCAGGCCTGTGGGTGGTGTGAAAATGATATCTGCCAGTATTGGCACCAACAAGGCAGAAGGAAAACACAAAAATAGCACCTGCCTTCATCCTGAGAGTCCCAGTAGGTTTCTGCTTCTGTGGCAGATGCTTTAAGATTAAGAAATGAGTCTCCTTTGCATATAGTCTAGGAGCCTTTCAAACTGTTGCTTTTGTGCTGTGTTCCAGGAGGAGTGGGTTTGTATACAAACCATTTAAGAGCAGATTTTTCATTCCCTATAGCCATTTGGTTCTCCTGGGAGTAAACACTGTTGGTTTTTAAGGCCAGACATGTTAAGAGCTTACCTCTCTAGCACAGTTCATTAGGGTTGGGTGTCTGATATGGGGCACAAACCCCTCACTTCTCAGGGACAAGCTTCATATTATGAGATTCCTCCTGAGTGTAACTCACTGTGCATTTTCTTGCTAGACCATGTCTAACTGCCTCTCCTACCCATCTTGATGTGGTCCTTCTATATTCTCTTGTGGAAGCACTGTTCAGCTAGCTTTGGGGTCCTTTTCAGAGGGACTTATTCCGTATGTAGCTGTAGATTTGTTGTGTTTGTGGGCAGAGGTGAGTTCAGGATCTTTTCATGCTGTTATCTGGAATCCTTCCCTGAAATCAAATTTTGAGGCTGGAAAGCATGAATACTTATTCAAGTTGCTGCTTCATGGTAATGTAGAGGAATTAAGGAATAGAGACCATCCCTACCACACATATACACATACACACACACCACACACTTAGGGCTTTTGATAATTTCATTTCAATTGAGAGAAATAGAATAGCACCAAGTAAGTAGTAAGCATGGCACAAGAGGTTGGAATTATTTATAAAAATAATTCATCCTCATAGAAACCAGAGGATGTGGAAGAATAAGTGGTATTGGTAACCCTTGTAACTGGGTTACTTTGTTTATCTGATTACTGAAAAGACACAGGATTGTATAACATACAGAAGAGGCTATACTATATAAGAAACTCTGTGATTTATAAACTTGGAACTAAAGTGTGTCTATGGACCAACAGCACTGGCATCACCTGGGAGCTTGTTAGAAGTACAGAATCTCAGGCTATATTCTTGCCCTACTGAATTAGAAACTCAATTTTAGCAAAATCCCTGGGTCATATGTGTGTACATTTAAGTTTGGGCTAGAGGATATAACATGGGGTTCCAATCCTAGATATATCCCTAAGAGTTCTTGGCAGGTTCTGTCTCTTTACAGTTTTTCCAGTCTGTAAAAGACAACTATTTTATACACAACAATTAGTAGAGGGGCCTATATTCAAAAGCTTTAGACTGAAGAAAAAAATCTAAAAAGGAGCATAGGTTTCATGTGTATGATATGTGAAATGCTTTTGTTCTATAGCCATATTGTAAGTCAAACCCATTATACATAACATACATAACACATTCTGGTTTTATATTATTTTGAATTAGAATGTCTGTAATATACTTAATTAAAATGAAGGCAACATACTTGTATTCCTCTTATACACACAAACACATACACACATACATACATCTTTGCCCAGTGTAAAGATAAAGATGATCATCTATTTTATTAAAGGGAAAGAATGGAAAGGATGGGCAACAGCATGTCCAAATCTCAACTAATAAGTAGGTTTGCATTGAATATCAGTATATTTTTAGTAACAGTTGGATGAAGTATACATCAAAGAAATTACCTGAAAATTATTTGAGATTTTTTTTTTGGCAGAAGGGGAGATATGGAAATACTCCCATGCTAATGCTGTAACACTGTGATGCCTATGAACCCAATTTCTTTAAACAAATTTGTATCCATATTTGAATAGATAGTATGTGTATAGTACTACATCCAAAGTCACAAAAGGCACAGTGAAATTAAGGATTTTTTTCTATCCTTATCTCCCAACCCATTGCCCTCCCTGGAGAAAACCTTTCTGATTAATTTCTTCTTTATCCTTCCAGAAATACATATGCATATACAAGCAAATGCTTATAGGTATATATCTTTTCCTTATGTCAATATATATCTTTTCCTTAAGTCAATATATACATATATATATATATATATATATATATATATATATATATATATATTCTCTTCCACAAAATATAACCTGCCACATTCTTCTTAGTGGCTATAATATATATTATACATTATACAATATTATTGTATAAGGATATTTAACCACTCTCCTATATATGGACATTTCAGTTGCTAATATTTTGTCCAAAAATAATGCTAAAGATACAGATTCAAATGTATCTGTATGTGCTAAATACCTAGGAAAGGAATTTCAAGATGTCTCAGAGAAATGTATTTGTATATTAGATATATATTTCCAAATTGTCTTCTATAGAGCTTGTACCAATTTGCACTCCTATTAAAACAATATGAGAGTGCCCATTTCCCATGCTTTAACTGTTAGTAAGTGCCAAACTTCTCATCTTTGCCAAATGTTGCCTTGCTTTGCACTTTTCTCATTAGAAAAATTTGAGAGCCACTTGAATTTCCTTTTTCATGGATGAATTTTGTTCATAACCTCTGCCCATTTTTCTACTGGGCTGCTACTCCCTTTCTTATTGACCTATAAGAGTTTTATATATGCAAGAAGATTAGCCTTTATGATATTAAATACATTTTTTGTCACTTGTCTTTTGATTGGTGTTTTTGTTTTGTTTTAGTTTGTTTTGCCATATAAAATTTTTTAAATGTTTATGTAGTCAAATATAAGGCATTTTAAAATTTTGTTTCTGAGTTTCATGTCATATTTTGGAAAACATGCTCACTACAGGATGTTAACAAAAATTACCAATGTTTTTCTCTAGTACTTTTATGATTTTTAAAAATATTTAAGACTTTGATCCATTTTCAATTCATTTGTACATAAGGTATGAGGTAGGAATGCAATCTCTTATTTTTTTCTAGGTGCTACAGGTTGTTGGTTCTTTTCTTGAATGTTCTGTTCTGTTACATTGAATTGTCCATTCCTAGTATTTTACTAGCATATTGTTTTAATTACTGCTATTCAGTAATGTGTTTTAGTATCTGATAAGTCTAGGAACTCCTTACTTCTCTATCTCAGAACTTTCTAGGGTACATTTCTGTTTCTGTCCCCCAGCCACATGTAAACATTTATGTTTTCCATCATCATAGGTTTACCTTTCTTTCATTTTCTATAATGGAGCCATAAAATATGCAGTCTTTTACATCTGTAAAAGACTACACACACTAAGCATAATATTTTTGAGGTTTATCCATGTTGTAGTATGTATCAGTAGTTTCTCTTTATTGCTGAATTTCATGAAATGGATATATAATGCATTTTGTTTATCCATTCATTAGCTACTGGAAATTTGGATTATTTTCACTTTTTTGATATTATGAATAATGCTATTATGAATACTCACATACAAGTCTTTGTGTGGACACATGTTCTCATTTCTCTTGGGTAACAAGGAGTGGGATTGCTACATGTTATGGTTAGCATAATTCTTAAGAAACTTCCAAACTGTTTTCCAAGATAGCTGTACCATTTTACATTCCCACCAGCGGTGTATGTGGGTTTCAGTTTCTCCATATTTTTGTCAACATTATTTTTTTATAGTTGTTATAATGGTATTTCACTGTAGATTTAATTTGATAAACATCATTTTATGTGCTCATTAACCATTCATATATATTTTTTGGTGAGTTGTCTGCGCGAATCTTTTACCCATATATTTTTGTTAATGTTTATTTATTTTAGAGAGCACAAGCAGGGGAGGGGCAGAGAGAGAGGGAGACAGAGAATTCTAAGCAGGCTTTGAGCTGTCAGCACAGAGCCTGATGCAGGGCTTGAACTCATGAACCGTGAGATCATAACCTGAGCTGAAGTTGGACACTTAACCAACTGAGCCACCAAGGTGCCCCTCTTTTGCCCATATTTTGACTGGGTTGGTTTCTTCTTAACCAAGTTATAAGAATTCCTTATATATTCTGGATACGAGTCCTTTATCAGATAGAAATGATTTGCACATATTTCCTATCAGTCTACAGTTTGTCTTCTTACTCAGTGGAGTCTTTTGAAGAGCAAAAGTTTTCAATTATAAAATCTAATTTATTTTTTGCCTTTATTGCTTGTGTTTTTTTTTAATAGAAATTTATTGTCAAATTGGTTTCCATACAACACCCAGTGCTCATCCCAACAGGTGCCCTCCTCAATGCCCATCACCCACTTTCCCCTCCCTCCCACCCCCTATCAACCCTCAGTTTATTCTCAGTTTTTAAGAGTCTCTTATGGTTTGACTCCCTCCCTCTCTAACTTTTTTTTTCCTTCCCCTCCTCCATGGTCTTCTGTTAAGTTTCTCAGGATCCACATAAGAATGAAAACATATTGCTTGTGCTTTTTGATGTTATATCTAATAAATCCTTGCCTACCCCAGTGGTTCTCAACTGGAAGCAGTTTTGCCCCCAGGGGACATTTGGCAGTATCTAGAGATATATTTTGTTGTGTCATCAGCTGAGAGGGAGTTGCTACTTGGGTCTAGTGGAAGAGGCCAGGGATGCTGCTAAACATCCTAGAATGCACAGTACAGCCCACAACACAGAATTACCTGGCCCATCACGTAAATAGGACCAGATTGAGAAACCCTGACCTAACCCAGCCATGAAGATATTCTCCTTTGTTTTCTTGGATAATTTCAGCTCTTATATTTTGGTCTGTGATCCACATTGAGTTCATTTTTGTGTATAATGTGAGGAAGGCATCGAAATTCACCTGTTGCATGTGGATATGAGTTGTCTCAGTATCATTTGTTGAAAAGACAAATGGAGAGCTGGCCCTTATGAATTATCTTTCCCCTTTTTAAAAAATCACTTGTCCATAAATGTTGAGGTTCTAACTTTTTTTCAATTGATGTTTCAATGATACATTTTTTCAATATTTTTACTTTTAACTTACCTATATCATTTGAAGAGGTTTTTTCTTTTTTGTAGGTAACATATAGTCTAGTCATGTTTTTTTTTAATCCATTCTGACAGTTGGTATGTTTACATCATTTACATTTAGCCTAATTATTGATATGTTTGGATTTGGGTCAACTGTTCTAATTTACCTCCTTTTCCCCCATTTGTTGCCACCTTTTGGATTATTTAAATTTTTTTTTTTTTTTTAGTATTCTGTTTTAATTTATTGTGTTTTTGACTATATCTCTGTGTTGTTTTTTAAGTAGTTTCCCTAAGGATTACAATATACATACTTTTTAGAGTCTATGTAGAATCAATAGTTGCCACTTAAACTGTGGTGTAGAAATCTTACTACTTTATAGGTCTCATTACCTTCTCCCTTACGTTGTAGTTATTTAATGTAATCTACATATATTAGAAAAATCCTTAGACAATGTTATTTTTGCTTTCAATTATAAAAAATAAAGTCACACCTCATTTTATTGTGCCTCACTTTATTGTGCTTTGCAGGTATTGCATTTTTCACAAATTCAAAGGTTTGTAGCAACCCTATATCTGCCGAGTCTGTTGGTGCCATTTTCCCAGCAGTATTTGCTCACTCTGTGTGTCTGTGTCTCATTTGGGTAATTCTCAAAATATTTCAAACTTTTTCACTATTATATTTGTTATGATGATCTGTAATCAGTGATAAAAATTCATTGAAAACTCAAATAATTGACATTTTTTAGCAATAAAGTATTTTTTAATTATGTACATTGTTTTCTGGACATATGCTGTTGCACACTTAATAGTGTAAACAATACTATTATATTTTTTTGGTTTGACTCACTTTATTGTGATAAAAAAATTGACTCACTTTATATAAAGTGTGATATCACTTTATTATGGTGGTCTTGAACTGAACCCACAATATCTTCAAGGTATGCCAGTATTTTAAAGAACAGAGAAAATTTATTATTGAGATTTTTACTGTTTCTGTTTTCATCATTCATTCCTGATGTTCCCAGTTTCCTTCTGACATAATTTTCCTTTTGCCTGAAGAATTAGAACACAATTTCTGGCCATGACTTCTTTTGTGTTGTTTTTTTTTAAGTTTTTAAAAAATGTTTTATTTATTTTTGAGAAAGAGAGACAGAGTGCAAGCAGGGGAGGGGGCAGAGAGAGAGCGAGACACAGAACCAAAGCAGGCTCCAGGCTCAGCTGTCAGCACAGGTCATGATCTCACAGTTCGTGGGATCAAGCCCCACATCAGGCTTTACACTGCCAGCATGGAGCCTGCTTGGGATTCTCTCTCTCTCTCTCTCTCTCCCTCCCTTTCTCTTTGCCCCTCCCTGGCTTGTGTGCACTCTGTCTCTCTCAAATAAATAAATAAACATTTTTTACCTTATTCCTGATGTATAATTTTTGATACAGGATTCTGATTTGGCAGTTCTTTTTAGTGCTTAAAAGTGTTGTGCCATTTCCTTCTGACATTTTTGGTTTTTGACCAAAATATGCTGTCATTTGAATTATTCTTTTAAAAATAATTCAGCATTTTCTCTGACTGCTTTCAGATTTTTCTTTAATTTTCAGCAATTTGATTTTGACAGGCCCTAAAGTGAATTTCATTAGGTTTATCTTATTTTAGGCTCACTGAGCTTTTTGAATTTGTCAGTTATATCTCTTGGCAAGTTGGGGAAACTTTCATCCATTGTTTCTTGCAGCATTTTTTTCTGCAAACTCTTTATTCCTCTCTTGGAACTCTAATGACATAAAAGCAAGGCCTTTGGCATTATTCCACAGGTCCCTGGGCTCACTTTATTTTTTTCAAAGAGGTTTTATTGAAGAAAGTTTAATCAATTTCTTATGTTGTTCAATACAGTTTATTTCTATGAATCCATCTTTAAGTTAACTAACTTTTCTCTCTCATCTTCATTCAATTTAGCCCATCTGACAAGTTTTCATTTAGATTTTATGTTTTTAGTTCTAAAATTATAGCTTCTCTTTGTTGACTTGGTCCTTCCATTTGTTTTAAGAATATCCATATGTTACTTTATTCTCTCTCATGGAAATTTCCCCCTTTGGAAAAGCTCCTGATACTTGGCCTATTTATTTTCCTTTTAACTCTTTCTCAGAGAGTCAGATGCAGAATACACAAAATAAAAATCTGGTTGTTTTTATTTGACAGAAACAGTGCAAGTGGGGGAGGGGCAGAGAGAGAATCCCAAGCAAGCACCACCCTCCCAACACAGAACCCAATTCAGGGCTCGAACCCATGAAGAAGCCGTGTGAGATCATGACCTGAACCGAAACCAAGAGTCAGACGCTTAACCAACTGAGCCACCCAGGTGCCCAAAACTCTGGTTACTTTAGATGAATGGTGATGTACTGTGTTCATATGGTCAGAATTATTTCTTTGGCTAATTTTTCTCATTTCCAGCTTGGAAAGACAGAGGAACATGGGGTTCAGAGATCTGGATATGCATGTTGCTTCTGCTAATTTCTAGCACTGTATTACTGACAAGTCTCACCACCTCTCTGAGCCATGTCTTCATGAGGGTTGAATGGATCTCTGAGTTGCTCTTGTGCTCTAGCATTCTAGGCTCTCTGTTTTGTGGGACATGGAAAGCAACATGTCCGTTTGTCCTCTGGTTATTTCACCCCTGCCCTTGTCGTCTTAGGACAATGGTGGAAGACTGTTTTATGATATTACAGTGAGCTTAAGAACTTTAAAAGTCTGGGGCGCCTGGGTGGTGCACTCGGTTAAGCATCCGACTTCAGCCAGGTCACGATCTCGCGGTCCGTGAGTTCGAGCCCCGAGTCGGGCTCTGGGCTGATGGCTCAGAGCCTGGAGCCTGTTTCCGATTCTGTGTCTCCCTCTCTCTCTGCCCCTCGCCCGTTCATGCTCTGTCTCTCTCTGTCCGAAAAATAAATAAACGTTGAAAAAAAAAAAAAACTTTAAAAGTCTTAGAAAACAAGATCACTCTTGACCAAATACCTACTGGAGGAAGCAAGATTTAGTCTTAGTGGGAGGTCGTACTTTCCATATGATGTACAGGTGGATGCTAACATCTCTTCTTTCCAATTATGGAAGTCTTCTCAGCATCTAATTGGAGCCCCTTCTTCCGAAGTTTTCCAAGTTCTGCCCAGCCTCTTTATTCCAGCCTTGTCAGGCCCTTTCTGGTCTGCCCTGGGATGCTCTGTCCTTACACTACTGCTTTCTTTCCTTTCCACAGCTACTTCAGCTCTCGGCTGCTGCTGTGGACAAAGGACGTAGTGTAGGTGAGGTCCTGCAGTCGGTGCTGCGCTACGAGAAGGAGCGACAGCTGGATGAGGCGGTGGGAAATGTTACACGGCTGCAGCTGCTGGACTGGCTGATGGTGAACCTGTGATCGGCGCCCACCCACTGCTTTCCCTTCTCCCCATCCCTTCTTACTTCCACAGCTCTCCTCTCCATATCCTTACAGAGCCCTATCATACCACTCACATCAAAGACACGTCATCTTATGCTAGTCACTGGATTTTGCAGATTTTCCCGTCCATGCAAGCAAGGACACAAAATTAAAAAGATTACAATGAAAGGACTCCAGGTGTTTGGTTTCCTTGGGATCCAATGGACAATAAGGTCAAGAAATTTCAGGAATTAAAAAATAATCAGATGGATAACAAGAAGAAAACTAGTGCTGGACTGAGAGGCCTGCTAAGGTGTTTCTATGTATCCTGTCTGTGCTACAACTTGCAGATCTCTGGCCTTAAAATGTTCCCTAAGAATAAGACTATTAAGCCATTATAATCATGCAAATCACAAAGTATCTTCTATTCAACCTGAATCATTCTCATTATGATATGGAGGACTTGGCTTCTTCTCCTATCTCTGTAGAACAATGGTCTTCCTCAATTTTATTCATAGTTGGTGTCAAAAAAGGCCCAGAAGACCTGAGTTCTATTGCCACGTCTATACTTTTCTGGCTATAGGACCTGGGACAAGTCACCTGTTAGGACATTTCTCCCACCTAAGGCATTTTCTGTTCTTACCCTCAACTTTCTGTGAAATTTTATATTTTTGATCTTGCTAGAAACTTTCTCCTTTGGTTCCTAATTTCTGTATTAATTCCATCTCTTGGGGGCTCTACTCAATTCTGTCAACCCCTGGAATATTTATCTTTCCTATTTCCTTTTGACCCTCTGCTATTCTCATTCTGTTTCACCTTTCCTGGGTAAAAGGTGTCTCCCTTCATGGAATATGACACAGTGATTAAAAGGAAAACTATAAAGTCAGGTATATTTTCTATGTTGTTTATGAGGTTATGATCTTAAGTTTCTTGTAAAATTGTATCTGTTCTATAATTACAATCATATAAAGATTATGTATTCATGTAGATAAGGACTAGTAAACCAAAAGAACTTGATTAGATTTTGAGGATGCTGGATGAATGAACATATCCTGTTGTTTACTCGACTTCCCTTCCTTTGGGAAATATTCTGTCCCCTACTCCACATTCCAAGAGAGGCATCAGTCACGGTGCTACCACCATCACAGTATAGGCTTGTGACCCAGGCTGGCCAACCACAGGATCCCAATATCTCAGACATAGTGCTTGGTTCAAATCCAAGAATTTCTGAGATTTTCCTGCCAGCACTGCATCTTTTGACTGGATAATGGTGGTTACTTTAACATCTTGGCAGAGCTTGTCTTTAGAATGAAAACCACAAAAAGAAGCAAAACTAATAGGTGATGAGGGAGTCTGAGCCCTATGACCTTGTCTGAACTTTTAGATTCTGCTGTGCCTGAAACTACACTTACTTACACCTCCTGATTCCCCAATTACATAAGCCAATAGATGTCCTTTGTTGCTTAAATTAGTTAATAGCTGAATTCAAACTAATTTTTCATTTTCATTTTCAAATAAGAGTCCTAACAGGTTAGCTGTCTTGTGGGGAAAAGAAAAAAAATTCTTTTATTTAGAGTTCTATTAGTGATACTATACCATTGAATACTTACCCCTCCCCCCCACCCCACACATACATTGTTTTATCTGGTTGAGGGCATAAGAAGGGAGTGTAGGTGCAAGGACATTCTCCCGCATCTCTCATAATAGGAATCATGCTTAACTAGCCATATGAATAAAGTTTTTTTAAAAAAAAAAACCTTTATGCATTAAAAAACAATCTCTGTAATATTGTACAATATAAGTGCTGTCTCTAATAAAAATCCTTGGTGGAAAGGAACAGGACACACCTTCAGCAAAGGTCATACAATAGGTGGTAAAATATTCGTGTTTTTGGATGAGGAGTTTTTACTTTGATGCCCTGGGGAGGTTTTGGACTCCTCTGGTCCAACAAATACCTCTGGCTTTCTGGAAGCTTCTGTTAGCTGAGGCAACTGGACAACTTCAGATGTGTGCTGGAGAATGCCCTGCTGATCACCTGAATTCTGAACCTGCTTAGCGGTGCCACCTTTTATTTTGTCTATGGTCTCTTCTTTGATGGTCACCTCTGCCAAAGGAGAGAGAAGACAGAAGGAACAAGTGTTCAAATGTGAATTATATTCTATTAGACCATAAATCACTTTGGGAAAATCCTGGTAGTAATGATATAAAAACAATTCATTTGTAAAGAGCATTCTCTGTGTCAGGCATTATTCTAAGCACTTTACATTTATTAATTTCTTTGAGCCTTTTCACAACCATAGAGAATAGGCATTATTCTCATTCTCATAAATGAAGAAACTGAGACACAGGGAAGTTAACTAAATTGCCCAAGGGCCTAGACCTGGTAAATGGTAGAACCAGAATTAATCCCAGGCAACCTGACCCCAGGGATGATGTACATAACCATGAGGCTATATTGCATATAAAAGATATCTGCATAATGCCATAATCAGTCTGATAAAAATTCAAAAGCTAATTATAGGCAAGCCAGAGGAGGACACAGTGAAAGAAAAGGAAAGGACAAGAAAAGAATTGAAGACAGAGAAAAATGGAAAATCCTAATGATAACAGGGCAAAAAGGGGGGCAAATCCAGCTAGAAGCAAGACTCCTGAAAGAGGTTATACTCAAAAGTGAGAAATGGCAGGCTCCTGGTGATGTAGTCAGAATAATTATCCAAGGTGGAGGTCAGAGAAATTGACATACAATCCTCCAGAGGTACCCGATCCCTGGACTATAGGAAGAGGACTGACTGTACCTTTTTTGCCCAAGGGATGATGCCCTTGAACCTTTTCCTTCCGAGCCTCAGAGGGGAAACAGAGACTGGGTTTCCTCAGGGTCTGGGGCCTGGACCGTGGTTTGAAATTCCGTGGCTCATGAATCCAAGCATGCTTGAGGGCCTGGTCAGGGGTCATGCGAAGAGAAGGTTCCCATCTATACACCAACAAAGCCCAGCATGGGTTATTGTTTTGCTTCCCTTTCTAATGTTGAAAATATTTAAAAAGACCCTGACAACCTCAATAAGGTATAATAAAAGTAGTTCGTTCTTAACCAATCTAAGCTGCGTTATACCTCAAAGATATCATAGATATCAAAGATATCAAAGATAACAACATATAAAGTACCTGGAAACAACTATGAAAATAATCTTTTTAAGAAATTTGCATGACAAACCAGGGAACATATGAGAGCCCAAATCTTCCAGAGTTCCTGGAAATTCCCTCAAAAGAAATATTATATTATAGAAAATCTTAACTGCTTGGGATTTAGGGTTCGGTAAACTAAGATCAAAACAAAGAGATGCTTAATTTCAATTCCCAAAACTTGGGACTTCAATTATATCACACAGAACATTATAGAATGCTAGAATATTAAGCTTATAAGGAGATTTGGGTATAATCTAGTCAAACTTCCAATGCAGTGACAAGGCATCTGACAGAAACTTCAACACAGAATCATCTTGCTATTCTTTTTTTTTTTTTTAGCTATAATATTCTTGTCTTTATTTTTTTAATATATGAAATTTATTGTCAAATTGGTTTCCATACAACACCCAGTGCTCATCCCAAAAGATGCCATCTTCAATGCCCTCACCTACCCTCCCCTCCCTCCCACCCCCCATCAACCCTCAGTTTGTTCTCAGTTTTTAAGAGTCTCTTATGCTTTGGCTCTCTCCCACTCTAACCTCTTTTTTTTTTCCTTCCCCTCCCCCATGGGTTTCTGTTAAGTTTCTCAGGATCCACATAAGAGTGAACACATATGGTATCTGTCTTTCTCTGTATGGCTTATTTCACTTAGCATCACACTCTCCAGTTCCATCCACATTGCTACAAAAGGCCATATTTCATTCTTTCTCATTGCCACGTAGTATTCCATTGTGTATATAAACCACAATTTCTTTATCCATTCATCAGTTGATGGACATTTAGGCTCTTTCCATAATTTGGCTATTGTTGAGAGTGCTGCTATAAACATTGGGGTACAAGTGCCCCTATGCATCAGTACTCCTGTATCCCTTGGGTAGATTCCTAGCAGTGCTACTGCTGGGTCATAGGGTAGGTCTATTTTTAATTTTCTGAGGAACCTCCACACTGTTTTCCAGAGTGGCTGCACCAGTTTGCATTCCCACCAACAGTGCAAGAGGGTTCCTGTTTCTCCACATCCTCTCCAGCATCTATAGTCTCCTGATTTGTTCATTTTGGCCACTCTGACTGGTGTGAGGTGATGTCTGAGTGTGGTTTTGATTTGTATTTCCCTGATGAGGAGTGACGTTGAGCATCTTTTCATGAGCCTGTTGGCCATCTGGATGCCTTCTTTAGAGAAGTGTCTATTCATGTTTTCTGCCCATTTCTTCACTGGATTATTTTTCGGGTGTGGAGTTTGATAAGCTCTTTATAGATTTTGGATACTAGCCCTTTGTCTGATATGTCATTTGCAAATATCTTTTCCCATTCCGTTGGTTGCCTTTTAGTTTTGTTGATTGTTTCCTTTGCAGTGCAGAAGCTTTTTATCTTCATGAGGTCCCAATAGTTCATTTTTGCTTTTAATTCCCTTGCCTTTGGGGATGTGTCAAGTAAGAAATTGCTGTGGCTGAAGTCAGAGAGGTCTTTTCCTGCTTTCTCCTCTAGGGTTTTGATGGTTTCCTGTCTCACATTCAGGTCCTTTATCCATTTTGAGTTTATTTTTGTGAATGGTGTAAGAAAGTGGTCTAGTTTCATTCTTCTGCATGTTGCTGTCCAGTTTTCCCAGCACCATATGCTAAAAAGACTGTCTTTTTTCCATTGGATATTCTTTCCTGCTTTGTCAAAGATTAGTTGGCCATACGTTTGTGGGTCTAGTTCTGGGGTTTCTATTCTATTCCATTGGTCTATGTGTCTGTTTTTGTGCCAATACCATGCTGTCTTGATGATTACAGCTTTGTAGTAGAGGCTAAAGTCTCTACTTTACCTCCTGCCTCCTGCTTTGGCCTTCTTCTTCAAAATTACTTTGGCTATTCAAGGCCTTTTGTGGTTCCATGTGAATTTTAGGATTGCTTGTTCTAGCTTCAAGAAGAATGCTGGTGCAATTTTGATTGGGATTGCATTGAATGTGTAGATAGCTTTGGGTAGTATTGACATTTTAACAATATTTATTCTTCCAACCCATGAGCACGGAATGTTTTTTCCACTTCTTTACATCTTCAATTTCCTTCATAAGCTTTCTATAGTTTTCAGCATACACATCTTTGGTTAGATTTATTCCTAGGTATTTTATGCTCTTGATGCAATTGTGAATGGGATCAATTTCTTTATTTGTCTTTGTTTCTTCATTATTAGTGTATAAGAATGCAACTGATTTCTGTACATTGATTTTGTATCCTGCAACTTTGCTGAATTCATGTATCAGTTCTAGCAGACTTTTGGTGGAGTCTATCAGATTTTCCATGTATAATATCATGTCATCTGCAAAAAGTGAAAGCTTGACTTCATCTTTGCCAATTTTGATGCCTTTGATTTCCTTTTGTTGTCTGATTGCTGATGCTAGAACTTCCAACACTATGTTAAACAACAGTGATGAGAGTGGACATCCCTGTCTTGTTCCTGATCTTAGGGAAAAAGCTCTCAGTTTTTTACCAGTGAGGATGATGTTAGCTGTGGGCTTTTCATAAATGGCTTTGATGATCTTTAAGTATGTTCCTTCTATCCCGACTTTCTCAAGGGTTTTTATTAAGAAAGGATACTGAATTTTGTCAAATGCTTTTTTTGCATCAATTGACAGGATCATATGGTTCTTCTCTTTTCTTTTATTAATGTGATGTATCACGTTGATTGATTTGTGAATGTTGAACCAGCCCTGCATCCCAGGAATGAATCCCACTTGATCATGGTGAATAATTCTTTTTATATGCTGTTGAATTCGATTTGCTAGTATCTTATTGAGAATTTTTGCATCCATATTCATCAGGGATATTGGCCTGTAGTTCTCTTTTTTTACTGGGTCTCTGTCTGGTTTAGGGATCAAAATAATACTGCCTTCATAGAATGAGTCTGGAAGTTTTCCTTCCCTTTCTATTGTTTGGAATAGCTTGAGAAGGATAGGTATTATCTCTGCTTTAAACATCTGGTAGAACTCTCCTGGGAAGCCATCTGGTCCTGGACTCTTATTTGTTTGGATATTTTTGATAACTGATTCAATTTATTCGCTGGTTATGGGTTCATCTTGCTATTCTTGAGTATTTTTAGTGACAAGGCACTTACTCACATAATTAGCTATTCCAGTATTGATAAAACTAATTCTTTAAAAATTCTTCATTTTAATTGAGCCTAAATTTACACTTCCCAGGAACTTGCACACTAATAACAGACCCAGGTTCTAATTCTACCTACTAACATTACAGTAGTCCCCCCCTTCTCCATAGGGTAATACATTCCACCCCCAATGGATGCGTGAAACTGGACAGCACAAACATCTGTATATACTATGTGTTTTCTTATATACATACCTATGATAAAACTTAATTTATAAATTAGGCACAGTAAGAGATTCACAACAATAACTAATAATAAAATAGATTAAGTATAATAATATACTATAAGAAAAATTATGTGAATGTGGTCTCTTCCTCTCAAAACATCTTCTAGTGTCATACTCACCCTTCTTATGATGTGAGATGATAAAATGCATATGTGATGGGATTAAGTGAGGTGAATGACACAGGCAGTGTGATGTAGTGCTAGGCTACCAATGACCTTCTGACGAGATGTCAGAAGGAGGATCATCTGCTTCTGGACCACGGTAGACTGTGAGTAACTGAAACCACGGAAAGTGAAACCGCGGGTTAGGGGGGGCCACTGTATAGAGAATGGGACAACCCACCTGTATTTTATGGTACAATCCTCCAACTATCCAAAAACACTTACATTGCTACTAAGTGTTGCTCATATGATATGGTTGCCACCTTCCTGCACAGGAGATTCCAGCTATTGTCTTACTGGTGTCCACCATGCTGGGGATAGCTTTTAACTGCAGGTAGATGGCATTAATATTGTAGACTCATCAAGCTCATAAACAACTCAATCTCCCAGTTCTTTTTCAAATGAACTGCTGTTAAGCTACAACTCCCCACAGGACTTTACATTTACCTCTCTTAAATTTGACTCAAAACTTCTAGTCTCTCATTCCAAAAATTTGCTAATTAGTAAAAAGAAGAAGAAGAAGGGAAAGAAAAAGGAATGCTCAGATAATGGGCCCATTAGAGTGACTGCTTCTTGCAAGTTGTGAACAGCCAGCCCTTTGCTCTAAAAAAGAAAATAATTTTTCTTGGTTCTGAGCTGTGTTCTGGATGGCTGGGGTTTATGGATAATTCACCTCAGTCTCAGTAGTGAGTTTTTGTCATTTGTTAAATCACATTCATTTTATAGCCTCAGCAAGAAGCTGGCAGTGGGTGGTGACATGGAGATAATGATGGAGTACAGGATCCTTCTCTATCTCCATTCTACAGATGAGTAGCATGACCCCCAACCTTCAGAAGTACTTGACGGCTTATCCACTGAGCTAGTGCACAAATGCCAGAAGAGTATTTTGCTAAAACTACTCCATCCCACTGGAAGAATGAGAGGCCATAAACCTATGGTCTCTAAAAATGCTAAACACTTATAGGACTGATATAACTAGAAGGCACCTTAGGAATACCCGTATTATACAGAAAAGGAAACTGAAGCCCACAGAGAGACAATGACTTATCAAATATCATGCAGCTAATCTATTTGCCATTCAGTGGAAACACACTTGCAAAACTTCTTTTAAAATAATGACAAGAGCTAACATGTTCTAAACACCTTCTAAATTAGGCACTGCTCTGAGTGCTTTTTTTACTGGTCTTTTTTTCACTGTGACTTGACTGAAGTACAGAACCTAATTTCTCAGAGTCAAAATAAGCATATAAGCTTTTTTGTAAAAGCTGTACAAAACAAATGGTTTATAGATAACCCCTTCCCTATTTCCTCAATACAAAGAGGATTTAGGCTTTATTTCCTAGGGAACTAGGGAGGGAACCAGAGACATACACTGGGTATGTATGTAAACAGTTACAACATAGAGGAAGTTGACTTCAGTTCATGAAGCAAAAGCTATTCAGAACTTGCCTACACCTTGCTGCCTGGCAGTTTGAGGCCAAGAAGGCAAGTTCTACCCACACACTGTAATCCAGGGCAAGTCACTGTTTGAGCCTCAGACTCCACATCTCAAAATTAAGCAAATCATCCACTTGCTAATCACACAGGAAGGGAAGAGAGCAGTCTGATGAGGGAAAGCATTATATAGACTTCAAGCTCTATGGTCAGTATTTACTATTATTTTTATAACTGTGTCCCAGTCCCAGACTTTCACCAGCAAATGAGTGGGAAAGTACAGTGTTTAAGAGGACACCTAGAGGCAAAGACACCATGACAAACTCACACCAAACATCTTCTGAGAAAGTCCAGGAAGCTGGCATCGTAGGTTTTCAGCACCATCGTGAGATCCTTGGAATCTGGGTATCTTTTTCTCCCCCTGTTGTTGGTCATATTTTTAGGAAAACCTTTGGAATCTTTGGAGATACAACATTCTGTGTTTAGTTCCAGGTGTTAATATCCATTGGTCACATCACAGCTTTTTACTCAACCATGCTGCTTCTTGGAATGGTCTTTGCAGCTCTATCTCAGTCCTATACCATACCCCTCCCATACACACGAACATGCCCTCAGTCTCAGTCAGACAGAAAGAACCACATGTAGATTATCCAGTGAATGCAATTAACCTTTACAAACAATACTCCCTACTATCCAGTATGTTCTGAGCCTCCTTCCTGCCTCCTCCTCCCCAAATCAAATGACTTAAATGGTTTAACATTAACCAAGGTAAAATAATAATGATAATGATAATACAATAATAATAAATCTAAAGTGACAAAAACATCAGCTCTGAACAGAAAAAGATGTTGTCTATTCTTGGATTTTCTATGCCCTCTCTCCTTTCTCACTAGCCCAATAAAATGAGAATTTGGGATATGCCTAAAGTATAACAAGAAAGTTATTGTAGGAGAATCATCTGCTTTCAGAACTCATTTACAAGCCACACAAGCAAATAAATCGCATTACTTTCTATAGTCACATCAAAATTTTGTCCATAAATTGGAATCACCAAACTTGGTTTGTTGCTTAAGACACAGTCTGGAAGTCTCTTTTCTTCAGTCATTTTTCACTGATTAAAACCCTTACCAAAGGTATTTGTCATGCCTGAAAAGAAGCCCTGAAGACATCTCCAGAGGTTTCCCTAAAATGCTCTGTGCAGTGCTTTGAAGGTGAGGCCACTCATCTGGATATCTATACTCTGGTGTGCATGTTCAGAAAAGACCACTTTTGCTCATACCTTGTAAATCTGCATAAGGATGGACATGAACAGATACATACACTTTGCATACTAAACTGAACTCTCACAAAAACTCAGTGGGGTTCACATGATGGGCATTCTGGAAGGTGTATAGTGAAGCCCTTCTATTACTTTTGTAATCAATACAATTTGTGGGTCCTCAAAAAGAACATCTGCTCATACTGAATTCCTAGAAGAAACCACAAATGTGTATATACACATACATGGGCATGTGTATCTACAGACATAAAAATAAATTGGGGACATTGCACAGGGTATATAGGTCTTGTGAACTCATATAAACCCCATTTCCTTTGTTCAAACCCCATTTCCTTTTTTACTGTGGCACTAGTACTCCCATTTGATCTTATATTTCTCTTTTTACAAATGACCGAAGAATCAGGCTCACAGGCTTATAAAAATAACAGCTCATGAAGTTGTCAGTATGTAATTGTTTTTCTTGTTCAAGTTTTTCTCATTGCTCTGACACTCCCCAATATTTAATTATTATCTCCATCTCCTTTTTGCAGCCTGGAGCATCTAAGTAGCTTACTACCCTTGAGGCAACATCACTTTCTGCTAATCAAACATATAAACTACAAGTTGCTGGGGTTTGAGGAGCTTTTGGCAGCCCAAATATGGGCAAGGGAGAGCCAAGAATTGAGGTGAACATATTGTTTCTCCAACTTACTTTATCATAAGAATCACAAAGAGCTGTTGTTAGAAACTGACTCTTGAGTTCCACCTCAAATCTGCTATATCATAGGTTATATCGGAAGATAATGGGAATTAGCATTTTTGCCAAGTTCCTAACTGATTCTTTTCTTTTTTAAGTTTATTTTTAGGGTGTAAGGGGACACAGAGAGAGAGGGAAGAGAGAATCCCAAGCAGACCCCATGCTGTCAGCACAGTGCCCCATGTGGGGCTCAATCTCATGAACCATGAGATCATGATCTGAGCAGAAATCAAGAGTCAGATGCTCAACGGACTGAGCCACCCAGGCTCTCCTCTCCAGCTCTGATTCTTATAATCAGATAAAGTTCGGGAAACACTGAAGAGGATGCAGCTCCCAATAAAGCCTTTTCTTATGCAGGAAGTGAAGATCTGTGGATGTTGCCACCAAAAACACATCATTATTTTAAAGCCTCAATGCTGATGGTAAAAATCAGTACTCTATGAACCAGACACTCTTACCATGCCTTATATTACTTTCCTTTTAGTGCCCCCCACTATAATTTTGACTTCAGGGAACACCACTATCCCTACTTTTCTTTCCCTAAATACTTTGAAATCCAAAAGGCTGAATTAAATATGGTGGATAGGAAAAATATATTTGGGGTTAAAAGACCAATTCCATTGCTCTATGTATAAGTTATACAAACAAGCCAGCCAGATCTTCCTACCTAGCCATCAGACTGCTCTAGAAGAAGTGTTAGTGCATGGGCACTGTTCTAAAGCAACCAGGACACTGATCATGCCCAAAGGGAAGGTCTTCAAAGCTCTGACTACAAGGTGACATCTCAACGATTTAACCATTGGAGTGGCATGGGACTGACCGATCAGAAAGGATGACATCTTTGGCACTGAAACAAGATCATGAGGTCTGCTTGCCAGGCCTTAAAATGTTAGTTTCTGGATCACAGAGTCCAATGAGTCCTGGAAAAGAGGCCAGGGAGCCTGCAGCTGTGGCAGTGGTTTTTTACCAAATTGTTCAGATGGAGGCTACATTTTAACCCCCCACATGATTGAACCAGTGTATATGACTCATCACTAACATGACTAAAACATTTTAGTCCAGAAGGATCCCCCATTAGGGTATCTTTAACTCTTTTGTTGATGGGGCAAGTTAAAGAAAGTAGAGGATTCCCCCCCAAATTTTGGGGGGCCCTCTTGGGTGGAAATAAGATGTGAGATGGCTAAGAGTGATGGAGATTCCACAGCCAATATAAGCCTGTAAATTGACCTGACAAGAATGGCTCATCAGAAATGTCATTCCAGATGGCGCAGAGCCCCTAATTGTGGAGTCCCTTTTCCCTCACATCTGGCTTCGTTCCATGTGGCTGAACTTCCATTTCACTATGGCTTTTTTTTTTTTTTCATAAGAATCCCTTAGGTTCTTGTGATTCTTTAAAAGGATTTTAGATATGGGACTGAGTTCATCTTTGTGGTACATAGTGCCCTGGAAACCCTGCCTCAGTTGGACCTGAGGTAGATCATTGATCTACCTGTCCACATTGTACAGCACCAATCAAATAGAAAGGCAGAGGGTCAGAAAATCCAGAGCCTGGAAACAGCATGGGGCCATCGATGAGGCTTAATTCCAACAATTAGGCAGATGTCCTCCACATAACTGGCAAGCCACAACATACCTACAGCCAAACTGTTCTGACAACCTTTATTTACCCATTTCATAGCCAAGTTTCAATGATCTTGGCATAGTAAAGATATGGGGATTTAAGAGAATTTCAGCAGGAAAGAAATGCTCCATTATTTATATAACAAAGAAATTTCCCACTCTTCTGGAAAAGAAGCTTCTGCTCTTTGATTTCCCTGAACAGTACATAGTGTGAAAGGGGAAACTGCTTGCAGACATAAGGAGAATTTACAGGAGATGACATAATTATAATATTTCAAGTTTTCAAGATCTGCTGATAGATTTTCTGAACAGGAACCTGGTTATTTTTATGCCAAGACCTCCTTTGCAATGTGACTGCCCCATCCTATCTCCATCATGCTTTCTGGTACCACTTCTCAGCATCTTTTTACTTTTCTAACAGAAACTCCCAATCACAGCTTGCCCTTTGGGATGGAGCCATGGGAAGAGAACTAAATGGGGTTTAGAGTATGGAAGATATCTTCAAGGTCTGTAAAAGCTCATCATCACAATGGGAGAAAGAGATTTAGACCTGGGGACTTACCAAAAAATGTCTGTCTCCTGGAGGCTGTCTGAATGAAGTGGGTTGGCGGCAGGCCCAGCACCTTCAACAAATACAATGCAGTGGGTTCACTCTTGTGGACTCACACATTAGAGCTGGTGGGACTTTGGCCAAACTTTGCTTCTACAGACAAGGACCCGAGGATATTAAGTGATAACCTCAAGTCAGTGGCAAAAAGGCCCAGAGCATGGATCTTCTGACTCCTAATTTAGGGCTGTTTCAGTATCCTGAGGATCAATATTAGCCATGTTATTCTAAATAAGCATTAGCACCAACTAGAGGTAGGCCACTCTAGATGGCAGCCAGATCTCATTGTCAGAATAAATAAACCAGTGTACATGCTAGCCACCCTTGAATTAAGGAATGACCTCCCTGGGAAGGGAGGAGGAGAAAAGGAGGTAGAAATCACCAGATGGGCATCAGTCTACTATTTGACAAAATATCTTCTTGAAAAGAAAAGTGTAAACGTTATTATTACCTAAATTATTTTTTAATGTTTATTAATTTTGAAAGAGAGAGAGATAGAGAACGACCAGGAGAGGGGCAGAGACAGAGGGAGAGAGAGAGAGTCCCAAGCAGGCTCCACACTGTCAGCACAGACACCAATGTAGGGCTTGAACTCACAAACTATGAGATCATGACTTGAGCCGAAATCAAGAGTCGAACACTTAACTGACTGAGCCATCCAAGTGCCCCAATTACCTAAATTATTTTAATACTTATTATTTTCAATCATGAACTGAAACTATGTTTACTAATTCTCAGTGTGTGTGTATCCCTCTGAGCACCTATAACTTTGAGGCAATCTAGAAAATAGAATTTTTGGATTAATGGGTGGACAGACAGATAATTAAATAGAGTAACATAAATATATACATGGAGAGAGAAAGAGAGAGAGAGAGAGAGAGAGAGAGAGAGAGAGAGAGAGAGAACAGAGACAGAAAAAACAAACAGGGAAATTAGATAGATCTTTGTTCACAGTCAAAATATCTTTGTTTACTGATATAATAGTAAAATGTGAAATTTCCATTTTTTAGGGTTATTTTCTCCTGTTTTATCTTCCATAACAAGAATACTTTAAGAAAAATATATGATAAATAATATACAATGAGCCTTAGTAAAGCCTTCTTATTGGAAGATATTCTTCCCAGAAAGTTAGGATAATGAATGACTAATGACTGAACAATATATAGATTTGGATAGGTGTCATCTTTGGTTTTTAGATTCTTCCGAGCATATTTGAAAGGCTGATATAACAGTTTAATTTTAAAATGTCACTATTCTAGCTGAAAGAGAAATTAAGAAAACAGTTGCAATTACAATTGCACCAAAAATAATAAAATACCTAGGAATAAACTTAACCAAGGAGGTGGAAGGCCTGTACTCTAAAAACTATAAAACATTGATGAAAGAAATTGAAGATGACACAAAAAAGATATTCCATGTTCATGGATAGGGAGAATAAATATTGTTAAAATGTCCATACTACCCAAAGCAATGTACAGAATGTAATTCCTATCAAAACACCAACAGCATTTTTCACAGAATTAGAACAAATAATCCTAAAATTTGTATGGAACTCACAGAAGACCCTGAATAGCCAAAGCAATCTTGAAAAAGCAGAATGAACCTGGAGGTATCACAATCCCAGATTTCAAGATATACTACAAAACTGTAGTAATCAAAACAGTATGGTATAGGCACAAACATAGACACATGGATCAATAGAACCAAATAGAAAGCCCAGAGGTAAATCCACAACTATATGATCAATTAGTCTTTGAGAAAGTAGGAAAGAATATGTAATGAGAAAAAGTCATTTCAACAAATGGAATCGGGAAAACTGGACAGCAACATACAAAAGAATGAGACTGGACCACTTTCTTACACCATACACAAAAATAAACTCAAAATGGATAAAAGACCTAAATGGGAGACCTATAACCATAAAAATCCTAGAAGAGAGCACAGGCAATAATTTCTCTGACATCAGCTATAGCAACATTTTTCTAGATATGTCTCCTGAGGCAAGGGAAACAAAAGCAAACATAAAATATTGGGACTACAACAACTAAAAAATAATGTACTGAATGGGAAAAGATATTTGCAAATGACATATCTGATAAAGAGTTAGTATCCAAAAATATATAAAAAATGTTTACAACTCAACCCCCAAAAACTAAATAATCCAATTAAAAATGGGCAGAAGACATGAACAGACATTTCAACAAAGAAGACCTATAGGTGGCCAACAGACACATGAAAAGATGCTCAACATCACTTATCATCAAGTAAATGCAAATCAAAACCACAATGAGATATCACCCATACTTGTTAGAATGGCTAAAATGAAAAACTCAAGGAACAATAGGTGTGGACAAGGATGTTGAGAAAAAGGAACCACCATGCCCTATTGGTGGGAATGTAAGCTGGTGGAGCCACTGTGGAAAACAGTTTGAAGATTCCCCAAAACATTAACAATAGAATTACCACAGATCCAGTATTTCCACTACTGGGTACTTACCCAAAGAATACAAAGATACTAATTCAAAGGGATACATGCACCCCTTTGATGATTATTGCAGCATTATTTACAACAGCCAAATTATGGAAGCAGCCCAAGTGTCCATCAATAGATGAATGGATAAAGATGTGAGATATATACATATATATATATATATATGTGTGTGTGTGTGTGTGTGTGTGTGTGTGTATAATGGAATATTATTCAGCCATAAAAAGAATGAAATCTTGACATTTGCAACAACATAGATGGAGCTAGAGAGTATAATGCTAAGTGAAATAAATTAGAGAAAGACAAATACCATATGATTTCACTTATTTTCGGAATTTAAAAATCAAAACAAATCAACAAAGAAAGTAGAGACAAAACAAAAACAAAAAACAAAAACAGACTCTTAACTATAGAGGATAAATTGATGGCTACCAGAGGGGAGGTGGGAAGGGGAATGGATGAAATAGGTGAAGGGGATTAAGAATACACTTATCATGGTGAACACTAAGAAATATGTTGAATCACTACATTGTATACCTGTAACTAATATAGCACTGTATGTTAATTATACTGGAATTTAAAAAAGTGTTAATGATAAATAAATAAATAAATAAATAAATAAATAAATAAATAAATAAATAAAATGTCACTATTCACAATATGCTGGAAATTTCATCCTCTGCAACTATTTAAATTTATGATAAAAATGCTAGGTGTCAACTCAAAAATGTACAGAGGGGCACGTAATTCCAAAAATATTTTAGAGAACATGCAACAGCAATAGGAAGTATTCAGGCCACTGCCCTACAGCGAGTCTGATGCAGCCCCATGTTTCAGAGTGTAAGCTGACCACCCTGTGGGACCTCAGTCCTCCTCCTCACCTCCATGATGCAGGCTAGCTGCTCTACTTCATTCTCCCCAGGAAACAGAGGGTAGCCCGTGTACAACTCAGCCATTATGCAGCCCAGGCTCCACATATCAATGGCCATGTTGTAGGGATGGCCTAGAATCACTTCTGGGGATCTGTAGAACCGGCTTTGGATATAGGTATATACTGTGAGGAAAGAAAGAGAGCCACTATGTAAAATCCTCCTCTACAAAACACGCTCCTCCAGGGCACCTTCTCATGTGAGGGCGCAGGATAACTAACACTCCCTACCACTTTTCACTCTCTCAGCTTGGCAGGGAGATGGAAGGACAGCCAACCAGCACATCTGAGTCACACTGCATATTTAATCTCATCTCTCAAAATAAATAAATAAACTTAAAATTAATATAAAGCTAAATTTTCAACTATCATGTGAATTTGGGGTAGAAACTTTCTTTTTTTTATTTTTAAAAAATGTTTATTTATTTTTGAGACAGAGAGAGACAGAGCATGAGCGGAGGAGGGGAGAGAGAGAGGGAGACACAGAATCCGAAGGAGGCTCCAGGCTCTGAGTTGCCAGCACAAAGCCCGACGTGGGGCTCAAACCCATGAATTGTGAGATCATGACCTGAGCTGAAGTTGGACACCCAATCGACTGAGCCACCCAGGTGCCCCTGGGGTAGAAACTTTCTGAAAGTATTGTGATTTGGCAAGGGAAGAGGCATATTAAAATGGAAAAAGAAATACAAAATGCAGACTCTTCTAATGTGTATTGAATATATTATGTGCATTGCATAAAGTATAGAAGGAAGACCCCAACAAAATCTGAGCAAATGAAGCCAGCAGAAGAAGACAGTACTGTGGGAAGCCTAGATTTTACAGTGGTAGGAGAAATGGGACGTTATAGTGATTTCCACATGCTGTTATAGGGGCGGGACAGGGATTCTGCAGTCACTTCTCTGTTGTTTGCATTGGTTAGAGAAAACAGGTAATAATTTTGTGATTTAAAATACAATAAAGATAGGGGTGCCTGGGTGGCTCAGTTGGTTAAGCATCCAACTCTTGGTTTCAGCTCAGGTCATGATCTCATAGTTCGTGGGTTTGAGCCCCACATCAGGCTCTGTGCTGACAGTGCAGAGCCTGCTTGGGATTCTCTGTCTCCCTTTCTCTGTGCCCCTCCATTTGTGCTCGCTCTCTCTCTCTCTCTCTCTCTCTCTCTCAAAAATAAGTAAATAGCCATTAAAAAATAAATAAACAAAATAAATACATAATAAAAGTGACTTTTATACTCTGCCTGCTTCCAAAATGGATTTGATGTAATTTGCAATCAAAGTACATATACGCACAGCATAGTTCTTTAAAAATTGATTTAATGAACAGTTATATAATCCTTAACATGTGCCAGGCACTATTCCAAGTGCTTTATACAGAGAACCCTTTCAGTCCTTACAACAACCCTATGAAGCAGGTACTATTATTGTTCCCATCTAAAAATGAGAAAACTGAGGCATACAAAGATTCAAGAAATAATTAGAGTCAGTAACCTGTAAGTGGTAGAGCTGGGATTTGAGCTCGGGATGTTTGAGTCTATACTGGCTAAAATAAAGATAAAAGGAAGTCAGAAAATATGTAAAGGGGAAATGACTATCTGAAATAAGGATAGGATCATTATAAATTTCATTTGGAGCATCCTGGCAGCCAAGACAAGAGGTTGCATGCTTTTGTAGCTGAGAAGAGTAAGCAGATGAGTGCTTTGTGGGAGGCATATTGTTTTTTAGCTGGAATTTCTTTGGGGTTCCATACATAAATTGTAAAGAACATGTGTCTTCAAAAGTAGTGCTGCAAAATATTTGGAAACAGCCATCTTTCAGGGGTTTTTTTCAGCCTCTGATGAAGAGGGTCCTCTGATATCCCCTGCCACCATGAAAGCTGGTCCCAAAGTCCCTCTTTGGTGGGCCCTTAACCCAGTCTGTACATATTTGTAATCACTGCACCTGTCATATTACCTGTATCTTTGTTTCTTCCGTTGAACTGTAAGCAAGCAGAGCACAGAACATGTTGGGTTTATTTTGTTGTTCCTGTGTCCAGAACAGTAACAGACACATAGAAGATACTCTAAGTGTTTGTTAAATGGTACATGTTCTTGCCATCAAATTTGATAAAAGTCAAAAGAAGAGACACTTAAATCAAGTTCAGTGAAGTTTATGCAAATGTGCTCCAGGGATGCTTTCTGGATTCTAACCTGGAAAATATATAGTCTACAGAGCCTAGGGCAGTGAATCCCAAACCTCAGAATGGCTGTGTACTCTAAAATGCAGACCCCTGGGTGTTCCCCCAGAAACTTAGGTTCGGTGCATCTGAGGTGAGGCCCTGGGAGCTGTAATTTTTTAGAGGCCTCAAGTGATTCAGATATACATCTGGTTAGTTTGGGGACCCAAGGCACTAGGATAATTCCAGATTCACAGAATCTGAGTGCTGCAAAGGACCCTTACGGTATTTGAGTCCGATCTTCTCATTTTGTATATCAGGAAACTTAGAGAAGTGAAGCACCTTATCCAAAATCATTCTTGCAATTGTTGTGACTGAGCCCAGACTAGAGCCTAGGTGACCTCGCATGGGAAGTACTGTTTCAGTAAGGGAAAGAACTCACATTAGAAAAATTCAGACAAAGGGGCCAGAATGGGCTTACCTTTCTGGTGTTCATAACAACTTGATCCAAAGTCAATGACCTTAACAGAGACTTGGCCCTTTTGGTATAACACTATATTCTCCTAGAGAGAAGAAGAAAGACATAGTTAGGTTTTAAAAACGTTGCTCTACACACTCTGTTTACCTGAATGCCTGCCATCTTCTGGGACCCAGTTCAAAATGTGACCACCTCCAAGTGGGCCTCCTCCCATGCCTTCTCCAAACACCATGTTCTCCGTATTCCTCTGACTTCCTATTCAATTTGTGGTCTGCACCTCTTGTTTGGACTCAGTATTTGCTGCTTTGAAGTATTTCTTTTGCATAGATTTTGTCTCTTTCTGCATATAGAATGTGTAATTCCTGAACACTGTGGTTTATTTTTCTCTCCTTGGCACCTGGTTCTATCCCTTGCTTGCATAAGGTCTTAGAAATATCACTGACAATTTAATGTTTCCATTAAGTGCTCCACCAACATACTGATATGTCAGTAATGGACAAAAAAAAAGGGCAATAATTTAATTCGAGTTGTGATTCTTTTGCTAACTTCGGGGGCAATGTGAAACCAACATCCCAGGATAGTCATGGTTAAGCAGAGCTCATGGACTCTTAGAACATGAGGATGTACTTAGAACATGAGGCTAGAAGATTAAAGTCCCAGTCATGGCTTCATGGCTCTCAATATCAGATGGATTGATGATTATGAATATCAGATTAATTGCTTGCTTACTGAGTTCCTTAACTTTATTGATATGGCATAGCAGGCTTGGTCTAAAGCCTCTGGCACCACAAATTAAGAAAGTACAAACTTAGTCCATAATATCTTTTCTAGACAATATCTATATAACTTGAAGAATTCAATCAGCAAGTGTTTAAGAAGCAGACATTTCCAGTGTGTCTGCATCCCAATGGAAAGTCTCCTTAACTAAATGGGGCAGGCCTTCCTACCATATTGACAGAAACAGCTCTATATAAGGGATGGATGCATCACAGGTCATTGAAACTAACCTTTGAGTACATAAGAATTAACTCCCTGATTCTTGATCTACACACACCAAGCACTCTCCTGGTTGCATGTGTACTTTTCTACTGGGCACATATATTCTAGGTTACTATTTCTCAAGTAAACCTATTATGTCATGTCAATTTCGTTAGTAAGCCTCAGTACCCTAAGCCCAAAGACCATGGATGTTGTAACCCTTTGAAGCTGCAAAGCTTGAATATGGAGAATAAATCAATGTATCACTATCCTGTGAGACTCCACCAGTAAACCCTGAAAGAACAACCCTATCTTGTCAATATTTAATTTTAAAAATATCTCACATTTACCTGATGAGTTTCTCCAAAGAGTTAAAGATAGAACTGCTTTATGATCCACTAATTGCACTACTGTGTATTTACCCCCAAAATACAAAAACACTAATTCAAAGGGATACATGCACCCCTATGTTTATAGCAGCATCATTCACAACAGTCAAATTATGGAAGCTGAGTGGATAAAGAAGATGTGTATATATAAGCAATACAATATTATTGAGCTATAAAAAGGAATGAAATCTTGCCATTTGCAACAACATAGATGGAACTAGAAAGTAAAATGCTAAGTGAAATAAGTCAGTTAGAGAAAGACATATATCATATGATTTCACTCATATGTGGAATTTACGAAACAAAACCAATGAGCAAAGGGAAAGGAGAGAGAGAGAGAGAGAGAGAGAGAGAGAGAGAAACCAAGAAACAGGCTGTTAACTATAGAGAACATACTGAAGGTTACCAGAGAGGAGGTGGAGGGGGATGGGTGAAATAGGGGATGGGGATTAAAGAGCACAATTATCATGATAAGCACTGAGTAATATATAGAATTGTTGAATCAATACATTGTATATTTGAAACTAATATACCACTGTATGTTAACTATACTGGAATTAAAATTAAAAACTCAAAAATTTTTGGGGTGGGTGAGGAGAAGGGAATGAGGAAAAGTTAAGGGATATTTAAATATTTGTGAGGGTCATGCTGTTTCTGGAACCAGTTCCTGACCCCACATTTTCACACTCTTATACCTTTCCCCTAGCTACCTGTACTCCTCCAGTTTGCAATCATTAATTCTTCTAACAAGCATTAATGTGTTGCCTACCATTATTATTGTCAGGTACCATGTCAGAGCCTGGGAATAAAATGGTGAGAAGACATGGTCCCTGACCTTGGGGGAGCTTGCAGTCAGTGGAAGATAAAGAAACCATTCCTACATAGCAACCAGTGCAATAGTAGAGCTAAGTACAGAATACCAGCAGGACCTGTGAGAAGGGCACATCCTTTTGGAACGGAGGAAGTGGTCAGAGATTTGCTGTACCCTTAAGACCACTTCAGACTAGAAGGGACAGAGTCAGGATTTAGTACAGCAGTGCTCCATCTCTCTGCATAAACATCTCTGTACACCCTTAAGCCTTTCATAGGAAAGCCCTCAGACCTTCCTGTTCCTTCCTGTCTCAGTGATGCCACATCTCTCTGCATTGCCTTGATACCTGTCCCTTAATCTTTACTGCATCATTCTTGGTTTACATAATGTATAAACATAACTACTTGGCTTCCACCCTGAAACCTTGGCCAAACAACTTCCCAGTTTCCACTGGAGAATAGAACAGGGAAGTTTCTGAGGGTGGGAAACAGCTCCCTCGACAGGACAGAGCTTGTACTCACAGGCTTGAGATCACAGTGAATGATTTTCTCTACATAAAGCATTTGCAAACACTTCAAAACAGAGAGGGTGAAGCGCCGAACTATTGACAGACTGAAGCCTTGAAAGCTATTATTCTTCATCAGCTCATACAAGTTGATTCTGGAAAAGAGAGAGAGTGATGTGTATGTATCAGTGCAAAAGGTATAATACTTACTTTGAACCCGCAAACCATCCCATATCACTTGATTTCCCTCTGGTAGTAGGCAAGTCTCAGACCAGGAGGCAAGACTTTTGTGTCGTATAACCTCAATTTTCCCTTTGATTCATGGTGGATCCAATGTGAAGCCCAACTGTGCTGGCCTCTCTGATGTCCCCTTGTTTCTTATGTGGCAAGATCATTAAACCACTTTGTTACACATGTGGGTGTTAAAAGGTTGGACCAAACTTCTGAAATATTCATAGCTTCTTAGGCCCTTGGAAGGGATCTAGAAAGTCCAACACCCAACAAAGTGGCCACTCCTGCCCCAAATTGACAAGGCTATCTAAAGACATCAGGTTCCTGACAAGTAAGGGTAAAAGAGAGTGGGCAGATGGGGGCTGAGGCAAAATGGAGAAGCCCGACCCCATCTAAAGTGAGCCTGGCTGCTTGGTCCCATCTGACAGGGTTTAGTCTTGCTAGATTACCCTAAAGTTTTTAGACAGGCAGAAGCCTGCACTACTGTATCGAAGTCTGCTCTATTATATGAAATATGCTGACTTACAAATGTTGGAAACAAATGCAAAGCATTTTAACAAGAAAAGCGTATCCACGGGCTGCTAGTTTGTGACTCTGCAAACCTCAGTGATTTGGGGAGAGGTGGGAAAGAAAGGGCATGATCCAGAAACAACTCTGCATCAACTTCTTCCTAGTTTCCAATCTTCCATTCCTAAGCCTTCTCTAACACTGGCAGGATTTAGGAAGCTGTTCATTCTTGAGGGGTACAGAGAAGATGTGAAGCTCCAGCCTCATCCTGACTGGCTGTGTGACCCTGGGAAACTCCCAGCCCCTTTGGTCTTTGGATTCTCCCTCTGCACACCTGCCCCTCCCGACCTCTCAGGGCTCTTTTAAGAACAATGGCATCTAACTGTGTACTGTGCCTTTCTAGGCAGCCTGGCTTGTCCATTTTGACGCATGGAAGATAACTCATCTCTGCCTACTGGAAAGCAGAGCACATTCTGCACTCATCAGAGATGGTGAGAAGGGTGTCATCCTTCCTTCTGACTCAAATTTAGCTGGTTCCCAGAATTTCACTGACAGCAATGGTGTCCTGGGAGCCCCAGGCTACCAGCTCAGTGAATCCCATAACACTGGGCCTCTGAGAGCCTACCCCAATTATCCCCCTTTGCTAAATGCACTCTGGGTTTCTGATTTTGTTCAGATTGTGAAATACGGTCTTCTCAGAGAGAAAAGTAATCAAACTAGCATGCCCTTCCAATTAGCACACCCTTCCAGTTCCAATATTCAGCAAGGTGATGCCAGTCTATTTCAGTCAGATTCTGTTCCCTGCCCCAAAATATCTGCTCGTATCCTTATTTTCTCAAAATCATAGTTCTTTCCCTATGCTGAGAAGCTAGCTGCCTGTCCCCTTGGTTTCCAACAACTGCACCACAGAATTATAAAGCCAGTGAGTGGAGACATGGACAAGGACAGTCCCTTTCAACATATCTAAGTTTCAGTCTTGAGGGCAGAGACCTTGTATTGGTTATGTCACCCAGTTTGTCACCCAGAGCTTGTGCAGCACAGCCAGGGTATGCTGGCAGTTGACAGGCATGACTGAGGGATAGGGTGAGATGGGTAGCTTTAGGTCCAGCTCTTTGCTCCTTGGCTTTCTAGATAACTGAGTGGCCATTGTGTCCACTCTAGTCATTAAATATTCACACCCAGAAAAATCTAGTGTTCTGACCTCAAAGTTTTTCTTCTGTCAATTTAAGCAACTTTTCAAAAGAAAATGAATTAAAGATGAAAAGCAGCTGACCCCAAGAGTTCAAAGGTGATGCAGAGATGATTGCGAAAATAGAAAAAGTCTTTCATGTGCACCACATTGTAGGTGTTGTCTTTGTCCTTCCTTCTGAGAGCCTCCAGGATCTTCAGCTCCACCAGTGCCTGGTGGTGAAATCTGAAGTGGTCAGGGAGTGGCAGGGAGAGCAGACAATGGGGACAGAGGACACAGTGTTATGTCATGCTGCAGCAGTAAGCCCCTTTCCCGAGCCTCTCCCCATCTCCCCAGCAAGACTGTCCAGAGGGGCAGAAAGCACTAAAAGCTCCACACTCTTGCCCCCTCTTTGCCCCATCGTGGAATCAGACAGGTAGAGAGAGAAAGAGGAAAAAGATGAGGAAGATCAGAAGAAAAGGCAGAGTCAGGAAGGGTTGGCATTATGAAGGGGTCAGAGTCATGCAGGCAACCCCCCCCACCCCCGCCCACCATGGTCTATGCCATCTGCCAAGCCACACCTCTTCTTGTTCCTGATGATTTTCAAGGCCACCAACTCATTATTTTTGTGATCCAAGCACTTGGCCACCTGTCCAAAGGACCCTTTCCCGATCATCTCCAAAACCTCATAGCGGTAGGCAATGTGGTCATGCAGGACCTGCAGAAGCCAGGCCAGAGTGAGGAACAGAGCCATAAACTCTGGGACTTCCCTCACACTGGGGCCCCTGAGTCAGCTAAGGGCTGACTCCTAGAGGGAACTTTCTGAACTGCCAGGCATTGGTGCAACTCCCACCCTCCTCTCATTGCTGCTGCAGTGGTTAGGTTGTTGCCTAGATCCCAGGCTCCACATGTGGTGCCAGGAAAATCCCACAGGTTCTATCTGTCATACAGTGCAAAGAACATTGGATGGTCTTCAGAAAACTTGGGTTCTAGTCCCAGTCCTGCTACCACCTCTAGTTTTCCACATGTGTGGAAACCTATAAAGCAAGAGGATTAAACAAAGTGGCTCTAAGGTCGCTTCCAGTTTAGACATTTCCTGATTCTTGAATGCAGTTGAGCAGCAGCTTCAGTGTGGAGGAAGTTCTCTTTCTTTCCCCTGATGTGTCTCCACCAATCCGAGAAGGCTTCATGTCTGCTCTGCCTCCTTCTGGTCAGATCTGGTTCTCCTCTTGACTCATCCAGATTTAATTCTAACTTGGAGTTAGCAGTACAGAACTAGACTCTTTCTCAACTAAGAGGAGGAGCATTTTCCAAGAGCCAGAATCACCCATGTCCCTTCATGGGCTGCAAACTAGAGAACAGGTATTTATTCACAGCAACAGGAAACCTTCAATTAAAAAGACTTTATCTGTGTGTCTTCAGACAAGTCACTTACTCACTCTGAGCTGAGTGCCCTCATCTGTAACTGAAGGTTCTGGATAAGAACCTCTAAGGCTCACTCTGGAAAATAGTATGGAGGTTCTTCAAAAAATTAAAAATAGGACTACCCAATGACCCAGCAATTGCACTACTAGGTATTTATCCAAGGGATACAGGTGTGCTGTTTTGAAGGGGCACATGCATCCCAATGTTTATAGCAGTGCTATTGACAATAGGCAAGTATGGAAAAAGCCTAAATGTCCATCAACAGATGAATGGATAAAGAAGATGTGGTACACACACACACACACACACACACACACACACACACACAATGGAGTATTTCTTGGCAATCAAAAAAGAATGAAATCTTGCCATTTGCAACTACATGGATGGAACTAGAGGGTATTATGTTAAGTGAAATTAGTCGGGAAAGGACAAATATCATATGTCTTCACTCATATGAGGAATTTAAGATACAAAATAGATGAACATAAGGGAAGGGAAGCAAAAATAATATAAAAACAAAGAGGTGGACAAAACATAAGAGACTCTTAAATATAGAGAACAAACAGAGGGCTGTTGGAGGGGTTGTGGGAGGGGGAATGGCTAAATGGGTAAGGGGCATTAAGGAATCTACTCCTGAAATCATTGTTGCACTATATGCTAACTAACTTGGATGTAAATTTAAAAATTTATTTATTTATTTATTTATTTATTTATTTATTTATTTATTTATTTGTTTGTTTATAAAAAAGAACTTCTAAGGCTTTGAGAATCCCTGATTCCTAGTTTTACATTCATGAATTTGGGAGAGGTGAAAGACAAATGTTTGTGTACAAGTTCTCAGGATGTGCTTGTGATTCTGTGGTGGTGATTTGTTCATACAGCAGGCATCAAGATCATGAATATGAACAGGTACAACTTTACTAATATGTGGAAGTGGACTACTCCACCTATAAAGGTCTGTCATAAAAATGTACAGGGAAAGGGAAAGGGACAGGTTCTGCACATGCTGGTGTAAAGGTATTTGGTATATATTTTACACAGGCCACCAGTTTGGATATATCATAATTATTTGTCTACATGTCAACTTTGACAATGATTGTCATCACTTGAGGCCAAGGATCAAGTTGTACTCATTTTTATTGTTCCCTTCATATTTCCAGAGTCTAGCAGATGCCCCAGCATGGTAGTTTCTCTCTCAATAAATAGGTATTAAATTAACACTTGCTGACAGAATAGAAATGAGAATGCAGTGGGCTGCTTGTTTCGGAATTTGGTTCAGTGAATTGTCTATTTGTATGTGCAGAATGTAATGAAGATGGAGATTTTGAGTGTACAGTGAGCATATGTTATCCCCCTTCCTGCCTCCACCAGTAACATAGCTGCCTAAGATTTAAGACTGAGGAACTGAGTTTCAGTGAATTAACTTAAAGGTAGTGCTGGCATTGCTGGGGAATTTCCCAGAGATTCTATGCCCAGGTAGGAGGGTGGGCAGGGAGGGGGTTGAGGATATCTGGATGAATTGGAGGTAAGGTTTACATTGGTGATTCTTGACCAAGGATCCATTATTAATCTATCCCTCTTTGAAACTTTGTGTGTGTTCAGGGTTCCTCTTCTGGGATGAGGACTGATAGCTTTTGTCAGACTCCTAAAGGGATCCTTTGCCTAAAAATGTTGAGAACCAGGGCACTAGATAGAGGATGTGTGCTAGAAACTCTAAATCCATCCTTTTCAGAGTGTGGCCCAAGAACCAGCAGCATGGACATCACCTGGCAGATTTTGAGAAAGGCAAAATCTCAGGTCCCATCCCACACCTGCTGGATAAGAGCCCACATTTTTCACAAGATCCCTAGGTAATTTGTGTACATAGTAAAGTTTGAGAAACACAGCTCTAAATACTCTTAAGAAGTATGTATCTTCTATGAAGCCTCACAGACCAATCTTGTCTCCTTTAAATGTAAATGAGTTGTGAGAAAATGACCAGAGAAGGAAATTCCCAGCAGCCCAAAAACCTAATGGACTAAGTATCACACACATCTGGACATCTTTGGAAGTGGACATTTCTTTCCAAAGCAAAAGAGACACTTTTCACCGCCCAGATTTCACCTTCAGGCTGGTAAGAGGCACTGTCCTGAGGAATTCTCAGATACAATCAGAAAGGAGGAGAGATTCATCTTTGCTAGGATCCATCTTTGGAAAACTGAAGAAAGTTGAGCATTAGGGACCAGGGGCTACAGTGACAAGAACTTTTTTTTTTTTTTTGGTTGAGAGTAAATGGCAATTAAAATAAAATTGAAAGAGGTCCATGTGTGGACTTGTATGAAAGACCCAAAAAAGAGAATGCTGGGAAGAATGCATCTTATTCCATGGAGTCTGGCCTTTCCAATGGGTCCAGGTTTGTGCACAAGAAGAGCTTGTGGGAATTTGCCAAGGATGCAAATCTGTTACCCCAAATACTCTTGGAGAAATCAGTATTGTTAGCAGAGTAGTTGTTATATTAATTGCATGTTTTCCCATTTTTAAACATGGCATGTTCCCATTTCCCATTTTTAAACATGGCATTTCTTTGGTTTAGAACCTACTAGAATCCTTCAGGATGCCTAGTCCAAGGTATATTGGCACCAAATGCTATAAAATACCCCACACTTTTTTCCTTTCCAGATTACCTCTTGTCCCCAAGCCCTAGGCCCCTGGAGATACCATGATCTACTCCCCTGTCACCTTCATATAGGAGCCATGTTCATCATCAAAACTCGTTTTGCTGAACTCAGGAGTCACGTGGAGCTTCTTTGCTTCCAGCCCCAGGAACCACAGCTCCGTGTAGCCCAGGATCTCACTTTGTTCATAAGAAGACAGCTGGTTCTTAAAAAACTTTAGGGCCTCTGTGTGAAAGACACTATCATTGTCAGTTGAGGCAACAAGGGGATTTTCCCAGAGGGCTGATGATGGCACCCCTTCCAGCTCATGAGTCAGTCACTCTTTTCCTCAACTAGATGGCTTACTAAGGATCATGTGTCTTTAATCTCACAGGATAAAAATGTAAAGGATAAATGCTAAGGTGTCATATTCATTTCAACAAATCAGGAGGGAAACACAAGGGAAGGGAAAGGGAGAATTTAGACCTCAAAAAGCTATGAGTTGCAGCAGCATGGTAAAAATTCCAGACATAAACCTAGTGTCAATAATAGTATGTAGTTATGGCAGCAGTTTCCAAGTTAATATGGTTTGGGGCTACACAAATGGTTTATCCTGGGAGGGTTTGCAAACTATAATGACTTCAAGGACCCGACAGGTAGTTTAAATGCAACTTTAAAGGGGCCCAGGAGATATTCCCACTCAAATCTGCAGCTAAGCCAATGAGTACCTCCAACTACAAGGAAGGAATGTGTGTTCACTCTTCTCTAACCCTCACTGATTGCCAAACCCCATCAGGTGTTTGGTGTTTGGTCTGAGGGCAGGTGGGGTAGGAGAGGGAACTGCTGGAAGGAAACAAGACATGAGAGAGAAAACCTGTGTGAAGGGCAGTCATGTGAAAGCTGAAAATGGCATATTCTTAGCTCAGAAGACAGAACCATGACCTAAGAGCACTAGGAGCAGATATCAGCTCTGTAAAGGCAGAACTAGCTCAGAACTGAAGTGATGTGGTCATGGATGGTTCCCGAGATTGTTTAAGAAGAAGGACAATAATTTCAAAGCTGCAAGTAAAGAGCTCTAAGCATTGGATAGTGTCGGCATAGTGGATATTGGTTCTCCTCCTTTGAATTCTAATAGAGGATGAATCTCTGAACCTTGTGAGAAGTGAGGCTCCTGGCCAAAAACTGATGTGTGATTTTTCTGGCCCAACACCTGGAAGCTTAGCCCTCCCCACCCAGTTCATCTTGTGACACCTTGGCCATCTAGAACCAGCCCCCACTATACTCTGCTACCACTCCAGAGACATACCTGCTGCTGTCAGAGGCACCTTGTGCTTTCTTGGTGGTTTCTCCTCTGGCTTGGGATCTTGGGTTTTAATGCTTGAATGGAAAGGCATTTCTGAAGTCTTGAGCTCAGAAGCTGACATCTGATTGTGAGTCTGATTCTCCTGTCCAGACAAAGAGACTTGAAATAAAGGACTGCTTAGACTTCTCCGGGGTGTCACAAACCATTTATCAGACCAAGGACACCCACATCCAGCCAGACTCTTCTCCTTCCTTCCCATGGAGAAAATGGTAATTATGAGACATTAGGTTTTCTCAATCTTCCTCTCAAAGGAATCAATCTCATGATTCTCTGTGAGGCCCATGCACATTACCATGTGTAGTTGACTACCCCAGTGACATCTTACTGCAGGAAGAAATGGAATAGTTTTTTTGTTGTTGCTTTTTTTTTTTTTTTTTTTTTTACTGCTGCTCTGGAGAAGGCCAGTTCCTAACTAGATAAAGTGACTTGACCAAGGGCACGAACACGTGAACTTATGTGTCTATAATATCTCTTTAACTTGGCACTTTCTCACATCTCATTTGGCCCTTACATAAAAAAAGGGGACACTGGAGGAAAACAATTATTCTGTATTCTTCTACCATTTGTACATCAGACATTTCATTCTTCCTTTTCACAAAGAATCCTCATGACAATCCTATAGAGAGCCCATTTTGATTAAAGAAGGTCAGTGATTTATTCGATAAGGTTTGCATTCATCGTAAGGGGTGAGAACAGGACTAGAGCCCAAATATTCAGGTGCCATTGTGCTTTCCCCACCATCCTAGGCCTTCATAAACTTGATTGTAGACTGAAGTCACATCTTTAACCTGCCTGCTCAGGGCCAGGTCCATTGCCCTGTACTTACCTGATACAGCAAGGGTGGCTTTAGCAAGATTTTGTTGCTGATGTGTGGGAGGTTAACCATGTTCTTCTTCCCCTTGGTATCCACAAAAGGGAGTGAAGTAATGCTGGTGTTTGTATTCTATATAAGAAGGAAGTGGATAAGGTACAGACGCCTCAGGCAAGAAATCTATGTCTTCAGGGAGTCATTTCTCCCAGGTTTCCCGCCAGAGCAAGAATGAGCCTAAACCAAATACAGGCCTAAATCTATTTTCAAAGCTCTTGTGGAGAAAATAGAGTGGAAAAGCATATGGGCTGTGGGTTTGAATCCCTTCTCCATCACGTACAGCTGTAGACCTTGAATGGGTGACACAACTCTTCCTTTAAGTTTTAGTTATCTCTTCACTACCATGGGGACAAAAATGGGATCTACCTCATAAGGGTTTTGTGAGGTAAATGAGGCAACTCATGTAGAGTATTCCATAAGTGTTAGCCATTATTATCATCATTTCAATATCTTACCACCATAATATGGGGCAGTTCTTCCTGCTATATAATTTACATCTTCCTTGGTATAACATAAGCTCCCACCTCCTCTGCATTATTGATTTGACCTCACTTGGACCCCTGCCCCCATGCATTGACTGACTGATTTACTGATTATGAGAGGTAGTCTATCTATCTATCTATCTATCTATCTATCTATCTAGTGAATAGCAACATTTAAAACTGTGTGGAGATGAGGCAATGGTGATGTGGATAGAGCATATGCATCATATTATGCTGAGGTGACCAAAAATGCCTCTGAAAAGCTACCCTGTAGCTGGGAAGCTATCCTACCTATCCTCATCCTTCCCTAGAGAAAACACACTAAGTATCACTTCCTACCTTAGGCAAGAGTCGAGTCATTCTGAGGTTCTTGATCTTGGGAGGTGGCTTCTGGACTTGAACCAAAGGCTTACACTCAACCTAGATCAAGTACAATAGTATTGGAATAGTGCTTAGCATGCTATTACCTCAAGCTGTTGAGACATATGTTTTGCTTCATTATCACAATCAAGATACACTTGAAGCCAGCTCTCCTGACCCCAAAGCTAGGAAGAGCTAAGAGAGGCTCAAGAAGTACTGAATGAATGTACGAATGAATGCATATAGAAACAAGTGTTCTTTCTCACAGTGCTTATCCTGGATTGAATTTTACTATGGTTTTCATACTTTTTAAAAAAATCCATAGAAGCCTTTCTTCAAATAAAATCTTAATTAGGCACCCTGGATAGGGGAAGAAGTAAAAGCTGAGTGGTTCTTTCTACAGAGAAGGAAATGCCCATAGTCTTGCCAAGGGACTCTTTATGCCCTCAGAGTGGCTCTGAAGGTGCCCTAGTGGAACCCACTAGAATACAGAAGACCAGCCTGAACACCAGTGATTGATCAGAAGAGACTTCACATATAGAAAGGGGTCTGGAGGAAAAAGACCAAAACAGCAGAGCTGTGTCCCCCAAAGGGTGGCAAGCACACAAGGAAAGTGTGTGACATAATTGTATATAATACAAAATAACAGTTATCTAATGGTTATGCATTTATTTTAGTATCCACGTAAAAACTATAGCACATTAAACCTGTAATATTATAGTTGTTACTATGTAAAATGATATTAAACTTTAAGGCAAAGACAAAAACAAAAACAAAGTGTGAGTGTTATGGAGATATGGCAAAAACCATGAAGGTGGCACTGAAATGACTAAAGTTTGGCAAAAACAGGCTACAGTTTGAATCTAGGTTCTGCTCTTTGAAGCAGAACTCATGGGTCCCTCCTTCCAGCCGTCTCTTAGGGAACTGAATGACACTTACCCAAAGCTGAGACAAGCTGGTGCCAGATCCACTTCTATAAAATTTGGTATACTGGCCACACTGAAATAGGAACTGGGTATAGTACTTTAATATCATCCAGCATAGCTAAGCACTCTACAGAGCTATAATGAAGGGAACCATTTAGAATAGTACATCTTGACATCCTAGAATAGGGACATGCTCTGAGGGAGAATGGTCTGCATAGCCTTACACCAAACTAATTTGATTCGTTAACATATACTAATGCAGGATTTGATTGTCTATTGAAAAGGCAATGATGCTATCTGAGAAAATACTGCAGTCACAAATCTCAGAGTCCCAACTTCTCATCAAATAAGTTTGTGGGACTAAAACTTATAACAATCACCAACAATGACAAGCTAGCATTGAGAACAAGTTGGGGAGACTGGACAGAAAAAAATATATTAACAAAACACAACTAAATACCAAACAAAGGGCATGAAGATTGAGTGTCAACAAAGAAGGAAGAGATCACTGTAAATAAAGTCTTCCCAAGTGGATGTGAGGAGGCTTTGTGGAAAGGGTGTCACTTGGCCTGGGCTTTAACTGGGAGGAAGGGTAGAGAGCATGTTCATTAGGTGAGACAATATCTGGGAATGCTCTGAGGGTTTCCACTGCTCATGCTGGGTAAGCTGGAGCAGAGGGTACACTGGATTGTGGAAGGCACTGAATGCTAAGGTAAGATATGTGATCTTTATCTAATGGGCAATAGTGAATCACTGACAGTTTGTAAGGCTGGGAGTTACATATGCAGAGCAGTATTTCAGAAAGACCCTTCTAGCAGCAATGTGGCATAAAATAACAATTAGACAAACTCTGAAATCAGACCTTAGTTTTAAATCCCAGCTCCACTACTGATTAGTTGTTTAACCTGGGGCAAGTTATTAACCTTTTTTTTTCATGTAATATGGAGATAATAACAGTACCATCTTCCTAGGGTTGTTGTAAGTATTAAATGAGTTCATATGCATAAAGTGCTTAAACCAGTGCCTTGTATAAGCCAAGGGTAAGTGTGTGCTAGACCTCATTCTCCTCTTTTGTAAAATGAAGAGTGATTTTGGTTATTTCTCATGAAACAAGAAAATCATGGACTTAGAAATGATGGAGAATGAGCAAGATGATGCTGAACTTAAAATGGTTAAAGGAATTGAAGATGTTTAACATGAGAGAAGATAAAATAAAATATCTGGGAGGTTAACAATTCTGATACTGCCATCATATACACTGGAATCAGATGACTAAATAAATGGACTACAGATGACAGGAACCAGGTTTCCCAATGTTGGACTGGAATTTATAGATAATCAAGATCAACATCAACATTATCACTATGTGATAATAGATTAGAGTTGGAGACATAAGTAGGAACTCATGTTTAACTCAATGTACATACAAATGGTTACACATAGTTATATTTATAAATATGTGTATATGTAAGGGTTAATACATGTGCGTGTGTGTGCGTGTGTGTGTGCACACACACACATGCACACACATTTCTTTGTTTTATTAGCTTGAGAGGTCCTAAAAGAAATAACACCCCAGTAGAAACAAGGGAACCTAACACTCACAGCTTGGTTTTTAATGCCATTCTCCAGTAAAAGGAACCAAGCTCCTTAGAGAAATGATTGGTTCTAGGACTGAAAAAATGTACAAGATGAGCCTGGAGTATCTTCTAGTGACATAAAGTAAGGAAGGAGTAAAAAAAACACAAAAACAATAACAAAACAAAAAAACACATTGATGAGAGTGTGTCAAAGGGGCATAGGAACCAGCTGAAAAAGTTCCCAATGGCCAAAGCTGGAACAATTGTAGCAACAAAATAGTGTTGGTTTGTAACACAAACTTTAAAGCAAATATCTATGAATCCATACAGATATAAATGAATGATTTAATAAAGAAATTGGCAGAAGAAAAGAAACAAATCTTCCAAGCAGAAGAGTACCTAATATATTATACAGATACTCCACCACAGAGGGTGGGAGCACAACTCCCCACTTCTTAAGCTGTGCATAGTGGCTGGTTTCCCAAAAGCATAACAAGGAAAGAAGAGAACAAAAGCAACTTTACAGGAGAAACCAGACAAACACTACCTTGGCCAGGTAATCTAGTCAACATCAGCAACCATGAAGCATGTAGATAGTAGGTGTCATTGATATAATTTGATGAAATGGCATTTTGCTTTAGTGGTCTTCTTCCCAAAGCCTACAACCCCAATCACATCATGAGAAAAACAGACAAATTCTGATAGAAAGGCAACCCACAATATACGTGGTCAGTATTCCTCAAAACTGGCAAGGTCATTGAAAACAACCAAAGTCTGAGAAACTATCACAGCCAAGAGGAGCTTAAGGGGACATGACAGTGAAATGTAATGTGACATCCTGCATAGGAACATGGATAAAGGACATTAAGTGACAATTAAGGAAATCTGCCTAAAGTGTGGAGTTTAGTTAAAAATGTATCGCTGTCAGTTCATTGTTGTAACTAAAATACCACACAAATACAAGATTTTTAATAGTAGGGGAAACTGGGTGTGAGGTATGGAGTGGTATAAGGGAACTCTGTAGTAGCTTCTCAGCTTTTCTGCAAGTCTAAAACTGATCTTAAATAAGTATATTAATAAAACAAACAAAACCCCTGAGGGGAGGGGTGATATCAGAAGGGCTATTGCTTATGACTCAGTATGAACTTGCTCTACGTGATCTGAAGGATGGAATGAGGTCAAAGTGTGGGATTTATAGAGAGGTAGTTTCGAGTTCAATAAAAAGAAGGATTTTCTAGAGCTTAAATGGAACGGGAGTTCTTATGAGGTAGTGAGTTCTCCATCACTGGAAGTGCCAAGTCCACCTAATGAGCACCTGTGAGAAATGTGCATGGACTCGATGAGTGGGCAAGATGTAACCTCCAAAGTCCTATCTGTCTCAAGACTCATTCAAGTGACCCCTAGGAGTGCATCTTGAGTGCACCCGTCATCCTCTCATGGAACCAACGTTGAGGACCATCGTATAGAACAATGTTTCCCAACTTTGTCATACCACACCACACATAAATAATTATATTTGTGTGACACTCTGGGGCAAAAAGAGGGGGCAGCTCATAGACAGATGCTACCAACACAGGGTTCCAGCTGCCTCAGGCTCATCTGCCCTGAGGGCTGCTGATCTCTACAACTGTGCACACCTCTACCAGTGTGTCCCACAAGTTTACAAACTTTCTGCTTGTTTGTCTCCAGCAGCTTCCTCGAGAGACACACGATGGCCCATAACAACATTTCATTCTATCGTGGTATCCCCAGGAGGCAGGAAGAAGAGGGTGTGATCTCCCATATTCACAGTGGCAAAGCAGAATTTTTCGTTTAAGACCATGAGCTTTGTGGCACTGTTCTATGATCCCTGACTAATCTCTGAGCCAATGTAACAGGAATCTCTAACAGTCATGAGATCTATCTCCAAATTTAGCGTTCTCAGTGTAAAAAATGTTTTATTCACAGGGTACATAGCATAGGCAGTGACTCCTATGCTGTCTAAAACCTGGGCACTGGCCCAAAACTAGAGAAGCCTCTGGAGGAGCCAGGAGATAAAAAGACAAGATATCTGAGGATGCCACCAGGGCCCTTTCACGGCTTCTTGTTATGAGCATCACTGTTTTTGGAGGCCTTCTCAACAGCCAGGATTGAACTATGAAGCTCCTCTATTTTCCAAATTTCTTATACAAACATGTACTGCTTTTATAATTTAAAAATACCGTTATTTAAAAACAATATTATAACAAAGAACTCTAAATGGTTCATTGCAACACTAGCAGGGAAAGGCAGTGACAATGGCAGGGGGCACTCTTTCCGTGAGAGCCTGAAACAGAATCAGACCTGAGAAGACACTGTCAAGGAACCTGGACTCAGAGCCTCAGAGCATGGACACTGCACTGTACAGATCGAAAGAAGGGAGGGGAACCCCCGTGTTCACAAGTGGGCTCAAGTTGCTAGGAGACCCCTGTGTTCACAAGTGGGCTCAGGTTGCTAAGATTCCCCCACGTCTAGGCCCATATTCAAATCTTGGGATTCTCCTGGGGTCTCCAGCTATTCTTGCTGTCACTGGGTGATGATCCAGAGGGTCTAGGCACTGCCCCAATATGCATGGTGAGAAAGCTGGTCGATCAGAAGCCTGGAGTCTCAAATCCTGACCCTGGGCCCCTCCTCTACCTCTCTTGTGTCTCTGTCTTCTGAGCTAGAGACTCTTAGGTTCTCACACTTCTTTTGTTTTCTCAGCCAAAGGAAAAGGCAAGTTCTATCTCACTACTTTGCAAAAGCCACCTCGCCTTTCTCAAATAAAAGCTGAGTTTGGCTTAAAAGCTAATTCGAGGAAGGTGGGAAAGCTGAAACCCAGCTGAAAGCTCCACCCCCCACCCACATCCCCAACATTCAGGCAAAAGAGGTAACAGGTGCTAAACCATTCCAGTTGCTTATTCCTGTGACTTGCTCTCAAGGATTCTTCCAGGAACACCTAGGTCCTGCCTCCCAGGCCAGGAGGATATACAGAATCACAGAGTTGGGGTGGACTTTACTGATGCATTCATTTTTAACATATTTACTGAGCGTATCTATGTGTCAGGCAGTGTGCTAAGCACAGATCACACAGTCCAGAGGTTTCAAATTTACTGAAAAGCTCTTAAAATGTAGAATCTCCATCCTGACCCCAGACTCCTCAGTGGTGGGGCCTAGAAACCTGTATTTTTTAAAAAGTTTCCCAAGTGAGTAATGTGCAGCCAGAACGGGAGCCACAATCTAATGCCATCCCCTCCTTGGGAAGTCATCTCTTCCTGCCTTGAAGTTGGCTTTCTTTTATGTCCTTGATGTTTATGTTTCCTTCCTTATTTTTTGTGAATTCTTATCTCCCCTCAGCAAGAGTGTACGGCAACAAACATGAGGCCCCTCAAGAGTTTTCCCTCTGGATGGTTCGTGTAGGGGGGTCCCCACAGTGCCTAGCCATCTGTTAACATCCATGGCACCCATAGTCACAAGAGCCTGGACTGAGCTGAGACCACCTGCAGAGACAATCTTGCATTTGCTGGGTGTCTGGGATGGGGGCAGGGCATGTCATCTTCCTTGCTGGTACAGTGGGATTAGCTATAGGCTGCTTCTAATGAAGGCTGCCTCTTCGTATGTTGTCACAGGGGCGTGCCTTTGTTATAAATGTGGATTATTCAACACAAGCTGACTGCAGTAAGCACAACCTCCCACTTGCAGGACTGAATGAAAATATTTTCAGAAACTTGCAAATTATCATTTATGATTTCCTACCATGGGTGGCATAATTGTGTGAGAATGGAGATATCCCTCCAAGACTCTGCCCACCATATCCCTAGTTTAGGCACCTGTTGTAATGGTCTCCTAAGCACTACCCTGCCCCTTTCCCAATCCATCCTCTACTGCCTAAGACCTCATAAATTAAACATGAACCTCTGATCTTGTTGCTGCACTCCTTAAACTTCCCCAATGACTTCCCAGGGCATGGATGTCCTGGCATAGAAACCTTCCCAGCTTCATCCCTTGTCATGGCCTTGGCCCTGACCTTTTGGCTCCAGAAATAATGAATGCCTTGAAGTCTCAAACACTTTGTTGGTTCACATCTCAGCACTTCTGCTCCTGCTGTTTCTGCTTGGAATATTCTCTCATTGCCCAGTTGTCACCTTCCTCCATTCCAAGTCCTTGTCATTGAACTTTGTCATTGTCCTTGAACTTCCAAGTTCAAGTCCCAGCCAAAATGCCACATTCTCCATGAAGCCTCCATAGCCACTGCATGTGTAACTTTCCCACTACCCCATGCTTCATACTTGCTCTGACCACAGCACCTGCAAAGGTTTGTTACACAAGGTTGTCTTACATCTGCCTTCTTCTGCCAGACTATGAGACCCTTTAATAAAAAATCTGAGTCTTATTTCAGAATCCCAAGCCTAACATGGTATCTCACACATAGTAGTCACTTAAATATTTGCTAAAGGAAGGAAGGGAAGGATAAGGGGCAGACTGAAGGAGCAGGAAATCCCTAGTACTTGTTCTCAAAGACTTGAGCTGACTCTCAGTCACCTGGGATGATGAGGGAGAATAAGACGAGCTGAGGACAAAGTACAGGCTAACAGCACCCTTCCACACCCAGGTGAGATGTATGTGATATTCCTCAAACACCCATGGCTTCCTAAGAATAGGGGAAAGGAAAGTAAATGGTTGACTGACAGAGATCACAGTCATGCAGGATGGGAGTCTCCTTTGTTTACAGATAACTCAGTAAACTGCAAGAAAAAGGCAATTTTATCCATAGCCTAATATCCAGAAACCTATAGACTCTGTTTCCTGGAGCCCTAATATCACCCTCATCAAGAGGTAAGGGGGGGTTAAGTGCTTGCCATAGTGATATGGGAAACAAAGACAAATGAAAAATTAAATTTCCTTACTGCCTACAGCCTATGGACAAGTTCTTGAAACAAGCAGAGTGACCTTCCTCTAGGAGCTCAGCTGACTCGATGACACTTTGCTAGGGGCAAAAGGGAACCTTGGCTTAATATTATCCTGACACCCCACCCCCTCAGGATCCTGTAAATCTACTTTAACATATACAAATTCCTTTGGAAACTTCTTTTATCTCAACTCCCCCAAGATTTATGCTGAGAATCATATTCCAAGCTTATAGCCCCCTGATATACATCTGAAGGATCCCATGATGGAGGTTTTACTAAACAGTAATAAATGACGTCTTTCTAACAACAGCTAGCCCCTCGAGGTCCTGGAAACCTTGCTTCCAAAATTTCTTAGATAATTATGCTGTCCCTAACCACCCCCCCCCCAACCTGAAGGTATATAATCACTCTTCAAAACCCCAGTGCAGCTCTTTCTGTCCATGGGTCCTGTCCCTGTGCTTTAAGAAAATCACCTTTTTTTTGCACCAAAGATGTCTTCAAGAATTCTTTCTTGGCCATTGGCTCCAAATCCCACCATCACCCCAAAACCCCATCAGGGAGGCAGTTGAGCTTGGATGTCAGCGTCTCTGCCTTGTTGATAGTCCACTCTCTCCCCCATGTCACCACATTCCTTCTCCTAGTGGCTTCCTCTCCCACCAGGGGCCAGTGCTCTCCTGCTCCCTGGCACTTCCTTTTGGAAGGAATGCCTCCTAGTCAGCAAATGCACACAAGAGAATTCCCCTGTCCATACCCTCTTCTCAAAGGTAGTTTCATTTTCAAAGAGAAAGCCTAGAAAAGAACATATTTTGGTGCAAATGAATGAATCTCTATTCACAGAAGACTTCCTGGTGCTGGGGAACTAGATGAAAGAGAAATCCCATGTCCTGCATCAGTGCCCTCTCCCTGGTGGCACTGTGCCTTCCTCTTCTCTACTTTGCATTCTCCTCAAGCCAAGCCCCCACAACAACATGTGTGGTTTACCCCTCCATCACAGGGGAGTATATTTTCTGCCCCTTTATAGATAGCTAAAGGATAATAGGTCAGGTCCCTTTGCAGGGCTCATTAGAACAGAACCTCAAGGCTCACTGTCTCATCTTATTACCTTGGACAGGGCCCTGGGTGTCCCCCTCATTGGCAAAGTTCAGGGGAGAATGCAACTGGACTCTCAGCAGGCATCAAGGCCACCCTGGTCTCCTGCCCCTGGGCCACCCAGCCTTTGCAGAAAGGCACACTTCCATCATACCACCCCACCTTGATCATACCTCACAGGCTATTTTTCTATTTTCTCAGCTGGCTCCTCCTTGTCTCTTCCTCTTCCCTGTTACTTAAAAAAAAAAAAAAAAAAAATCCCCCAGTGCATGGCCAGGGTTGGATGAAGCTCAAGTTTGATGATATCAAATCACAGCTTCCTCCTTGCAGACTCCATAATCCCTTCCCAGAAGCCAGAACAACTGAGAATTCAAAACAAATGCATTAATGCACAGAAAGGGTGTGATGAGAAGAGAGAAAAAAAATCTTTGGGGATTCTATATAGAGCACAACAAGTTTGACAATTAGGCCCATCAGAGCACCATGAGAGCTGGGAGAAAGAGGCGGTTGCTAGGCTCCTCACATCCCCAGCTAAGGCATTAAGCTACTATCACTGCACAGAGCTTAGGCAAATTGCAGCATCTCTCCCATGGCTGGCTACTTCTAGCTAAGCTTCTGCCCTGAAAGCCCCTTTGGTGTGTGAAGAAGCCCAGGATGCCTGGACAGAAAAGAGTAGCCTCTTGCTTATACTCACAGCCAAGCCTGGACTCAGGAGACCCATTAGAAGAGTGAACACAGCCAACCACTTGGGAGGGCCAGACTTTGATCTCACTGATCCAGTATCCTCTCTGGAGTCCTGCCCACCAGGCTGTGTCCCTGGTGAAGGTGGAGGAAGGAGAGCCTTGGCATCCTTAGGGCTTGAGGGAGGGGCAAGAGCTTGAGTCTGAAAGCCCAGATGCTTGGTGCCATTTTCTAATGGACTTAGTGCATGGCCTAGGGGGAGACATATCCCTTCTGATCTTCTGATAAATGAAGTTTGGACACTTATGGTGCTGGAAGCCACCTTAGGAATCTGTAATCAAATGCCCTCATTTCACAAATGGAGAAAGGGAAGCTAAGGAGGCTATCCAAGTGACCTGTCCAAGATAACACAGCAGTAGCAAACCTGAGTCAAGAATCTATGCCACCAAGTGCCTTTTTACTGTACCATGCTGCCATCAGATGATGTCTGACCTCTTTTGTGTTCTGCCATGAAACTGAATGGGAAGAGATTATTTCCCCTCCAAAGGTCTCTAAATACAAAATAAGATTATGCCTTTATTCTGATGGTGCCTGGATAAAGTTGCCAATAGATAGAAACATTCAGAAAGCAAGAATTTATTCTATAAATTAGACACTAAATTCTTGCCAATAAAAAGTAGATTTATGCATCCTCTAAGAGTTAGAGTAGCTGATTTCTAAGGTTCTATTCCCATTGATTCAGATTCATCCAATGCATTTGCAAAAGTTATTCCTTCTGCCTGAAATGCCTGCCTTCCAACTCACCACACAGCCTCTTTGCATAACCCCAGCAGGACATCATTCACTTTGAAAAAAAATGTGAATAATGAGCCCTATAACTTGTACCCCTTGATGGGACTGTAGCTGATTGGCATGCCATTGAAGCCCGATCATGTACCTGGGCAGTAACAACATCTTAAGAAAACTTTCTCTAGGCCCTCATAGAATTTTGTTTCTACTTTAGTGACTACACTAACCATGCCCTATTGTCATGTATCTTTTTACATGTTTATGTCCCTCACTATACTATGCACACACAAAAAGGAGATATATATGTTTATTTTTGTGTCCTAGCACTGAGGATAATGCTTGGCCCAAAGTTAGCTCTCAATAAACACTTGTGGGATGGTTTATGAAAGAACTCATCCATCAAAGGTCTTTAAAGCTTCACAGAAGAGAAAAAAAGTACTTGACTCTAAAGTCAGATATTCACTGGAATTCTTACTCTGCTACTTGCCAATAGTGTGGCCTTGGCAAGCAATTTGTCTTCTCTCAGGCTCAGTTTCCTTTTCTGTAAAATAAGACTAGTAACCTTGCAGTAAAACTAAAAACAAAAACAAAGCACGCATGCACACAGACACACACAAAAATAAGGTACTGTAAGAACTAGCAGAGACTATAGATACCAGAATCAGAAACCTTCCCCCTCAAAAGCTCCAAAAACTGAAATTATCAGGTAAAAGCTGAAAAACAATCATGTGTGATACGCTTAAAGAAATAAAAAAGACTAAAATATAAGCTACCATGCAAATAACCAGATTTAAAAATAAATAAATTAGAACTTGGAAAAATAAAAAATATATATAAAAATTGAAACTTAAACCTTGATGAATGGACTTAATAAAAAATATTTAAGCAAAAAAGGCAGAACCAGGCACTTCACAGAAGAGGAAACACAAATGCCAATTAACATACAAAAAAAGACTCAATCTCATTAATCATCCTCAAAATGCAGATCAAAATACATTAAGATATTGGTACCCATCTACCAAACTAGCACATAGAAAGCCATACAATAACAAGTGATAGAAAGGATGAGGAACCATTAGAACTCACACATACTGCTGGCCGCAAGTACTTTGATACCAATGTTTTAGAAAAGAGTTTGGCGTTATCCAGTAACGTTAAGCATCTACATACCCTGATACCCAGCAATTTCCCTCTTAGGTGTCTACTCTAGAAACCCTGCATATATGCACTAGCAGATGTGCACAACAACATTCATAGCAGCACCATTTTTGATAGCAGAAACCAGCAAAAAACCACATGCCATCACCTGCAAAACTTCAAAAAGTGTGATATGCCCATACAATTGAATACAGCAGTGAAACTGATTTATAAACAGGTTCCTGTGAACAGAAGGATTGATATGGACAGTACCTAAGGGACATAGGCACTGAGCAATCAGAATGGAGACCTGATCAATCCAAGCCAGATGCTGTACCAGGGTATGCTGACTTAGTACTGGGCCTGAGAAGTGACTGTAGAACAAAAAATGAACAGCACGATTCCATGTATATAAATCCAAAAACATGCAAAATTAAACAATACATAGTTTAGAAGGATTATAAACATGTAGAGAAAGAAATGAAATAACATGTAAGAGTGGTTACCTCAGAGGGGTCAATGTAACGTAAGATGGGGAGAGACACATAGGAGACTTCTTCCTTAAACTTCCTTAAACTGTGTAATATATACCCACAAGGGTGTTCATTGCATTATTATTCTTTACACCCTACACACATACTTAAATATTCTTTTAGATATTCAATACTTAATAATAATTTTTAAAAAGCATTAATGAATTTAGATAAAATCTGAATCCCGATTTCAGTTTTTATTAGTAGAATGGTTTTAGGTAACTTGCTTAATCTAATCTCTTTGTATCTCAGTTTCCTCCTCTATAAAGTGGGGGTGATAACTGCCTCAATATTGCTGAAAGAAGCAAAGGTAAAAGGCTAAACATACATAGGGGAGGAGGTCGTATTTCTAACATATCCATATCTCCACCTCCAATGTCACTTTCAATGGAAGTTGCCTATTCAGTCTGATTAATTCTGATACTCATAGAAACTCTCCATGTCTGCCTGTTTCACTTCCTTGTCACAGCAACAGAAGGCAATTTGCAGTCTTTCTCTCTCCAAACCAAGAGCACCAATGGGAATGCAAAACAAAGGAACTGGTACTTATTATGTAGATCTCAGAAGGAAGCATGGGTCCCAATGAGAAAATGGGAAAAAGTAAGTAAGCACTCTCCTTTGGGAATGGATGTGTTGGCTTTCTTTCTCTCTTCAGCTATAATTGACTGTGACTTCTGTTTCTTTGCAATACCCAATGGTCAGAATGCTTGTTTTTCCTATGGAGCACCAATAAAGAAATGAGATGGTGTAAACCCTCAGATCTTTTTTCACTGTGGAAGACTCATTACTAAGTCTGTCTGCTACATGAAACCCCTTTCTGTTCAATGAAGAGGAGGGAAGGTAAAAGAAACCAATATTGAATGGCCCTCCGCCGGCAAGCTCATCCTCTTATCTCATTAATTTCCACCGCAACGGGAGAGGGGGTTTGTAGGAATAACTATACCAAGTTTCACAACCAAGAAAGAGCCTTAACAATCTAACCAAGGTCTCATAGCTGGTGTCTAAATAGACATCTGTCCCCACATGATAGAAAAGAACTTTAAAAAAAAAAGTGTTCATGATCCCAAGAGATTCTGATTTCAGTGGCCTTTAAAACCTTTCCCAAGTGGGGCGCCTGGGCGGCTCAGTCGGTTGAGCATCCGACTTCAGCTCAGGTCACGATCTCGCGGTCCGTGAGTTCGAGCCCCGCGTCAGGCTCTGGGCTGATGGCTTGGAGCCTGGAGCCTGCTTCCGATTCTGTGTCTCCCTCTCTCTCTGCCCCTCCCCCGTTCATGCTCTGTCTCTCTCTGTCTCAAAAATAAATAAACGTTAAAAAAAAAAAAATTTTAAAGTAGGCTTCATGCCCAGCGCAGAGCCCAACATGGAACTCAATGTAGGGCTTGAACTTATATGAACCTGAGATCAAGATCTGAGCTGAGATCAAGAGTTGGACACTTAACCGACTGAGCCACCCAGGTGCCCCTAGACAGTATTTCTAAATGGTATTGTCAATTGCTGGCAGTTACAAAAAATACAACATAAATGAATTTTTATTCAGCATGATTTTTAAATTTTTTTTGACAATTCTTGTTGTGGCAACTATAGCAGAATAGGTTTTCCTTAAAATTAATATAAATATATGAAGGAATTTTATAGGACAACATTTAACAGAGTTGACCTGACTCAGCAAAGAGGCAATGAATAGAGTGGTTAAGAATATGGGTTTGGGGCTCTGGGTGGCTCGGTGGGTTAAGGGTCCAACTTTGGCTCAGGTCATGATCTCACAGTTTGTGAGTTCAAGAGCCACACTGGACTCCAAACTGGTAGCCTGGAGCCTGCTTGGGATTCTCTCTCTCCCTCTCTCTCTCTGCCCTTCCCCCACTCATGCTCTGTCTCTCTCAAAATAAATAAACATTAAAAAAAAGAATATGGATTTGAATTCCATCTGCCACTCAATGGTTTATGGCCATGGCTAATTAACCTCACTTGAATCTCAGAAATCGGGATAATAATTGTACTTGCCTCTAAGATTCATGTGAGAGTCATCCAAGCACTCAGTAAACAGGAGCTCAAGCAGATTAAAACAAATGTAAGTTGCAAAACTCATGGTGATTTTTCTAAGTCATGACCAAGACCATTCTGTTTGTATAATAGTTTTAAATGTGAACAGAATGTTGCCTTTATTATCCTGTTTGATGTAGATTTACTATTTTAAATTAAATATTAATTTTTGCTTTGTCAAAAGAAATGTTTTAGGTATTAATAAATTTTTGTACCTATGAATTATAAAATAATGGTTTTGTTGTATGTGATAATGGCAGGGATAGGGATGGGGAACAACGGACATCAGGATTCATTTTTATGAGTTATAACCCTGAGGGGGAGAAGGCCAGGGTTAAATCAGCAACACTGCTTGGAGGAGGTGACCTAATAGTCATAATTTTAAGGAGGTGGTGTGTGATCTACAGGGAGGAAAACTTTCACCAGGCCTCAGATAGGCTGCTGAACTCCAGTTCTTCAAAGCATTGACACGAGCAGGACTCAAGGTCAAACCTAATGCCCCGGACTCAAGTTTGCCACAGAATTTTCAGAGCAAGGACCCCAAATAATACGATCTTTTGAGGAAAGTGTGAAATTCAAACTGAGGGCATTAGATGAAAAAGTACGCCTGATTTAGAAGTAGATCTTGTGATCACAAAGTCACCACATCACAAAATTACCTTCAGTGCTGTGGCATTTTACTAGTTTTGAGGTAAAAAGGAAGGCACCATGTCTGTGTTAGGGAACACACACACACACACATACACACACACACACACACACACACACAGACGTTTTCTGGAAATTTCTTGCATACATGTTTGGAACATTCTGGGACACTTCTAGTGTGGTTCCAGAAATACGGAGCACAATACAAGACACTGTAGAAGAGACATAGCCTCAGGCTACCTGTTCGATGAAGGCCCTACAGTTCTGGAGTTCATGACACTACACTCTGGCCCTGTAGCCAATTTCCCTCCAAGCCCGCCCGACCTGGCTCTACCAACCAGCCTGGTCCCCCCACAGTTCCCTTCCCCTCACACTGTCATCAGAGGTGCTTGGGGCACAGTGGTCACCACTGGGTCCAGGGTCCCAAAGTCTTCATAATGATACCCCTACTCCCCAAATGAAATTCAAGGATCTTTACCTTCACAGGGTTGACATCCTGTTTCTTTCTTGTTTTCAAAACCGGGAAGGATGTTAAACTGCATTTCCTTGGCTTTTGAGCATCCATTGTAGTCCTACAGGAGGAAGGGTAGAAAGAAAATTGGCAGTAGGAGCAAAGTGTCGGTAATGGCCCCAACACCCAAGGCAGGAAGAACACAGGGCAGGCTTGGAGACAGAAGTAGGTGGCGGGCCTGAAACAGTGACTGAGTCTCTGTTACTCCTTTTGTTTCCCTTCTGGTGACTGATGATGTCAGGAGAGGGGGCGTCTTGGCATGAGACTTTGGGTGCTCAGAGCAGAGGGAGATGGCAGCCAAGGAAGAAAGATGAGCTAATAATGTGGCCAGCAGTTTAGGACACCAAACAAAAAGACCCATTTCCTCTAGCTCACTGCAAAGTAAAACATTCTCTTGCCACACACACCTTACACTCTGAAAGATACATACATTAGCAGTTACTTGGTAGCTGAATGCCTATAGAAAGAGAAAAAAAGGACAATTGGTAGAAATGCTTTCCCTGGATCTCATTTAGCCATTTTTGCACCTTCTTTACTCAGGGCACAGCTCCTTGAATAATGAACTCGCTGCAAGAGGAAGAACTAATTCAACTTAAGTTTATGGCATCTAGTCAAAGTGGTGATTTATGTGAGTGGAAGAGTCTTAGAGGCTCTCATGCCACTGCTACACACCTGTTCCACAAGCAGATGGATGCTGGAACTCTGCTTTGTGTCCCTTGGAAGTCCCTTGTCAGCCTCCAACTCTAGCAAGAGCCAAGGGAATCGGGAATATATGAATAAGGACAGAAAGGGAATCAGTGCAAATGTTATCCTGGCTTCTGCCTACCATTCCATTGTTTAGGTTCTTACAGACACTATAATAGTGACAGCATCACAATTTTGAAATTATTCAGAGGACTGAAGACAAGTCACATCCACTGTTCTTGCAGCATAATGTTGGAAAATCAGAAATTACTTGTCTCTATATAAGGAGAAGTTTAAAAATGCAGCAATATGTATTATAGACTATGATGTGATCATTTAAAAAATGAAGCATATTTCTATGTATGCCTGTAATATATTGAATAAAACAGAATAATATGAATGATTCCATATTTATTTAAGGAAAACCAAGATGTCTGCATGACTTTACACAGGCATATTCAGGAATATAGAAAATTAAACCATCAAGTTAATTACCTTTGAGGGACAGAGCTGAGAGAGGGGGGTGGGGACTTTAATTTTAACACACACACACACACACACACACACACACACACACACACACACACAACATAAAAAAAGTCCTTCCCACCAACAGTGCAAGAGGGTTCCTGTTTCGTGCCCCCATGTTTATAGTGGCACTTCCAACAATAGCCAAATTATGGAAAGAGCCTAAATGTCCACCAACTGACGAATGGATAAAGAAGATGTGGTTTATATATACAATGGAATACTACTTGGCAATGAGAAAGAATGAAATCTGGCCATTTGCAGCAACATGGATGGAACTGGAGAGTGTTATGCTAAGTGAAATAAGTCAGTGAGAGAAAGACAGATACTATATATGTTTTCACTCATATGTGGATCTTGAGAAATTTAACAGAAGACCATGGGGGAGGAAAAGGGGGAGAGAAAGGTACAGAGAGGGAGGGAGGCAAACCATAAGAGATTCTTGGATACTGAGAACAAACTAAGGGTTGATGGGGGATGGGGGAGAGGGGAAAGTGGGTGACAGGCACTGAGGAGGGCACTTGTTGGGATGAGCACTGGGTGTTGTATGGAAACCAATTTGCCAATAAATTAAATAAATAAATAAATAAATAAATAAATAAAGCCCTATGCAAACAGTATGGAGGCTCCTCAAAAAATTAAAAATAGAACTACCCTATGACCCAGCAATTGCACTACTAGGTATTTACCTAAGCGATACAGGTGTGCTATTTTGAAGGGGCACAGGTACCCCAATGTTTATAGCAGCACTATCGACAATAGCCAAAGTATGGAAAGAGCCCAAATGTCCATCGATGGATGAAGCGATAAAGAAGATGAGGCATATATATATACAATGGAGTATTACTCAGCAATCAAAAAGAATGAAATCTTGCCATTTGCAACTAGACCAAATCAAAAAGAATGAAATCTTGCCATTTGGATGGAACTAGAGGATATTATGCTAAGCAAAATTAGTCAGAGAAAGACAGATATCATATGACTTCACTCATATGAGGACTTTAAGATACAAAACAGATGAACATAAGGGAAGGGAAGCAAAAATAATATAAAAACAAGGAGGGGGACATAACATAACAGACTCTTAAATACAGAGAACAAACTGAGTGTTCCTGGAGGGGTTGGGAGTGGGGGGAATGGCTAAATGGGTAAGGGGCATTAAGGAAGACACTTGTTGGTGTGAGCACTGGGTGTTATACATAGGGGATGAATCACTGGAATCTACTCCTGAAACCATTATTGCACTATATGCTAACTAACTTGCATGTAGTTAATTAATTAATTGATTTATTTAAAAGTCCTATGCAAAAGCAAACAAAAAGTAATAGTTGCTTCTCTTCAAATGATCATAATGTCCCTTCTTTCTTCCCTTCCTTCTTTCATTTCTACAAACATTGCTGAGATAATTCCTCTGACAAACCAGACATGGCCTCTGCCCTCAAGGAGAGTTTGTAATCTAGGAGGGGAGACACATGGACATTACAACGTACATGATCATTACAATGCACGTGATCATGGCATTAATAGAGGCCTGTGCAAAGAGCTAATGGAGCACACTTCCAGGGATGACTAACGTCTGTTGGAAGAGCTGAGGAAGCCTCTGCACTTAAGCAGAGTAGAATTGTCCTTGCGGAATAAACAGGACAGGAATGGAGTCGAGGGCAGTTGGAGAAGACTGTGTAGGCACAAAAAGTATGAAAGAGCAGTGCCTTCTCCAGAAAGTGTGAGTACATGGACATTGCTGGTGGAGGGCCAGAGAGCTGGTTAGACTGTAAAGAAAGGGTCGCATGGTTTATTCTAAGCCTGAAAAAATCAGACTTGTACTTTAGGATCATCTCTCTGGCAATGCCATGGAGCAAGGTTTGGAGGAGCTCAAGTAGGAAGCTGTCTGGAGCATCTAACGCAAGACATGATGCGGGCCTCAACCAAGGCAATGATAGTAGGACAGAGTGCAAGTGGGAACCTGGGATAATTTGGGGGACAGAACCGGTAGAATTTGGGCCATCAATCTGATGTGGAGGTTGTAAAATCTGAACACTGGGGAAGAATGAATATAATTCTTTCTGCCAGGGCTCTGTATCAAATGTTCCCTCCATCTACTTCCCAAGGATGTGGGACACCATACAAGTCCACGTGCCTCTTTCCTGGCAAGTGGAGCTTTTTCTTCATTTCAGCTTCAGGTGCCCTGTCGGTGAAGACTACACAAAGACCTGAAGAAGATGCTGAGGGATCTTGGAGTCTCATCTCAGTGCTGCCCCAGACAGATTCTGAGCAAGTCATGTGCCTTCTCGAGACTCAGTTTCCCCATTTGTAAGATTTGTAAAACTGGACCAGATGACTTCTGATGTCCCTTTCAGTTCTAAGCTTCTTTGATTCTAACTTTATTAAATATTGTCAGATTGGGGGAAAAATTCTATTGTGACTTTGGATAATTCTGTGGTTCTCAAAGACTATTTTGTGCCATTTTTCCCCTAAGAATGCATTCAATCTAACTTCCATTTAATCCATGACACTTAGTCCACACTCAAAGCTTCACAAATACCATGTTTTATCCTCAAAATAAGTGGTGAACTATGTAGAGTATGTTTTATAGCTTGTTTATAACTGTTGCATGAAGGATTAGAGAAAACAAATAAATTCATCTCAGAGCTAAATATTGCTTTGAAAACTGAAACTAAGACTTAAAAATTACTCCTATTATTTTACATGAAGATCAGTTTCCCTACCTCTCCAGCTTATATACCCATCTCTTTCCTCTGGATTTCAGCATTTTTGCTTGTGTTACTTGATCAACAACTTTATTGTTAATTATTTTAGGGGTAGACACTTCATCTCATCTTGATTGTGAATCTCTTGGGGGCAGGAATGATGAACTTGGATTTTGTTTTATTTTACTTTATTTTATTTTTTATATTTTTCATAGGGGCATGGACAATGACTTGTCTACTGAAAGGCCTTTGTACAAATGTTCTGAAGAAAGAGAAATCTAAGACAGTTTAGATTAATTCATCAAAAAAATTTGAAATCACCATCTGAATGTCAGAAACTGTGTTAAGCATGGGGGATTGAGAGATAAATAGAACAGAATCCTTGCTTTCATGGAGTTCAGTCTTGTGGGCATGACAGACCCATAAACAGTGGACTGCAGACACAGTATTTTATACATAATGCATTATCTATGTACACCAATCTTCGATGCCCAGAAAGGATATATATCTTTTGAGATTTACCTGGTATGGTTTTAGTATTTTTACTGTAGCTGTTCAGTAGCTAGTTCTTTATGCCCTGGAGAGCTACCTTTGGGGCAGAAATTGTGGCAGTGAAGAACTTTGCAGGGACTCCCTTTGCATTTCTGTGAACAAGAGACAATGTATTTAATGCATTTAACTTACTGTCACTTCTGCAAAGAGAACTCCTTGGGTCCCTTTGCAATTATCCTTGAAACCCTTCATGGTCTGTGGACTCTCACAGCTGGAAGGGGTTTTAGAGGCCATTCATCCATTTCCTGCCTGGGAGAAATCCTCCTTAGGGTATCCCTGGCAATCACTCAGTCTCTGCTTGAATATTTCTGACAGAGCTCACTGTTCCTCCAGGCAACTCATTTCTCATCCGGCTGCTGATACATATGATTGGTGCCCAGCAAATGTTGGTTGGAAGAAATGATATTGAACAACATACCCTCCACCGATACTTGTTATCTTCTGCAGAACAACAAAGAACACATCTACCCTCTCTTCTACTCAAGAGTTCTTGAATATTCAAAACAGTGGCTTTTGCTTCTCTGGAACCTACTCATCTCCAGGCATTCTGGAGTCTTATTTCTTTTTTTTTTTTTCCAACGTTTATTTATTTTTTGGGACAGAGAGAGACAGAGCATGAATGGGGGAGGGGCAGAGAGAGAGGGAGACACAGAATCAGAAACAGGCTCCAGGCTCTGAGCCATCAGCCCAGAGCCTGACGCAGGGCTCGAACTCATGGACCGTGAGATCGTGACCTGGCTGAAGTCGGACGCTTAACCAACTGCGCCACCCAGGCGCCCCCTGGAGTCTTATTTCAAACGCCTCTTCATATGATACAGCATCCAGGCATGATGGAGAGAACCTATATTGTAACTATTCCTCTCTACTGTCTAGTTTTTTGATGACCTTGCTTTAAGAGGCTACGGTTTTCTAGAGTCTAGGTTATGGACTGATCAGTGCTAACTCAGGCAGGAAGACCTTTACATCATTCATCTGTTTGCTATATTTCTATTAATGAAGCCTAGACCAGTATTTTCCCTTTTTAGCCATCACAACACACTCATGTTGGATTTGGCATCAGCTAAAACCAATGACTCCCAAGACTGGGTCTTCGGCAGGTTTGAGAAGTATCTTTCTAGCCAAGTTCCTGACAACAGTACGGAGTCGGGGAAGGCGAAGTCAAAGAATGGCTGGCACACTACTAGAGACTGCCTTCGGGTTTATCATTACCCTCTCGGTAAGGACTAAAACAGACAAGGGAAATAACAGACCAATTAGCAGAGTCCAGGTTTGGAGAATTCCTTAGAACTCCTCGATTTTACGTACCCAACACACATAAATGATGAAGTCCCTCAAGCAAGACTGGCAACAAAGGACCCATTTGTCCTTTCATAGTCTGAACTTTCTATAAATGGCCTTGCACTTTTGACCATCAGTCATTTTAAAACAGGTCTGAGGGTTCACAAGTTACTTAAGCCCTGAATTGACTAATGGACATTTCAAACGTAGCAAGTAGCACAAATCAACTTAAATCAGATTTTTTAAAAACCCAAATTTTGTATTCTTCATCCCTCTTTTGGGGAAAATATTTGCTAAAAGGAGCATCACCCTGGAGTGGCAAGTATCACCAAAAGGAAAGCGTTGCTCTGGACGTACGATCCACCCACCGCTTTGAGTCGCCCTGCATTGGGCTCTGGCTGAGCAACGGAGGCGTGCAGGGTCAGAATAGGCTCGTGTCAGCCAGATCCTAGGGCGTCCACGTGAGGCGTGGGGTCGTGGGCTCACTTTTGACCTCCAGGAGGACCAGCCAGGACGTGAAGATAAATAAAAGGGGAAGAAATTTTGTGCCCCACGTTGTTGAGGCCAGGGCTGGAAGCGATTTCAGGAGAGGTCTTATGACCTCCCTAAAATCCACCTCTCTCCACCACGCACTCAGCCCAGGTCAGCGATGCAACATTCTGTTAGGAGGAAACTGTATCCACGTTGGGTTGTGAGGACAGAGCGGTTCAGAGCACTTTCCTCCAGTCCGCGCTCACACTCAGCCTCTCTCTCTCCTCTGACCACACTTCTACTACATGCATTCTCTGCTCTGCACCTCCCTTGACCCCGCTCCGCACCACATTCTTTCCCCACAGCCCCAGAGCCTTTGGCCCGCCAGCGTCCACCCCCCACCCCCACCCCGGCCTTACTTGGTCCCCACGCGGGCAGAAGGTGGGAGGAGCTGCATCGGGCTAGCGCAGACTTGCCGGGCGGCCGCTGCGGGACACTCACTCCAACACCCCGCCCGCAGGCCCGCCCGCGCGGGCCGGGGACCACGCCCTCCTCCAGTCGCTAGGGAAACTCTGTCCACCCTTTTTGTGACTCCGGACCTGCAAGAACTTGGGCTCTGGACCGGTCCAAACCACCTTTCACACCAGATCCTAGATCCTCACACCAGATCACACCAGATCCTCTTCCCTTTGCTCCAATTCAATCGCCCCAGAGTTGAAGGACATCCCAAGGATGGGGAGATTAGAGTTCACCCAATTGCCCTAGGCTCCTGAAATTATCCCTACTTTCTCCCTCTTCAAAAGTCTGTGGTTACCAGAAGCTCACAGCAAAAGTTCTGGATATAATATATTCAGATGAACACTTCTTGAGCATTTGCTCTGCATCAGGTTTTAAGTGCATGAAAACTAAGGGAAGTTATAGTTGAATGACAGTAGCAGGGCCTGGAAGAATACAGTCTGCTTGATAGAGGAAACATTCAAAAAAAGCTTTTTGAAAGAGCAGAGTTGAACTGGATTCTTCAAGGCCAAATAGGAATTAGCAATGTAAAGCAGGCAAACAAGAGCCAGGGTAAAAGCCCAGAGCGAGGGGTAACAACATGGTATCTTAGGTGCTGGCACAGTCCAGAGCAGGAGACCAGGTTGAAGAAGCAGGCAGGGAACAGCCAAATGGGAAACATCTTGCGAACTGAATGTTCATGCTCAGATTTTAGAAAACTTTCTGGCAATATGGTATGAAGGATAGGCCAGAGGAGGTTAAAAATCAAGGCAAGGATGCCTGTGAGAAGTAGTAAGTGACATTTCAGAGAGGACAGCTCTGCGTAATTTATGGAATGGAAGAAGCTCAGTGACCAGTGTGAGGGGTGGATGTGCCTGAGGCCCTCCAGTTGATGGTGGTGCCACTTACTAACAGAAAATACAGGAGGGGAAACGCTGGGGGGCAGGGGGAAGTTACTGATCCAGTGATGCCTTATTGCATCAAATTATCAAAGGACTAGGTAGGCTCTTGTGTAGAACAAGATCTGGGCTAAAACTCCTGACACAGTCTACCACTGGACTTTGAAGTCACCTAAGCTCTAAAAAAAACAAAAGGCAGGGGAAAAGAACGGAATCACACAAAATAGGACATTATGGTGGGAAGAGTGAGTGTGGGGGACAGAAAACATTGGAAAGCTGAAAAACAATGAAGAACAGGCAGAGATGTGGGGAGAAAATTATACAAGAATAGTGTCACGTGGGACCAGGAAATAAAATGTGATGAATAGGGCCTATAAGACTAGGTAAGAAAAATGTACACTGCATTTGACAATGAAAGGCCATTAGTGCTGTCTGCAAGGCCAGTTTAAACATAATTTAAAGTCGTTTTCAATACAAACTATTACTCTGAATGACACAGAGAAAACAGGTTCATCACGCTGGTGCCTCTGGATGACTGATCAGTGACATCAGTACCTCATACATGGCAGGCTCTTAATAAATGTTTCCTGTTGAACTGCACCAGACAGCATGCATCTCAATACGTTGTACCTGAATATATGTTTTCAGAAGTGGATGTCGCGGGGTAGGTTAGGAGGTACATGACAGTGTAAAAACATATGCAAGAAAAAAAATGTATAATAGCAACAGGCAAATGCTCACTTCAGTCATAATTCTAAATTACTTATTTTCACATTAACATAGATGTTTCTACAAACATGTAAAACTGAACTAGTAATATTATACATGTTTAAATGATTGACATGATTTGAAGAGCTTTTATTAAAAAGTGATCAGGAGCTGGCTGAAACTCTCACCAGAAAATGTAAAATATCCATAACTACTTTTCTTCATAACAAGTTCAGAGCTAAGCTTCCTGAAAAGCTGGATTATCTAATATCATAATAGAGATGACCAGATACTTGACAGCCATCATCTAAGGTACCGGCTTAACATAAAGTGATGATTTGAAGAAACAGCTCCCTCCAGCCCCCACCCCTTATATTCACAACAAAAAAACTAAGTTTTTTTTTTTTTTTCATAAAGCATTCATTTAATCTAATGAAATAAAGACAACCTAATGAAATGTAGACAAATGTAGACAGGTGCAATGGGCTCAAGGAAAGAGCATATCAAAACTTTTTCACTTTTATTAAAGGCTTTGATGAGAACTTCATAAAATGTCATGAAATTCTATTTGCTATACAATAAACATCTACTTCTGAGTAGGCGACATAGGTCATTATAGCAACCATTTTAATGGATAAATGAATTCTGAATTCTTAGTATTTGACTAAAATATGAAACATTTTTGCAATTAAACTGACAATGTAGCTTAAGTAAGATTTCAGAAATGTCTCCTGGAAAAAGTGGGAATGTTTCCTTTTAAACTCTGAATAGTTAAGGTGCCATAAATTAGACAAAGCTAGAAAGGAGCATCATGTTTCTAGAAAAGAATAGCATGCAACATGGACTTTCTCCATGTCAAACTGACAACCACTGAATGACAATGACTTATTATACACAGGAAAAATAGAACACATTCTCCAGAAGGAAAGGGCATTACAAGATAATTCTGATAAACAAACCCCTTATTGAAATCTTGAATACCTTCAGAGAACATCATCATGGAATGGGTAGAGGCAATTTATAGGACATTAAAGGATTCCTTTATCTTATGATACCCTCCTTAAATATAAACACACATCAAATATAAACACACTTGTAAAACTGTTATTCTCTTAATCAAACATGTGTTTACTATCACACTCAGCTACTAGCGGCATTTGGATGCAAAGGTTTAACTCGTGCTAATCTGGACAAACCCAGGCGGAGACTCTGATTTGGAGACTTAACAGACACGCCTGCCAGTGGGCTCCTGATGCTGCTGCTTCCGGACATCGCTGAAAGAAAACATAGCACCTGATGCTGATGATGTTAGAAATCTCCTAACAAAGATCAACTTACAAAACAGAAGATGCAAAAAAAGGTAGGTAGAGATTACTCTGGTATACAAGCTCTATTCAAGCTACAAACAAGATCAAAAGAATGAACAGTATTAAAGATTAGAAAGAATATAGTACTGCCTATTTTCAAACATGCTCCGAAGGCAAGGTAACGACACCAAAACTTTAAGCATGAAAGCTGAAGTTGGTAAGTTGGGAGCAAATAACATTGGTTGCAGAGGCATAGAGAATAAAGAAATGCATGCGGTTATAATTTCTAGTAGTAGAAAAATCTAATGCATTTTTTAAAAATCCCATATTTTTCCAAATACTCCTTGAATCTATTTTTTTTCAAATATTAAATAACTGTAAACACGACCAATACTCTTTTTACTTATTTATACTAGTTCTTTTAAGTGACATCGTATAGTATTTGCCTTCTCTGACTGGGGCTGGGGTGGGTGAGTGAAATAGATAAGGGGGGGATAAAGGAGATTAAGAGGTACAAACTTCCAGTTATAAAAGAAATGTCCCAGAGATGAAAAGTATAGCACAGAGAATATAGTCAATAATATTATAATAATGTTGTTTGTTGACAGATGGTGACTACACTTATCATGGTGAGCACTGAGTAATGTATGGAATTGTTGAATCAAGATATGCCTGATATTTCAGAAGATGAAGTAATTAAGAGACATTAAGTAATTATGGAGTCTCAGACTGAAACCCTTTCCTTTTAATGCTTTTTTTTTTTTGTAATATTTCAAGCTTTTATTTAAATTCTAGTAAGTAACATATAGTGTAATATTAGTTTCAGGAGTAGAATTTAGTGATTCATCACTTACATATAACACCCAGTGCTTATCTCAACAAGTGCCCTCCTTAATGCCCATCACCCATGTAGCCCATCCCCCTACCCACCACCTCCCCTCCAGCAACCCCTAGTTTCTTCTCTATAGTAAGAGTCTCTTATGATTTGCCTTGCTCCGTTTTTTTCCCCTTAAACTCCACATATGAGTAAAATCATATGGCATTTGTCTTTCTCTTATTTATTTCATTTAGCTCCATCCACATCACTGCAAATGACAAGATTTAATTCTTTTTCATGGCTGAGTAATACTCCATTGTGTGTGTGTGTGAACACCACATCTTCTTTATTCATTCATCAGTCAGTGGACATTTAGGCTCTTTCCATAGCTTGGATATTGTTGATAATGCTGCTATAAACTTGGGGTACACGTGCCCCTTTGAATCAGCATTTACCCAAAGGATACAAAAATACTGACTCAGACTGAAATCTGTCTATTAATATCTAGTTATCAGGGAGTGACCACTATGGACCAATCAAGAAATGTCAGTAAGGGGCACCTGGGTGCCTCAGTCATTTAAGTATCCCACTCTCGATTTCAGCTCAGATATGATCTCACAGTCATAAGATTGAGCCCCACCTTGGGCTCCAAGCAGAGTGTGAAGCCAGCTTAAGATTCTCTCTTTCCTTCTCCCTCTGCCCCTCCCCCAATCTCTCAAAAAAAAAAAAAAAAAAAAAAGAAAAGAAAAAAGAAATGTCAGTGAAAAGAAGTAAACCAAACCTGAGTAGATTTGGAGGGACTTAGAAAAGGAAAGGGGACAAAGGGGGAGAGACATACCAGACAGAGGAAACTGTATACAGAGAGGCTCTTAGAGAAGATATACATTGTGTTTAAGGAAGAAAAACTGTATCAGTTTCACTGGACTAGGAAGTGGACACAGGACCAGTTATGAAACCATAGGTAGCTTGGGCATGAAATGAATGGGGCCTGGACTAGGGTTTTGGTAATGTCAGGAAGGGTGAAAGCCAAAGAATTCTTGAAGGATCAGCAAGGCTTGGCTGTGGAACAAAAGAACACAAAGGGAAGAGAAGTCAAGTCTGCTAGGGCATTTGTGAAATGCTAGAAGTCCCACGTACAGGTCCTGAGGCTTCAGTCAGACTATGATCAATGGATCTTGAGCAAACAGACTTGTTGCCAAAAATAAATATCAGGAATTTAAAATGTGGACACTCTTTGACACTGTAATTCCACTACTAGAAATTTATCCTAAGAAAATAATCAAGGATGTGCCCACAGATTTCTAAAATAAGGATGTCTGTGCTTCTTGTAACCTTATTTATGACACTGAAAAAACAATAAGCAATCTGGATGCTCAGTATAAGGGAATGATAAATGACAAATAAATGCAGCAACTAAAAACCTTGGTTTTGAAGAATACGTAATAATATGGTATAACATTTGCAACTAGGAAAAAAAGCTGACAGTGATAATTTTCCAAGCCTCTGCCCTTAATCAATAAATATACCATACCTGGTGGGACCCACTTAGGTTTTTTGTTTTCAGCCAAAGGACTGCGTATTTGTAATGGTTTCCTAGTGACCTCCGAAGAACCAGAAACCTTTTTTGGTGAAGGCTGAAGTTCTGATTTCACAGAAGCTGGAGCAGAGTCTCCTGAAGTCACTTTAAAAAATATACATAGAAAAAGGTTTTCACAGAGGAAGAATAAGTCTGGCAGGTAGGTATAAAAATTATAAAGTTACATAATCTCATAAAAATTAAAAAGGCAAGATTATCAATTAGAGAAACTCTAATTATACACAAACATTTATTGAGAGCCTAAGAACAGCCATCTTTAATGAGCATTTATATGCCAGGCAGTGTGGTAAGCATGCCATATATATCACTTTTAACCCTTAGAGCAGCTCTCATACCAATATTCCTAGCCCCACTGCCAGATAAGGAAACAGACAGGTTGAGCAGTCTGCCTACAGTATGCCAGCTGGTGCGTCCCTAAGCCAGGATTAGGAGCCAGGTCTGGCTCCATAGTCCATACATTATATAATGGCGTCTCATCAGTATGTGTCAGTGAGACAATATATTAGGCTCTAGGGTTACAAAGAGCTCACAGATCCTGCTGCCAAGGAATTTACGGTTTGGTCACTAGACTCTAGTAGAAAGGGGAAAAAAGTAAAGACATGTGTATAATGCAGTGGGGATAAGAGATAAGACAAAGTCTAGAGGTATACACAGGAGGGAACCTACAATCTGTATGCATACCTGCATAGGGGTAAAAGTTACAAGGAAGTTGTTTGAGGATAGTTTGAGCCAAATCAAGGCTGAAGAGGAAAGATGAGTCAGAGGGAAGTTTTCCTGGCAGAGGGAGTAGAGCATGCAAAGCTGGAGAATGCAGCAGGCCCCAGGACCGGCCTCTGGTTCAGTATGGCTAGAGCAGGAAGGTCAAGGAGAGAGACACGGACAGGATGCACATCACTGATGAAGAGCTGTGTGCACCAGTGAAGGTGTCTGGCTAGTCACAGTCATGTACTGGTTTTTCTTGGGAACACTTGTGTTCTGAACACATCTTTCTGATGGTAGCATATGGCAAGCAGACCACCCAGAAGGCTCTTCAGGTTATAAAGAGGTGGGAGGTGATAAAGGCCTGAACCCAGGGAGCATGAAGGAAAGAACAGCAGTTGGAGATCTTTTAGGAATTAGATGGGGGGAGGTAGTGATGGAGATGAAGAAATAATCATAACTTGCAAGTTCCTGTCATGGGCACACTGCTGGATGGTATCATTTACCCAGAGATGAACACAAGAATGAGACTAGGTTTTGGTGTCTGGGGTGGGGGGAGAGAGGGATGTGCTGGAAATGAAGGGAGGAGAGGTAGAATATAAATTCACTTCTGAGATAATGCTTGCTGTGATATACCTCAGGATATCTAAAGGTATTTGAAGATGAACATTTTCACTATATACTCTTCTTAATGTTAACCTCTATATTCCCTAGATCAGCACTGTCCAACAGAAGCTTTTTTGCTGTGATGGAAATTCTGTGCTATCCGTGTGATAGCCACTAGCCACATGTTGTTATTAAGCACTTGAAATGGGGTTAGCAAAACCTGAATTCACTTTTAAAGTTTATTTAATTTTAATTAAGTCTAATATAGCTGTATACAGCCAGTGGCTATCATATTGGACAGCACAGCTCTCAAAAATTTTCTCTATCAAGGGAAAAATTGTAACATGTGCCTGATGAAAAGACTCTCAATGGTTATTCCATATGTTACTAGTGGGACTAGTAATATATTCCATATTTCCTAATTCATAACCCCATTATTTGGCAGTTAAATTTTACTACTAAAATTATATTTTAAGCTTCCTTGTGAAACAACTTGCTCCAATCCAGTAGACCTGAAATGGTAAATTCCAATGTGTAAACTAACATTTTATTCCTAATTTTTAGTATGTCTTGGTGAAGAAGCATAAACAAGCATCCAAAGAAAATATAAAATACATTCATACTGTCAATGACTTTTTCATATCAGTTTGTGGTAGGCAGAAGGATGGACCCTCAAAGATGTCTATATCCTAATTCCCAGGACATGTGTATGTCACCTTCCACAGCAAAGGACTTGGCAGATGTCATTAAGTTAAGGATCTTGAGAGGGGGAGACTATCTTGAATTATCTGGATGGCCCAATGTACTCACAAGGGTCCTTATAAATGAAAGTGAGAACCAGGAGAAAGAGAGAGAGAGAGAATCAGTGATGTGATGTGAGAAAGTCCCTGCCTTTTCTGGCCTTGAAGGCCTGTGGACCACCAGTCAAAGGGCACAGGCAGACTCTAAATGCCAGAAAAGTCAAGAAAAGGAATTTTTCCCCAGAGCCTCCACAAAGGAACACAGTCCTGCTACTAGCTCGATTGTAGTGCAGTGAGAGCACTTTGAACTTGTGGCCTCCTCAATTATAAAATTATAAATTTGTGGTTTTAATCCACTATGTTTGTGGTTATTTGTCATGGCAGCAATTGGAAACTAATATACAGTTTTATCTCTAAAACTCACTGCGCTTAAAACCTAATTTCTGAAAACCAGATGAATTTGTCAATTTAAAAAGACACTAATTAAAACCTTATTAATTCAGAATACAGTAGAGGGAGGAATATGAATCAGTATTTAGTCCTTATTTCTCAGTAAGTACTCAGCACCACACTAGTTAAGGTGACAGCAGCTCCCAGCACCAATAAATGGAGTCTGAATAATGGAAATCTTAGTTTCAAACAATGACGACAGAAAAATATATATCGATAAGTAAAGAAAAATCAAGTTAATGTAAGTTATAGTTTATAATAATCTATTATATATTATGAACTCAAGAAAAACCAAAAAAGCCCTAAAACACATAGCAAAAGGGTTCTCAAATCAAAGACTAAGTCCAGCATGAAAGCAAGAAATTAGAATCATGTAAACTTCCCTGTTAACTGCCTGGAAAAAATGTGGTCCAGTGGCTACAACTTGGGCTCTAAATGGACAAAACTAGGTGCAAATTCTAGCTCCTCATTTAATTAGCTGTAAGAATTCCTACAAATTATTTAACCTGTCTGAGCCTCAGTTTTCTCACTATCAAATGCAGGTGATAATAGCTACCTCAGAGGGTGGCCATCAGTGCTAGTGGAGGGTAATTCTAGTAAGAGCTGGTAGGCAGTAGACAGTGGGCAGAACTCGTCTGCTTTTCTCCCTTCCCCATCCCTCCTTCCATCTACATGTCTTAGCTAGAAATGAACACTGGCAAAATGTTACGGAGAACAAAGGCAAAGGTAAGAAAAACACAAATAAACCAAATATGTTTTATAAAGTTAGTGTTTTGGATTAAGCTTACCCAAAGTATTACATTTGGATTTAGGTTTCTTCTCCTTCTTTTCAACTGGGGATTTGACCTTCACTTCTTTCTTTTTAATTTCTTTCACTTTATTTTTTCTCACAGTGAAGTCTTCATCATTATCTTCACTCTCACTAAAATCAGAGTCATCCTCGGACTCTTCACCTAAAACAAGAGGATTGCATATACTTGATCTTTGTTCTAAAAAGTGAGGCTTCCATGTATACCTGAAACTAACACAACATTGCTTGTCAATTTACTTCAATTAAACAAAAAATGGGCTTCTATGGCCTTGAATTTACAGCCTTTGCACTAGAGTCTTGCAGTCACTGAGGTCACCTGGGTTTGAATCCTGGCCCCTCGGCTCACACTTTGTGTGACCCTAGGGCGCTCACTTCACTCGGCTTAAGTTTTCTATCTATAAAATGAGGATCACCATAAAACCTACATCATAGGGTTGCTGTGTGGATTCAATGAGTTAATAGAGGCAAAGCCTTTAGAATGACATCTGGCAGACAACAAGCAAAACAGAATTGTTTGCTCTTACTATTATCATTATAGTTCCCATCAGTAATCTTTGCTTCCAATATTTCCAGTTTAATTCAGTGACTTTCAGAAAGAATGATAGGGTACAACGTTACCAACTCTTTCAAAACAATGACCTTGATGGTGATAGTAACATTATACCTTCCCTTAATCACGGAAACTTCAACATTCTAGCATAGAAACCCAATGGGAATCTAGAACAGACTAACCATACCACAACATCTTAACTTAGAATCCTACATATGATTTCATTTGGGCACACCTGTTATTTCCCACAAACCCTTCTCTGTACTGCGATGCTACAAGCCAGAGAAGTAATAGATTAAGGAGCTACAGCTGCTCTGGGAATAAGCACAAAGAATAGCTGATAATCAAGCAACGATTCTTCTATTTTGGGTGGGGGAGGGCCAAGGTGGGGGAGGGGGTCAGAAAACCATGTCTTGTAAATAATAAATTCTGAATGCTAAGTGTAAATAAGGATTATTAGTACTATATTCATAAAAACTTTACTTTTTTTTTTAATTATAAAAGCAGTATATGCTTATTGCAGGAAATGTAGACCACAACAAAAAAGTATTAAGGCAAAAGAAAATCTCCTAATCTCACCACTCAGAGATAACTGTTATGCCCACCACATATAATATCTACCTATCTGTAGGAAATATTTTATATAAAAATAAATATCCATAAAGTTTTTCAAGCATACACAACCTGAAACAGTAACACAGCACTCAGATTCAATATTCATCAATACTTTGCTACATCTGTTTCATCTCTCTCTCTCTCTCTCTCTCTCTCTCTCTCTCATCTTCTTCCTTCTCTTCTGGAAGTATGTTAAAATAAGTCTGAGGCATCAGGTCATTAAATTGTACATACTTCACACTGCATCTCTAGAAAACATGAGCTTTTTTTAAAAAAACACAACAATGTCATTATCATATCTTACAGTATCCACGATAGTTTCTTGGTATAATCTTCTATCCAGTCCACATTAACCACTTTTTTTTTAAGCCCCCAACATGGGGCCTTGAACTCATGACCCCAAAATCAAGACTTGAGCTGGGACCAAGAGTCGGACACTTAACTGACTGAGCCACCCAGGTACCGTTTAATCACTTTAAAATAGAGCTATTGAAGTAACCAAGTCAGTTGTCCTATAGAACTTCTGACATTCCGCATTTGTTGTCTGCTTTCTTCCTCATGGCGTTTTGCTTATTCTGTGAGCTGGAATTTTCTCAAGGCCCAATTAGAATCAGGCTCACCTTGTTATTTTTTTCTAAGAATGTACTTCATAAGAATGCTCTGTACTTCCTATTAGATCAGAAAGCATAGAACATATGGTTGTCCCCCTCTTGGTTGGCACAGTTGCTGCCAGCCTGAATTCTCATCGTGAAGATCCTCGTCAGCTTTCCATTGATGGCCTTTGCCTAAATTAACAATGTCATTATGATCTTCAAATTACTATTTCCTTATTCTGTCTTTCCATACAAATAAAAACTTAAAAACACATGAGAGTAATCAACCCACATATTCACATGATGATTACTGGGTTATATAATGCCAGCAGACCACACGAAGGCTGCTATATATAGTACTTTGAAAAATCAAATAATTGGGGCACCTGGGTGGCTCAGTCGGTTAAGTGTCCGACTTCAGCTCAGGTCATGATCTCACGGTCCATGAGTTCGAGCCCCACGTCGGGCTCTGTACTGAGGCTCAAAGCCTGTGCTCAGAGCCTGGAGCCTGCTTCGGATTCTGTGTCTTCCTTTCTCTCTGACCCTCCCCCGTTCATGCTCTGTCTCTCTCTGTCTCAAAAATAAATAAGGATTGAAAAAAAAGAAAAAAGAAAAATCAAATAATTATTTCTGGAGTCCCAAAAGGACCTAGGTTCAGGGAGGGCAAGTAGTGGAGTTTCTCCAAAGTTTCATAATATAGACTCTAGAAGGACAAAACTTCCTATGTATCCCACAGTTCTGGTAGTGCATGTGTTCTTTTCTTGGCCTGAGAGGATAAATGGTAGCAACTGGCTAAACTCTACTTATCAAACTTATCTAACAGTAAGGTCCAACTGACCATCATCAGTCAACAGAGAAAGCAGTTAAATCATCTGGTGGTGGTAAGTGGAACTCCCAGAATTCCAAGTCATTAGCATACCAAATTGGTGAAGCTGAAAGGCCCAAACAATGGGGTTACGGATTCTGTGAATCTTTAGATGTCCTTAAGAAAAGTCTATGTTCTCTCCAATTTTCATTTTTCTTTCCCTGCTGAAGGTCACAAATGATGCTTTCTCTTTTCATCTAACTACCATTCTATTTTGTTTCTATGAATTTGGCTATTTTAGATACCTCTTATAAGTGGAACCACCCACCATTTGTCTTTTGTGACTAGCTTATTTTGCTTAGCATAAAGTTTTCACGGTTCACCCAAGTTCACCCAAGTTGTAGCGCATGATAGGATTTCCTTCCCTTTGAATGCTGAAATTCTATTGTATGTATAGACCACATGGTGTTTATCCATTAAACTGTTGATGGGCACTTGAGTTGCTCACCCCTTAGCTACTGTGAATAACACTGCTATACATATGGGTGTGCAAATATCTGAGACCCTGCTTCAATTCTTTTGAATATATACCCAGAAGTGGGATTGCTAGATCACATGATACTTCTATTTTTAATGTTCTGAGGAGATGCCACCCTGCTTTCCATGGCGGAAATCCCACTAAGAGTGAACAAGGGTTCTAATTTCTCCACATCCTTACCACACTAGTTATTTTCTGTTTTTTTGACATCCTAATGGGTGTAAGATGACACCTCATTGGGATTTTGATTTGTATTTCCCTAATGATACTGATATTGAGCATCTTTTCATATGCTTTTTGGCCATTTGTGTTTTTGGAGATTTTAACAACTTCCTCTCAAAGGCATAGAGGCGACTTTAAAGTCACTATCCAAATTATAATCTCGATAAAAACTTACTTTTATGAAATTATTAGAGAGAGAATATATGAGGTTGGAATGCAAATAAGAGAATATTATTCTTTTTAAATTCTATCATACCTCTAGAAACATAACCCATTAATTACATAAACCCAGCAAACAAAGCAAGTGATTTCATTTCCACACAAACATTTTTAACCACTATTAAAGACAAATTAATTTCATTGGCATGTTAAGTAGGCTTGCAATTTATAACTTTAAAATTGTTGACTGATTTTTCTGACAAGCATGTGTCAAATAACGATACTGACATTCTGCAAGTGCTACAATCATATCCCCGAAGAAACAATTAAACTGACAAGGAGTTATTTTCTTATTTTGGGCTTTTTTTGTATTAAGTAACCTTAAGTTGGGAAACATTCAGTCCATGCTCTACTATGCTTCTTCAGGGCATTTTCTTTCCGTGGCTCCTACTTTCCGGTGCTCCAGTTACATCAGTGTTTCTCAAAGTAAGATCCCTAGACTGTCTGCTTTGGGATGACCCAGGTCATATAAAGGGGCAGGTACTGGTTCAAAAGGCTCTACTCTGTCTTCCTCTTCTACATAGCTCTTCTACGATGACACTTGATACATTCTACATTTCATTACTGTCTGTGTCCCCTCACTCGACTTTAAGCTTCTTAAGGGAGCTCTGTTTTGTTCACTGCTATATTTGTAGTGTCTTCAATATAATGTACATAACAGATACTCAAATATTTATAAAATGTTGATGAACAAATCCATTTGTCAATAGCATGTTAAAATCTATCAAAATATAGCATCCGATTTGGTACAAATTTATGGATTTATTCATTTTAATTTTTAATTAATATATTATGATGCTCTGTCCAGGTCACTATGCTTCCCATTTGTCCTAATTTCTGAATGAATCTGAAAAACAAAGTCACAAATAAAAATATAGGTTTCATATCACTTCATCCCCAAGATATTTCATGGATTTCTAGTATTATAGAAAGAAGTGTACACTTCTTAGAAAGTGACAGCCTGCCTCCTTAGCCTCTTCTAGAACATTCTCTGCCCCAGGCTTCCTGATCACTTTCTTCTATGTGTGCTTGTCTATGCCATTGTTGATGCTTTTTTCTATCAGTCAGGAACGCTATTTTACCCTTTTAGTTTGTGTAAATACTACTTATTTTTCAAGGTACAGCTTAAAGGTCACCTCCACATGAAGCTTTTTCCCCAAATGGCAGAGCTGGATGTAACTGTCCTGTAAGTTCAAGTTTGCATATACCAAACATTTAGCACAGTGCTTTGCATCCACTAATGGTCTTTAAGAACTTTTTACTGAATTTCCATAGGCTTAATTTGGAGGTAGGATATAACTCACCAGTTGCAAAGTCTGGTTCAGAGTCATTAGCACTATCGCCATCACTGCCTTCCAGAAGAATCTTCCTCTGTTGTACCATAGCCTTTGATGCTGCTTTTCTTTTCCCTTGAACACCAGGAAAATCATCTTCCTCAGTAATCTTATCCAAATCTTCAGGAGAGGCATAAAAACCAACAGAAAACTTTTTGTGACAGATAATATTGAAAGAACTGCAAAATAGACTTCTATAACATCCGCTGTTTTTATCTGCCCAGCTTCATTCCTCCGCTGCTTCTACTAGATCACATAGTCCAATCTTGGCACAACCATGATAAACGTCAGTATCCTGACAACAGAGTCCAGTTTAAGGATAAGTGTGAGACCCAACTGAGGAGGCTTTCCCCAAGAAATCTGAAAAGTGGAGCAGGGATGATGCAGCCCCTTTCTTCAGTGGTCAACAGCTATCAACTAGAAGCCACAGGTAGTCATGACCTTCCACCAGGGAAGAAAAGGAAAATTGGTCTGCAGTAAAAGAGAAAAAGACTAAAACACAAAGAAACAAAGGAGAGGAGGTGAAGAGAACCTTGACAAATTTAAATATCTTGGTTCTAGCTACAGTGTCAGGTATTGAAATAGAAGTTAGAAAAATAGCTTGTTGATAGAAAAAATTAGTATTATTATTAATATCAAAGCTTACCTAAATAATCGCTGGCTACACTGCAATTGGAGATATGAGGGGCCTTACTCATTGTTTCACTTCCACGACTGTCACATTTTTCAATGCCTAAAGATAAGGAAGAAGGAAAAAGATACAGATGCACCTTAGTCAATGGGTAGAAATAGGAAAACTGGTGTTCAAATGTAAAAGCATTCGGATACAGATGCATGATCCAAGCTCAAGCTAGTATGACTTACCTTGGAAAGGTCAGCATACGGTTTAGGAGTTGGGCTCTGAAATCAAACACACTTAGACTTAAGTTGAAATTCAGGCTCTACCCCTCCAACTGGCTACACGAGTATGGGAATATGGCTTATCCTAAGACTTAATGTCCTCATCTATATTGTGGAGAGAAAAAATAGAGCGTGGACTAATTAGGTGTATTGTGGGGGATCAAAGTGGGTCACATGTAGAAATTGCTTACTGTAGCGCCCAGCACATAGGAAACAGTCAATAAATACTAACTATCATTTCTGTGTAATAGATACATGCTTTTACTAACAAAGACTTTTCAATCATTATAATAACGTTAAAATGATCTAAAGTATTTCAAGAGGACTTTGAGTCATGGTAACTGTACTATTAAATCCCAGTGCTATAAAGTATATTAATCTATGAGAAGTGGTACTTCCAAGGAAATCCTGCTATATATTCTACCAGCTCTTACAGGAGAGAGATGAGTTCCATTTTCTCAGTTTTGGATATAAGATAATTCTGTTTCTTTGATTTCCTGATTAGTAAATGGCTCCCTAATCAATCAACAGTGTTTTATTTACTGTCAAATAGGAGGCAATAATGACTGAAACATCTATACCCCTAAATGAGCTAATGAGTTAAAAATATCCTCCAACATAAAAGAAGCTAAGTCAAAACAATTTCATCCAAAAAGCATGCTAACAGTTTGAATGTCTTTTCCAAGAATAATGATTTCTGCCTCTCCAGAGTATCAATATTGCCATCTGCTACACAGTTGCTAGAAAAATCGAAGGAGGAAAACCCAGAGAAATCCAGAAGTCCTACATCTTGTAAGTCCACTGAGCCTGCTAACCAAACTAGTACCTTCAGCCTTCGTAAATAATAAAAATTACCCTCACCAGATCATGTTTAACTAATTTGAATTTTGAGAGAAAAGAGATGGGTTATTAGGACTGTATAGACCAATTCATTTGCTTAAGAAATTAAATTTCCACTGTAAACAAAAGTGACTTGCATCCAAGCTCATAGTCCATGACTTAGTCCAGAGCTGGCATCAGGTGTTAAGCAGAGAGATGTGTGTGCATGAACGACATTCATGCAGAATAAAGCACGGAATCTAATTATGCCAGTTGCTCCATTTGCTATCCAAAGTATTAAACTCTTATTGTTTCCTCTATGAAGGCTCATCCGGAGACACAATTACAAAAGCAATGAGGTTACAAAAAGAAATATATAGAAAGTAAAGTTACTTTTATCTTGAGCCTCTTCCGCATCAGTGGTGACTGTTGGAAGTTCCTTCACTGATAAAGCAAGTGCGACTTCTAAGTCTCGCTGGTAGAGCTTGTCATCTAAAGCTATCCTAAAGGGAGGCAAAAAAATAAAAATGAGTTTTTAAAAATATCAATCTCAACCAAACAGCAAAATGAGATTTTTCTGAATCACTATTTAAGAGCTGCTAACCTCACAAAAATGTTTTCTAAACAGTAATCGTGATCATAACTGACTTTAATGGTTAAGACTGCTAATGTGAAGTAATGTCATGTTACAGGTGCATACGAGATTGAAAGAGCAGCAGTCTGTGCTGTTGTACGTATTGCCTCCTTTCAGGGTAATGCCAGTCCTTGTTACCAATGCCAAGCGCCTGCTCAACCTAGAATAAAGACTTTCCTCAAAAATCCACTTAGAAATCTTCCTTGACCTCACTCACACCTCCTTAGACAGGTATTATAGCTCTTTTATTAAACTGTTCCTCCCAATCTAGACTTTAACAAAAATGTCACCAAGTACTTACTGTGTATGAGGCACTGCACTAAATAGAATACTAAAAGTACCCTGAAGGAGTCTGCAATTAATGAGGAGGGCAGGGAAATAAGACGTACTGATAATTTTCCTATATGAGCAGATTATTATGTCTCCTATTAAAGGTGGTCAGAGTGTTAGGGTGTGTAAGAAAAGAAATTAAAGACAGATTTAAGAAAAAAGTTATATAAAGGACGAAATACTGAGATGCACCTTGAAGGATTTATTTTTTAAAAATAAGTTTTATTGAGATATAATTCACACAGCATTAAACTCACCCTTTTAAATTGTACAATTCAGCAGTCTTTAAGTATATTCAGAGTTTAGAAACCATCACCACTACCTACTTTCAGAATATTTTCATCACCCCCAAAGAGACCCTATATCCATTAGCAGTCACTCCCTGCTTACCCGCCCCTAGCACCTGGCAACACTAATCTACTTCCTGTTTCTATGGACTCACCTATTTTAGACATCTCAAGTCAATGGAATCATACATGCGGCCTTTTATGTCTGGCTTCTTTTGCTCAGCATGTTTTCAAGGTTCATCCATGTTGTAGCATGTATTAGTACTTCTTTTTACTGCTGAATGATATTCCAGTGTATAGACAGACCACATTTTATTTATCCACTCATGAGTTGGACAGACATTTGGACTGCTACCATTTTCTGGCTATTGTGAATAATGCTGTGAAGCTTTGTGTCCAAGTTTTTGTGTGGGTGTGTGTTTTCATTTCTCTTGAGTACACACCTAGGCAGGGTCATAAAATAACCCCATGTTCAACATTTTGAGGAACTGCTACTCTGCTTTCCAATGTGGCTGTACCATTTTACATTCCCAGCAACAATGTACGAGAATTCCAGTTTCTCCACATCCTCATTAACATTGGTTATTGTCTGTCTTTTTGTTTATGGCCATCCCAAAGGGTGTGAAGTATTATCTCACCATGGTTTTGATTTGCATTTCCTTGATGGCTAAGGATGCTGAGCATCTTTTATGTGCTTATTATTAATTTGGAGATGTTCTTTGGAGAAATGTCTACTCAAATCCTTTGCCCATTTTGTAAATTGAGTTATTAATCTATTTACTGTTGAATTGTAAGACTTCTTTATATGTTCTGAATACAAATCCTTCATCAATTATATGATTTGCAAATATTCTCTCTCATTTGTAGGTGTTTTGTTTTTTTTTTTTTTTCCACCGTACTTAAACCTAGCACAAGAATCTCAAAACCAAAAACAAAAAAAGAGAAAAAAGTAAAGAGCAGGACATGGGGTAACTTTCTCTGTGTTAATGAGCTTTTCTCCAGCTTGCAGCAGTGAACCACACCATCCCCCATGTTCCATTTGTTAATAGTCCCCTTCTGCCAATCTCCTCTCCATACTTCAGGTTTGGGGCCTCTCAGGACTTCCTTCCCTCATTCTCTCTTCTCTCTTGGAACTAGTGGAAATCCAGAATTCGTCTAGAAACTATAGGACCTTTTCAGTGCTGGACCAGTCTAAACAATATAAAGAAAAAATATCTTTTATCTGCAGAAAAATACATGGTTTCAATTTTTATAAAACTATCTTTACAGATTGTAATTTTAAACAAAGTAGTCTTGTAAGACTTGAAGACTTTAGAGATAGAAATACAGTCCTATAAAGTAAGCTGTACCTCCTAAACTTTGTAATTGTCTTTAATGATTGTCTTAATACTTAAATGAATATTTCCTAACATGTTTGTGAATTTCTTTTTTAAGGCAGAAAGTCAGAAGGGGATTAATGGTACATCCCTGTTCTCCTACATGCACTAAATAAAATAATACCTACGACTGGGCTCAAGTTCTAATTTAAATAAAGAGTTCAAGGGACGCCCAGGGGGCTCAGTCGGTTAAGTGTCTGACATTGGCTCAGGTCACGATCTCGTGGCTGGTGGGTTTGAGCCCCATGTCGGGCTCTGTGCTGGCAGCTCAGAGCCTGAAGCCTGCTTGACGTTCTGTGTCTCACTCTCTCTCTGCTCCTCCTCTGCTCATGCTTTGTCTCTCTCTCTCTCTCTCTCTCTCAAATAAATAAATAAGCATTAAAAAAAATTAAACCAAGAGTTCAAATTTGTCCCTCTTTTAAGTTAACACATTGAATGTATATTTACTGTATGTCTTACCTCTCACCTTTTTTTAGGGGTTTTCTCTTGCAATGGGATACCTTCTTTCTGGAGATTCTTCAGTTTAGGTTTCCTTGTTTCTAGTTTTAACTCCTTTGGTGTTGTTCTGGGTTTTTTATTTAAAGGTGCAGTTGCAGAAATAAAGTCATCTATTCGTGTGTGAATCAAAAATAAAAGCATATATAAAAAATAAATTAATTAAACAAAATAAAATATGAAACTGCTTTTCCTAAGAAATAAAAACATTTTCTTAGCAGCTGAAATTCACTACAATGTGTGTTCAAGGTTTAAACGTTAAGAAAGTTGTTTAATTGCCATCATTTAAAAAATGTTGGCGTATTATTTGTCTTTATTCTCACTCATGCTTTTCAACTTTGTTTTAGTGGCCTTTGTTTATTAATATAGAAGTCTATCAAAAGCCAATTCACTACAAAATGTGATCTAGTTCCATTGACACTCAACATAAACCTGCTGTGGTAGTTTTTTTTTTATGTTTATTTATTTCTGAGACAGAGACAGCATGACTGGGGGAGGGGCAGAGAGAGAGGGAGACACAGAATCAGAAGCAGGCTCCGGGCTCTGAGCTGTCAGCACACGGCCTGACGCAGGGCTTGAACTCAAGAGCTGTGAGATCATGACCTGAGCCGAAGTCAGATACTCAACCGACAGAGCCACCCAGGCGCCCCCTTGCTGCGATAGTTTTTACACACATGTGCAGCACATGGATGAATACCCTCAGGGTACACGTAGTCTTGATTGCAGCGTTAGCATTTATTAATACATGTTGTCTCTGCCAAGTTTCCCCATGTTGGAATATGTTAACTTGTGACTTACCCCCACATCCACCCCATAATGTCTAGAACACTACTGTCAATTTATAAATATTTGGTGACATACTGATAACAGTAATAAAAAGCTACAGGTCAGAGTCTACACTATTTTCTCCCAAGTCTTAGACACATTTACAGTTGAGCCCAATGCAAAAAACTGGTTCCTTCAAACCTCTGGATAACTGAACATTTGACTCACAGAAAGCTCTGAGAAATACAAAACCTATTTCGAAATATGATGTAATCTAACTAAATGTTTCTCACACTTTTTGACCAAAGTTTCCTTAACAGCAGAGACAAAGAAATATATAACCCAATAGACTATAGCCTATGCCCAACCTTTCTTCAAGGTCTTGTTTTTGTTTCTTTTTTCCTTTCCAAGTTTTTATTTAAATTCCTGTTAACACACAGTGTAATATTAATTTATTAGTTTCAGGTGTACAATTTAGTGACTCTACACTTACATACAACACACAGTACTCATCACAAGTGGCACCCTCCTTAATTCCCACCACTTATTTAACTTACCCCCCCTCCACTTCCTTCTATAATCATCAGTTCTCTATAGTTAAGACTCAGTTTCTTGGTTTGCCTCTCTTCCCCCATCCCATGTTCATTTTGCTTCTTAAATTTCACCTGTGAGTGAAATCATATGGTCTTTGTCTTTCTCTGACTGACTTATTTCACTTATCCTCTAGCTCCATCCACATTGTTGCCAATGGTAAGATTTCACTCTTTTTTATGGCTGAGTAATATACGATCTAGCAATTGCACTACTCGGTATTTACCCAAAGGATACAATAATACTAATTGGAAGGGACACATGCACCCCAATTTTTATAACAACATTATTTACAATAGCCAAACTATGGAAAGCACCAAATGTCTATCGACGGATGACTGGATAAAGAAGTGGTATAGAAGGTTGGGGCGCCTGGGTGGCACAGTTGGTTGCGCGTCCAACTTCGGCTCAGGTCATGATCTCACAGTTCGTGAGTTCGAGCCCTGCGTCAGGCTCTGTGGTGACAGCTCAGAGCCTGCAGCCTGCTTCAGATTCTGTGTCTCCCCCCTCTCTGACCCTCCCCGCTCACACTCTCTCTCTCTCACTCAAAAATAAATAAACATTAAAAAGAAAAAAAAAGTGGTATCGAAGGTCTCATTTTATTGTACAGTTAATGAGGATTTCACATTATATTCTGTAACACATTTGTGTTTCAAAAGACAATGTGTTCCTTCTTAGGGAAAGAGATAGGAGGAAACAAACCACACTATGAGAAACATGGACCTAGAGTAGTTTAGATCTAAAGAGCCATTTCACTAGGTCCTGTTCATTTATCACTTACCTACATAATTCTTGTCAGTGTAATTATCAGTAGAATTATCCCAAATGCTTAGAAAATTACTTTTGCAGCCCTAGCTCATATACAATTGGGTAATATGTTCAATATTAGAGTTCTATATGTCATATGAATTCTGAGAAAATAAATTTCCAAGTTTTTAAAGCAAAAATATGAATCTCTACTTACCATCACTGTCAGAGTCCTCAAACTGTGAGTAATTGACCGATTTCTTATGCCTATGAGCAAGACAATTTTTTAATTACACAAATGCCAATTTCCCACCTCTAATCCTTAAGACCATTGACAGTCTGAGTAAATGAAAATGTGTTTCGATTCTCTTAAGAGTACTTAAACTTGACAGGGCACCTGGGTGGCTCAGTCAGTTGAGCAACCGACTTTGGGTCTGGTCATGATCTCATGGTTCATTAGTTCAAGCCCCGCATCGGGGTCTGTGCTGACAGCTCAGAACCTGGAGCCTGCTTCTGATTCTTTGTCTCCCTCATTCTCTGCCCCTCCCCAACTGATCATGCTCTTTGTCTCTCTTTCTCAAAAATAAACATTAAAAAAATTTTTTTTAAAAAGAAGTTGGATTTTACAGTAGGGACTTAGCATTAGCTAAAATAGTTATAACTATACTTGATATACCTGATAAGGAAAAAAAATAATTCAGATAACCCTCAAAGTAAAAATAATATCATTAGCACAATTTATATACCGTTTAATTGCTGTGGGGCATTTATAAGTTCCTGTTGTATTTATTCTTTTGTTTTATATATGCATTGTCTTCTTACTAGATTATAAACTTGACACTTAAAGATATTTTCTCTCTCTTTTTAATCTCCCCACAATACTAAATAATATTCTTTATGCAACGGACGTTGAAACAATGGTGACTTTGTACCTACCACCTCAAATGTATCTTCATACTACTTTAGAAAACCATTAGAAGAAAGTGATATTCAAAGTGAAAAAAAAAATAAATTCACTTTCTTCCTTCTTCCTCTAAGCACTAAATGAAATGGCCTTGTAGTTTTCTTTTCTACCTTCCACCAAACACCCAAGTGTGAATAACCTAGTAGGTCAGTTGTTCTTTCAAGGAAAATGGGTATTCTACGAAAAAGAGGTCAGGTCAGCTCCCAACTCAAACAATCTCACAAGTGCTTTGCCTGAAGACAACCACCATAGAAGTACTTTATGTATGTATTTCATTTCCTCATGTAGAATATTAAAATGAAGAATACTCTTGTTATTCTCCTACTCTTTGGAGTTAACGAATTTTAAAAGCTGAATAAAATATGAAAGCCTCTTTAGAAATTCTGAAACTGAGTCATAGTAAAAATAAAAACTCTTAAAAAAAGAATATGCTCAGTAATTGAGCTACAGTGAGGATGACAATTTTTACTGCTTCATCAAGCACATTCTTAAGTGAAACTGGTATTTTTTTTTTTTGTACCCTGAATGTGCAGCAGGAAAGAATACAATGACACTTGTGCAATATGGTGCCACTGCCTTGATTCATGCTAAGGTGTCAGCAGTTACACCACCATTGCAGTGCAGATGATAGAACAATGAAAAAAGTGAGCAATGTCTTAGGATTATTGTGAAAATAGTTTTGACCTCATGGGCCTCCTCAGAGGGCCTCAGGGAACCCTGGGGGTCTTCAGACCATACTTTGACAACTGCTGTTCCAGACAAAGGGATTATGTCCTCGCTACTTGGGTGGACATACTGAAAATCCATTTCAGACTTCATACGTTCAAAATGGAACTCCTGATCCCCCACACCTCCTGAACCTGTTCCCTTTCCTAGTCTTCCTCATCTTGGTTAGTACAAAGACCGACCATTCAGCAGCTCAGGCCAAAAACACTGTGAAATCATCCTTTTTTCCCCTTAACCTCCACATCTATTCCATCAGCAAGTTCTGTCAGCAGTATCTCCAACATATACCCCAAATCCATCTATCCCATTCCATGTCCAATGATAACATCCTACTCCAAACCGCTAATGATGCAGTGGTTTCCTTGTTGCCATTCTGGTCACCTTATCTCCCATTCTTTCTCCACCAGCAGCCAGTGAACTTTATAAAACCAAAATTAGATTTTCCTGCCCTATCTAAAACTCTCTGTTGACTTCCCATTGTTCGTAGAATACAATCCAAACTCCTTTTTAAAGCCTGCAAGGTCCTACCTACTCTGGCCTCTGCCTATTTCTCTGCCTTAATCCCCTACAAGTCTCCCCACTGCTTGTTTATGCTACAGCTTTAGAGGCCTTCTTTCTCTTCCTCAAACAAAGTCAAGCTCAGGGCCTTGGCTTTTGTCCCCTCTACATGGATTGCCCCTGATTTTCGCTGGCTAGCTCTTTCTCATCACTCATGTCTCAGATCATGTATTATCTCCACAAAGAGGCACATCCTAACTACAGTACTTACAGAAAGACTTTCCTCCTTCTCACTATCACTTTGCGGTATTTGTGGCCCCCTACCCTCACCCCTGTAACCTCCCACACCTAGTGGGATATATTAATCCTTATTACAATAACTTTCTAAATGAATGGCTGACTGTAGGCCTCCATAGCACTCCACTGTGGTTAAGTAGAGCAATAGTTTCAAATAGCATAATGGAAAACACAGAGGCTCTGGAACCAGTACGATTTAGGTTTGAGCGTTATCCTGCCACTCACTAGCTGTGTGACTCCGTTAACTTGGCCTTTATGCCTGGGAGTTTAAATCGATAAAACAGGAATATCTAGACTGCTATATCAAAGAGCTATAGTGATAAAATAAATAAGTAACACGTGAGGAGGAGATGGTTGAAATGTAAAGCGCTGTTCGAATGCTAACAGACCAAAGGCTTATTTAAATGGCTGGGTGGGGGGCAGTAAAAGAATCGGCAAAGGAAGGCATAGAAGGATAAAGGTAGGATGCTAGGATACTGCTGTGGAATGGGCGGCTCTCAGTGGAGGCTGGAGAGCTCCACAGAAACCGTCCATCCCACCTTCGCTACCCACCGTCCTATTCGGCCCTTTCCCGTCAATCGTGTGCACGCCAAGTTGCCTACGGCGTCTTCCTGCTTCTTCCCATCCCCGCAGATGTCATGAACTACCCACCTCACAGGCCGCACCATGGCCCCCTCCAAGGCTGAAAGTGCAGCTTTCAAATTCTTGTTGGCAGCAGTGGCTGTTTCAATTCCCGCCCAAAACCAGACACTAGAGCTCTCCGCCCCCTGCCACCAGCCCTCCAATGATTACCAGCCATCCTTGCTGCGGCGCATGCGCACTGAGAAGACCTGCTGGCTCTCGCAGTTCCCAAGATATTGCCCTTCCGCATCCGGTCTACCAAAGCGGAGCACAAGCTTTGCCAATGCACTTTCGTCACGACAGTGGATTTTTTTTTTTTTTTTGAGCCTTCTCTGAAATTCACAATAATAGTAGAAATACGCTTTTTTACATTTTTAAATGGTTAAATTGAAGCGATATGGGAAAATGGGGCACTTAGACCTGGAATTTTCTATAGAGTGTCGAGGAAGAGGAAAAGGTATGGACGAATCTGCTCATGCAGATCTGCTGGCTGTAAAAACAGGTCTGTAAGTCAGCTGATGTTGCCGGCGCCCCAGCTCGTTGATATCTCCGGTGTGTGGACTGTTCGGGAGTTAGGCACTAGGGTAGGTGAGCCCACACAAAGAGGGAGGGACGGAAAGTGTTCAGACTGAAAGCGGCTAATGAAGAGGGTGTTTTCCTTACTCGTCTGGAGCTTCTGGTGCCCACAGCCCCTTCCTTTCCCTAATTTGAGCCTCAGAACCTCCACTCTGGCGGCAGGAGTTCGGTCCAGCCCACATTTTCCCATTTCAGTTTTGCCTCGGAAGCCTTCCTTAGTTTCACCCCTGATTTAAAAAAAAATTTTTAAGTGAGGAAAGAGAACTAAATTATCGGTTTGTTGAAACATAATGAGTTTAAATGTTGAGCCGATTGATACCAGAGCTAATGGTTTTTGTTTACCGAAAATATTGAATTTAAATAAGATTAGGCCGTAAACCTATTTCTGTAACTTTCAGTTCCCTGCTACAGTGTTCCTTCCCTCTTTGTCTTCATCGTGTGTATTCAGTTAGCAACCTGTGTTTGTTTGTTTTTTTTATTAACATGCTCGTGAAGAATTTCTTTTATTATTACTAGTTTTCATCTGCTGATCATCCTATGTTTATCAGATGCTTCGTATTTATTGTTAGATTAATCCTTATAATCTACGAATTAAAAGCCTCCTCAGTGCCTAAGATGAGATCTGAAGAATGATTAGTTGTTATCCAAGGAAAGAAAAGCGGTAAGAGTGCTCTGGTGTCACTTTTTCCACTTCAAAAAGGTTGGAAGTGGAAGGAGAGGTTTAGTATTGAAAGGAGTTCAGTATGACTGGAAAATTGTGAATTTGTGTGTTGGTGAGGAGGGGTACAGGTGCTGGGAGAAAAAGTCTGGAGATATAAGCAGAGACATGGTAAACTGGATTAAGGAGTTTGCATTTTTTAATGTAATTATTTATTTTGAGAGCGACCATGCGAGTGGAGTAGGAGTAGAGAGAGGGGGGAGAAAGAATCCCAAGCAGGGTCCTCGCTATCTGCAGAGAACCCTTGGGTGGTAGGACTTGATCCTGGGAACAGGGAGATCATGGTCTGAGCGAAAACTAAGAGCTGCTCCCCCGAGTGAGCTACCCAGGCGCCCCAAAGAGTTTGAATTTTATCCTGAGAGCAATAGAATATGATCAAAGGGTGTTAAGCAGATGAGCAACACAATCAGATAGGCGCTTTGGAAAAATTACTGTAACTTTAGCATAGAGATAGTGTGAAAATTGTTCTGATGGTGAATAGCCTAGAGATAGGGAGCCTAGTAAGGAGGCTGATAAATAAATCTTTAATTGGTGTTGATTTTTGGCCAGATTTTCTTCTTTTTGAAAAGTGTCCAGTTTGCCTTTTGGGATGTCCTGTACCTTTTTTTTTTTTTTTTTTTTGTATGTCTTTTCTACATGGAAATCTTTGCAACACCATCTTTCTTCTATGTCCAATAAGATCACATATCTAAGATCTTCAAGATCACTTCTTAGTCCCTGATCTATTTCTTTGACTTGGTATTCCCCATTGTTTCATAAGCTCTCTGTCTACCCATTCATCTCTTTCTAAGCATCTTCTCTGCTCTTCTCTCCATGTTCTTCCCTTATTCTTGAGAACCCTGCCTCAGAATGAAAAATATTTTATTGGCATAATGGTTTTATCCCCCTAAGTGAAGTTTAAAAGGAGCTTTTTTCCTTAAAAAAAAAAAATCATTTTCTTCATGAAGATGAAAATGCAGGAATAAAGGTAGGAAAACCTAGAATAATAAGCTCCAAGTAACACAAACATAATTAGTGAGTGGTGGAATATTTTCTTAGAGGTAGTACGATATAATGAAACATGATTTTTGTGATTTACAATCTGATGGATTTTGGTTTGTTTGTTCTATAGAAACCCTGCGAAAGAAGATGAAGAAAACCAGAGAAAGAGTCTACAACAGAGAGAGGGAATTTGTGTATAAATTCAAAGTAGGAACTCAATGCTTAGAACTGAGGGTACCTCTCAAATTTCCTGTTCAAGAGAATGCGAGTCATTTACATGGACGTCTGATGCTGCTGCACAGTTTACCATGCTTTATAGAAAAAGGTGAGGACTGATTTTTGTAATAAAACTTTATTTTCCTATTATCTCTTTCCTTTGACATTTCATATTAGAAAGAATAAGCCTGAGAAGCTTGAAACCGCAATAAAATATGAAGTGTTTAACTGCTTCCAAGAATAAGAATATTCCCCAGATCTTTGTTTTATTGTTTTTTTCTGTACCCCTTGAGTTGTTTAAAAGGCAGTTTAGTATAAAAATTAATTTACAGGGGTGTCTGGATGGTTCAGTCTGTTGAGTGTCCAGCTTTGTCTCAGGTCATGATCTCAGGTCATGATCTTGCGATTGGTGAGTTCTGGCCCCTCATCGGGCTCTGTGCTAACAGCTCAGAGCCTGGAGCCTGCTTCAGATTCTGTGTCTCCTTCTGTCTCTGCCCCTCCCCTGCTCATGCCATGTCTCTCTCTCTCTAAAATAAATAAATATTTTAAAAAATTAAGGGGCACCTGTGTAGCTCAGTCTCTTAAGCATCCGACTTCGGCTTAGGTCATGATCTCAGGGTTCATGAGTTAATAAAGCCCTGCGTCGGGCTCTGTGCTGACAGTGTGGAGCCTGAGCCTGCTTCAGATTCTGTGTCTCCCTCTCTCTCTGCACCTCTCCTTGCTTGCTCTCTCTGTCCCTCTCTATTTCTGTCAAAAATAAAACATTAAACATTTTTTCTTAATTAAAAAAAATAATATAATGAAAACTCAGTTACAAAGTCTGGGTTAGAATGCTTAACATCTTAATTTAGTTGGGTGGATTCATTTCAGCTATCCCTGATTATAATATAGAACTGTATTCCCAAATGCATTGCCCTTTTAATTATCTGGTCCTCAGTTCCTGAGATGTCATGGGAGAGAAGATATACTAATCTTTGAATAATTTGTACTTACCTAAATTAATCCCATAGCCATCGGTATTAAACCATTTTAAAAGGTCTGTGTTCTACCTCACAGATGAGGAAAAAATTTTAAATTGAGAATATGTTGAATCATGAAAAGTTAGACTTAAAAGGAAACCTAGGAACTATCTAGCACAGGCTCATTGTACAAATAAGGAATCTGGTGCATTGAAATGTTAAATTGTTTGCCTAAGGCAGTAGTTCTCAAAAGCTGTTACCTGATCAGAATCTACAGCATCACCTGGAACCTTGTTACAAATGCACATTCTTGGGCCTCACCCCATTCTTGTAGAATCAGACACTCTGGGGGTGGCATGCAGCAGTCTATTTCAGTAAGCCCTCCAGGGAATTCTGATGCATGCTAAAAATTGAGAACCACTGGTCTACAGTTACAAACGTAATGACAGAGTCAAGACCAGAACACAGGTATCCTGATTTCTATCCCTGTTCCGTTTCCATTGTATTATCTCTAAGTAGTGTCTCTAAAATTGAAATTACAGATCATCCCAATTAAATTAGTTTTAATATGCTAATCATTCAATTTCTCTTTCAAATAATATAACTATATAGGATATAAATGTTTTTCATTTAAATACAGTAGCCTTCAGACCCTCAAAATCTGTAGATTTTCCTTTATATGCTTTTACCTGCTTGGTTTCAGATGCAAGCTTGATAAAAGAAAATTTCATGTTGGAACACCTAACCAAGTAAAATGTTCCCTGTTCATGTCTGGATTTTGCTTATGTTGGTATTTTTTGTCCATGTTGCAGACTTAAAAGAAGCTCTGAGCCAGTTTATAGAAGAAGAATCCCTCAGAGATTATGATAGAGATGCTGAAGCATCCCTGGAAGCTGTGAAATCAGGTGAAGTTGATTTACATCAGCTGGCCAGTACGTGGGCCAAAGCTTATGCTGAGGTGAGAAAATAGATCAGATTGCAAATTTCAGGGATTATCTGGACTTTGATGAAGATTATTAAATTGCTAAAGTAATACTGAAACAATTGTAGAATCCTTTTATCTCTACATACAACACTTTATTTCATAATGTACAATATAAATTGATGGTCATGTGCCTCTTCTCTGTATCAGGTGAGCACTTTTGACACAATACTTTATGTAATGCCTTTGTAAAAGAGGAACTACTTTTGTATTTCTAACCAGCACAGGGTTGGCAGAGTTAGTGATTAAAAATACAGGGCACTCACATGTTCATAGATGGATGAATGGATAAAGAAGATGTGGTATATGTGTGTAATGGAGTATTACATGGCAGTGAAAAAGAACGAAATCTTGCCATTTGCAACTACATGGATGGAACTAGAGGGTATTATGCTAAGCAAAATTAGAGAGAGACAAATATCATATGACTTCACTTGTATGAGGAATTTAAGATACAAAACAGATGAATATAAGGGAAGAGAAGCAAAAATAATATAAAAACAGGAAGGGGGACAAAACATAAGACACTCTTAAATATGGAGAAACAAACAGGGTTACTGGAGGGGTTGTGGGAGGGGGAATGGGCTAAATGGATAAGGGGCGTTAAGGAATCTACTCCTGAAATCATTGTTGCACTATATGCCAACTTGTAAATTTTAAAAGAATAAATTAAAAAAAATATAGGGCACCCAATTAAATCAGAATCTCAAAGAATGAATTATTTTTTAGTATAATCCCATTAATATATGGAACATACTTACAGTAAAATTTATTCTTTGCTTATCTGAAATTCTAATTTAACAGAGGTAACCTGTATTTTATCTGGCAACCTTAAACTAACAGGGGTAGCTCATTTTAAGCTTTGATTTACTTTTTTTTTTTAAGCTTTGATTTACTTTTGTCTTTTCATTTATCCTCACTGTTGTGTTACATAACGTCATCATTTTCCATTTAAATAATATATCTTATTTTCATAAAGTCTTAAGATGCCACGGATCATAGCACGCACTATTATCTTCTTTACTACTGAGAAAGAACACCAGGACCACTTACACTATGATAGGGTAACAACATACCATCAGTGCAAGATGCATTCTGATTTCTGAGAGTGGTAATATGAACCACTTGGAGTTCCAAGTTGGAGTTGATGAGGTATAGTATGTTGAGAACCTACCCTGTGCCAGGTGCTGTGCCAGGTGCTGTGCCAGCTATCAGACATAAAACAGTGCACAAGGCAGACACAAAATGAAATTTCTGTTCTAGTTAGAGAGCCAGAAACAACTATGTATATAGATAAATTCAATAATTGTAAAGTATAATGAGTGAATTACATCCCAGTGTAAGTAAGGTGGTCTATGAGAATTTGAAAATCAGTTTTATGGGGTCATGTTTTGTTACTCAAACCAGTTTGCTTCATGCCCATTATGGTGTCCTAATTTACTTAAAAGATGACGCTATTTACATGTATTATTTTAAATGTTAAGAATTGTTCCATTAAAAAAATATATGCAGGGGCGCCTGGGTGGCTCAGTCGGTTAAGCGGCCGACTTCGGCTCAGGTCATGATCTCGCGGTCCGGGAGTTCAAGCCCCGCGTCGGGCTCTGTGCTGACAGTTCAGAGCCTGGAGCCTGTTTCAGATTCTGTGTCTCCCTCTCTCTCTGTGACCCTCCCCCGTTCATGCTCTGTCTCTCTCTGTCTCAAAAATAAATAAACGTTAAAAAAAATATTTTTTAAATAAAAAATAAAAAGATATGCATGTAATAAGTATTATTTATTTTTAAAATTTTTTTTCAACGTTTATTTATTTTTGGGACAGAGAGAGACAGAGCATGAACGGGAGAGGGGCAGAGAGAGAGGGAGACACAGAATCGGAAACAGGCTCCAGGCTCTGAGCCATCAGTCCAGAGCCTGACGCGGGGCTCGAACTCACGGACCGCGAGATCGTGACCTGGCTGAAGTCGGACGCTTAACTGACTGCGCCACCCAGGCGCCCCAGTAATAAGTATTATTTAAAGAAACCTAATCTTTCTGCTGATGAAAGGATAAAGCTGTAAGGTGTATTAAAAGAGTAATTCTGGGGGCGCCTGGGTGGCTCAGTCAGTTGGGTGTCCAGCTTCAGCTGAGATCATGATCTCATTGTTTGTGAGTTTGAGTCCCACGTTGGACTCTATGCTGACAGTTCAGAGCCTGGAGCCTGTTTCAGATTCTGTGTCTCCCTCCCTTTCTGCCCCTCCTCCACTCACACTCTGTCTCTCTGTCTCAAAAATAAATATTAAAAAAAATTTTTTTTAGAGAATAATTTCGGGGCGCTTGGGTGGCTCAGTCAGTTAAGTGTCCAACTTCAACTTAGGTCATGATCTCGCAGTTTGTGGGTCCAAGCCCCGCATCGGGCTCTGTGCTGACAGTTTGGAGCCTGGAGCCTGCTTCAGGTTATGTGACCCTCTCTCTCTGCCTCTCCCTCGCTTGCATGCTCTCTTTCTCTCTCTCTCTCTCTCAAAAAAAAGATAAACATTTAAAAAAAAACTTTTAAGGAAAAAAAGAAATAAAAAGAGTAGTCCCACTAAACTTGTTCAAGCTGTATTTTTTGTATGTCTGAAATGTGTTGGATATACAGCTGAGGATAAGTCTTTGCCTTCAAGGACCTTACAATCTAGTAAGAAGAGACAAAGAAATCTCTAGCCTATAACACTGTGCAGTCAGTGTTAGGATAAATACTGTGAGAGCATGTGTGGAAGTTAGGGGAGGAATGAGTGGTCAAGAGTTCTTGAAGAAAGCAGTCAATCTCTCCACTAGGATTACTATTGGTTTGATACAAAATCTGGAAGCAGATCCTCTTCTATCCCTGATTTTGTGTAACTAAAGAGAAAACTTCCCAATAGTCAGTCAATAGGCTTATGTGTTGAAGTTTATCTTACTATTTTTTTAAAGTTTATTTTTATTTATTTTGAGAGAGAGGGAGAGAGCATGATTGGTGGAGGGGCAGAGAGGGAGAGAGAATCCTAAGCAGGCTCTGTGCTATCAACGTGGAGCCTGAGGCAGGGCTCAGTGCCATGAACTGTGAGATCCTGACTTGAACTGAAATTGAGAGTCAGACACTTAACCGACTGAGCCACTTCGGTGCCCTGAAATTTATATTACTATTTTTAAAAATTACCATATTTACTAATTTATGGTTTAATCTTATTCTTCTGCACATTAGCCATTCTAAAAACAGGAATTTGACTATCTTCCAGGTGAATGATCATAACAACAGTAATATTAATATAAGAAAATAAGAACAGTTTATACTGACTCATTTAATCACAAGAGTTCAGATTTACATTGAATTAAAATCAACAAGCCTCAACTGAGCAAGTACTCTGTTCTCCCCCTGTGCAAATTGAGTAGATACCTAGCACCTCTTGTCATATAGAGTTCAGCTTTCTAGCAATGCCAAACTTCCAGAAGTATAGTTGCTTGTTTTTATTTTTAATTTTAATTTTTATTTTTTTTATGTTTATTTTTGAGAGAGGGAGTGTGTGAGCAGGGAAGGAGCAAAGTGAGAGAGAGACACAATCTGAAGCAGGCTCCAGGCTCTGAGCTGTCAGCACAGAGCCTGACCACAGGGCTCAAACCCACGAACTGTGAGATCATGACCTGAGCCAAAGTAGGATGCTTAACTGACTGAGCTACCCAGGCGCCCCTGTTTTTAAAGAATTAAGGAAAGATAGAGAAAAGAAGCTAATTCTAACAGTAAAAAAAGAAGAAAAAAAAAGGAAGTATTGACAGGAAAGTGAGAAGACCCAAATATTGTTATACCCACTGGATGTATTTGGGCTGTTACTAGCTGTGAAAATTATAAGCCAAACAGCTCAATACAAGCTCAAGAAATGTGGGTATCAGCAAGGAAAAAGAAGGAACTGAAAATGAAAGGGGAACTATGTTGCAGATTGCCGAAGGGCCTGCAGAGGTTAGAAGCCTCGGTACTGTGGAGACCAGAAGGATCACAGCGTGACTCTGATAGTGGAAGCAGAATGGAGTAGAGGACGGGACAGATGGGGGCTAATGCATCTCTGCCATATATGGGTAAACACTATTTCAGTAACCTGAGAAGAATAACTGGACCATCAATAAAGAGATAAAGTGGCCAAATGTTTATGGTAATACCAGTTACTTTGGTTTATGAAGGAATGAACTGCATTTACTGTGAATGGACTTACTAGATATTTCAGTTGCGGAGATATTTAAATCATGAGACTTTTACATTAACCACCTTTTGACAAAGATCTTTAAAAAATGTAGTACAAGGGTGCCTGGTGGGCTCAATCGGTAGAGCATGTGACTTTTGATCTCATGGTCATGAGTTTGAGGCCCATTTTGGGTGTAGAGATTACTAAAAAAATAAACTTAAAAAAATTTTTAATAAAAAGCGTAGTACACATTTCCTTGTGCTTTCTTAAGCACAGTATATAAAATTCAGCTCTTCTTGTTGACTCTGAGTCATCGTTATAAATGTAAGTAATTCCCTGTAGGGAATACCATGAGGCATTGCTGCAAGAGAGGACTGTGTGTCCTATCACAGCACAGATGTACTGAACATGCTGCTGTTATAAAAGGAATTTTCACAGTGGGGACCATTGCCCCTGATAACACAGCTGTGCTTTCATATGTACTTACCTGGTAGAGGAGGTTCTGATGGTCTACCAAAATGTGTGTGACTGTAAGTCCTACTTTGTACAGTAATTCTATTTTCTTCTGTGTTTCCTTTTCTTATCTACTGTCAGGATTAGTTACTGGTCATCTTGTTCTCCTTCCAGCCTCCAAACATCTTATTATATTGCTTTTCCTAATCACTGCAGCATCTTTTGCTATTGCATTAATTTTTTAAATAATGGGAAGTAAGCCTGGATAGATCAGGAAAGCCAAACAGAGCAAACTGTTGACAAAATTGTACAGTTGGCTATTTTTGGTGGTGCCCTATCTTCCATTTCAGTATTCTCTTCTTAAGTCTCTTTCTATTCATCCATTCATCAAATGTGTACTGAGCATCTGTTAGATATCAGATACTGTGTTAGGCACTTGGGGTTAGCAAAAACAAAATAGACATAGACACAATTCTTACCTTCATAGAGTTTACAGGCTGACAGCAGACAGATAGATATGTAAAATTAAAAGGAGTGGAATATATTAAGTGCTATGGTAGGGGGCAGAGTGTGAGGAAAGCACAAAGCAGGTACACCTATTTTAGTCTATAGAACTTCAGGAAAGCTTCCCACAGGAAAGAGAAACTGAGTTAAGACCTGAAAGATTAGTTAGAAATAGGTGGGTGAAAGGTATATGGTGGGAGAGTGGAGAAAGAATGTCCTGGGAAGAAGGTAAAACATAAAGTCCTGGAGGTGAGAGAGCCCATGGCACATTAAAAAAACTGGAAGAGGGGCACCTGAGTGGCTAAGTCAGTTGAGCATCCAACTTCGGCTCGGGTCACGATATCGCGGTTCATGGGTTCGAGCTCCACATCAGGCTCTGTGCTGACAGCTTGGAGCCTGGAGCCTGTATCAGATTCTGTGTCTCTTCTCTCTTCCCCTCCCCTGCTCATGCCCCCCCCCCTCATAAACATTTAAACAAAGGGGGGGGGGGCAGGCGCTTGGGTAGCTCAGTCAGTTAAGTGTCCAACTTCAACTCAGGTCATGATCTCTCAGTTCATGAGTTCAAGCCCTACATTGGGCTCTATACTGACAGCTCAGAGCCTGGATCCTGCTCCAGATTGTGTCTCCCTCTCTCTGCCCCTCCCCTGCTCATGCTCTGTCTCTCAAAAATTAAATGTTCAAAAAAATTTTTTTTAATTTTTTTTAAAGAAAAACTGAAAGAAGTTCAGAATGGCTAGGAAAGAGTCTTACAAGGCATCTTGAGTTTTGTCTTTCTTTTTTTAATAATTTATTGTCAAGTTAGTTAACATACCATGTATACAGTGTAGTCTTGGCTTCGGGACTAGATTCCCATGATTCATCACTTATATACAACACCCAGTGCTTATCCCAACAATGCCCTCCTCAATGCCCATCACCCATTTTCCCCGCCCCCCAACTCCCCACCCCCACCAACCCTCAGCTTGTCTTCCATATTCAAAAATCTCTTATGGTTTGCCTCCCTTTCTGTTTGTAACTTATTTTTCCTTCCCTTCCTCTATGGTCTTCTATTAAGTTTCTCAAATTCCACATATGAGTGAAAACATGATATCTGTCTTTTTCTGACTGACTCATTTCACTTAGCATAATACCAGTTCCATCCACGTTGTTGCAAATGGCAAGATTTCATTCTTTTTCATTGCCAAGTAGTATTCCATTGTATTATACCCCATCTTCTTTATCCATTCATCAGTTGATGGACATTTGGGCTCTTTCCATAATATGGCTATTGTTGAAAGTGCTGCTATAAACATTGGGGTACATAGGCCTCCACAAATCAGCGCTCCTGTATCCTTTGGATAAATTCCTAGTAGTGCTGTTGCTGGGTTGTAGGGTAATTCTATTTTTAATTTTTTGAGGAACCTCCACACTGTTTTCCAGAGTGGCTGCACCAGTTTGCATTCCCACCAACAGTGCAAGAGGGTTCCTGTTTTTTCACATCCTCGCCAACATCTGTTGTTTCCTGAGTTGTTCATTTTAGCCACTCTGACCAGTGTGAGATGGTATCTCAGTGTGGTTTTGATTTGTATTTCCCTGATAATGAGCAATGTTGAGCATCTTTTCATGTGTCTGTTGGCCATTTGGATGTCTTCTTTGGAAAAGTGTCTATTCATGTCTCCTGCCCATTTCTTCACTGGATTATATGTTTTTTGGGTGTTGAGTTTGGTAAGTTCTTTACAGATTTTTGATACAACCCTTTATCCAATATGTCATTTGCAAATATTTTCTCCCATTCCATTGGTTGCCTCTTATTTTTGTTGATTTTTTTCCTTCACTGTGCAGAAGCTTTTTGTCTTGATGAGGTCCCAATAGTTTGTTTTTGCTTTTATTTCCCCTGCCTTTGGAGATGTGTCAGGTGAGAGGTTGCTGTGGCTGACGTCAAAGAGGTTGTTGCCTGTTTTCCAGAATTTTGTTTCCTGTCTCACATTTAGGTCTTTCATCCATTTTGAATTTGTTTTTGTGTATGGTGTAAGAAAGTGGTCCCGGTTCATTTCTTCTGCATGTTGCTGTCCAGTTCTCCCAGCACCATTTGCAAAGAGACTTGTCTTTTTTCTAGTGGATACTCTTTCCTGCTTTGTCAAAGATTAGTTGGCCATATATTTGTGGTTCAAATTCTCGGTTCTCTATTCTATTTCATTGGTCTGTGAGTCTGTTTTTGTGTCAATACCATACTGTCTTGATGATAACAGCTTTGTAATATAGCTTGAAGTCCAGAATTATGATGCCTCCAGCTTTGGTTTTCTTTTTCAACATTGCTTTGGCTATTTGGGGTCTTTTGTGGTTCCATACAGATTTTGGGATTGTTTGTTCTAGCTCTGTGAAGAATGCTGGTGCTATTTTGATTGGGATTGCATTGCATGTGTATATTGCTTTTGGTAGTATTGATATTTTAACAATATTTGTTCTTCCAATCCATGAGTATGGAATGTTTTTACATTTCTTTGTGTCTTTTTCATAAGCTTCCTTTAGTTTTCAGCACACATATCTTTTACCTCATTGGTTAGGTTTATTCCTAGGTATTTTATGGTTCTTGGTGCAATTGTAAATGGGCTCAATTCCTTGATATCTCTTTCTGTTGCTTCATTATTGGTATATAGAAATGCAACTTATTTCTGTACATTAATTTTATATCCTGTAACTTTGCTGAATTCATGTATCAGTTCTAGCAGTTTTTTGTTGTCTTTTGGGTTTTCCATGTAGAGTATCATGTCACCTGTGAAAACTGGAAGTTTGACTTCTTTGCCAATTTGGGTGTGAGTTAAGATGGTGGAGAGAGAGGGGTCGGAATGTCCCTTAACCCTCAACTCAAACACAGCAGTATTGAGGTCAGAACACTTGGAATACCAGGAATCCAGGCTATAGAGTGACAGAAAAATATCCACAGGTGGAAAGAGACAACCTGGCAGGACAGAGGTGTGTATTTGTGAATTGGGAGACATAAAACAGGCGGTGTAGGCACAGAGGAGTGGGGGAACCCCTTTGGTAGAGAAACAAAAGGAAGAGAAGGAGAGGCTGTGGCAGTGTGGGATTGTATTTGGACAAGAGAAAAACCTCCCTGGACCACAGACTGGGGAACAAAAAATACAGAGAGAGCCAGTGTCTACTTTGCAAATAGCCTTAGGAGTGAATATCAGAGTTTTCAGGGTTGCTCGACTTTCTCCAGACTGGAGCTGCTGCCTGTGGGGGAGGGAGCCAGCCCCAGGGCTCAGTATCAATCTCAGGGGCGCCTTGGGAGGGGACAGTCCCCTTCCTTGAGTTTTGTCTTTATGCTAAAGGTAATGAGCAGCTTTGAAAGAGTTTAGCAGAGTGAGATGATCATATTTGCACTTAAGGAACATCAGTTCAGTGCATTAGTGTAAAGAATTTATACTGCAAAGGGGAAAAATTCGAATAAGTTGGAAGACTATTTAGGGAAGAAATGATGAAAGGTTTGTCTGGAATAGCAGTAATGGAGTTGAAGAGAAGATAACAAATGACTTTTCATTCATGCATTTGTTTATTCAACAAATACTGTTGTGGATCCTGTGCTAAGCATTGAAGATATATCAAAAGAACAAATCTGGTCCGTGTTACCTTCACTAATGGTAGTGAAGAAGACAGTTAATAAACAAGTATATAAATTATAATCATAAACATGTAATAAAGGAAATAAATAGGGTACCATCATAGGAGGAGGGGGAGAAATGGGATGGGAAGACCTGTTTGTATGGGGTTAGAGATCTCCTCTCTAAGGAGGTAACATTTAAGCTGAGACTTGAAAGATAAAAGATCACTTGGCCCAGATTTCTGGCTTGGACAACTGGAGGAACAGTAGAAGAGTGGCTCCCTTCACTTGAGAAGCAAGGTTTGGCATAAAAGTGATGGCTTCAGTTTTATATCTATTACATGTGAAGTGCTTACAAGACATCCATGTGGAGATGTCTCATAAGCACTTAGCTATCTACACCTGGCACTCAGGAAAGATTATTGGATTGGAGATAAAGGTTTTGGAGTCACTTGTACATAGATGAATTTTGAAGTCCTAGAAGGAATGAAATTGTTCAAGGTGACTGTGTAGAATGAGAAGAGTAGATGCCTGCACAGAATCCCGATGAAACCCTGTATATAATTATCTATTGACTTATCTATATCTCTTACTTATGGATAGCCACTTGGAAATGTTTAGTTTTTTCTCTATTATAACTCTGGTACCTAGCCCAGTCTCTGAAAAGAACAGGGCTTTGGTATGGGTTGGATAGATGGGGTAGGTGGATGGAAGAAAAAAAAAAAAAAGATGGGTGAATATACAAGTAAATGAAGACACTAACACTTGAGGATGAACGGCAGAAGAAGAACCTGCAAAGGAAAGAGAGGAACTGGCCCAGGAAGTGGAAGAAAGACAGAAGATTATGGTTTCATGAAAGTTGAGAAAAGAGAGGTGCCAAGAAGGAGGGAATGGTCAGTAGTGTCAGATTCTGCCAAGAAAATGTAGTAAGAAAAAGACTCAAAAATATCCATTGGGTTTATCAGGTAATCTTATCTGTGGCAAGATCAGTTTCAATGGATTGGTGGGGGCCAAAACTAGATTTCAGTGACTTTAAGAATGTGTGGAAGTGTGGAAATAGATTGAGTGGAAATAGATAACTCAAGAAGCTTGTTTGCATGGAGAAGAGAGACAAGGCATTTGCAAAATGAGAGCACAGGGTCCAAGATTTATTTACAGTGGCAGAGAGGAAGTCTAGAAGGTACAGAATTCAGAACTCAAGTAGAGAGTTAATCTTAACTGGGAAGAGGGACCCTTCTGTTATGGCAGAAAGGAGGAAGGAAAGGGTGGACATAGATTCTGAAAATTGTACTACTTTGGTAGCAGGAAGTTGAGGACATTCTCTTCTAACTGCTTCTGCTTTATCTGGGAAATAATAAGGACAGACCACTTGTAGATGAGGTGGGGAACTGATAACATAGTTGGATGTTTGAGGAGAGAACTGACCAGAGAAAGATAGCATTGCATCATTGAAGGGAAAGATTAGACTGACACCAGTCTGCCACCATAAACTTTACAGTTTTGTAGTTTTCCTGCTGCAGCATTCTATAGCCCAACTGCAGGCATAAAGAAGAGGAATAAGATTAGAGTTTTGTTAGGTGGGCAAGAGAAGGAACATGAGTCAAGGTAGTTGAGGATTTTGGCAAGACAGTGGTTAGACAATGGCGGAGGACTGAGTAAAGACAAGGATTCGGGGAAGTAAGAAGGCAGGGCATCGGGTTGGGTTATCCACATGGACATCCAAGTGACTCAGGTTGATGACAGGAGGTGGAAATGAGAGGAAGTCTGTGAACTCAGCACCAAAGTTTTATGTGGGAAGGTGGAAGTGGAAAAATAGTGGCCGGGACATTAGTTTTCTCTCTGTAGGCCTTTCCTCAGTGCCCCATTCCCTTCACCTGTCACAGTTCCCTTTCTAGTATGGTCTCTCCTGAGGGAGTGGTATGAGTTAGGTTAAGGGAAAACTCTGTTTAGTGTTTCTCATGTAGGTAGTTTCTGCCTATTCATAAGGCTTGCTCTAGGCCTATTTTTAAATTGATGTTGCCAGTTATTGTAGTAACCAATCTGGTTAGTGGGGTGACTGGATGTCCGGTATTATGTATGGGCAAACAGATCCCTACGATCTCTCACTAGCTCCTTTCTACAAAATTTTAGCCTGAACTTGAAGTGAATTTTGAATGGAGCTTAAGTCATGTGGGCTGGTTATAATTCCTACAGCAGTTATCAGAATGTGCTTTCAAGTTTTCAGAGTCATTAGAACAGATGAAATCCATGTTTTAGTCACCTTAAATTCTTCCCTCGTGATCTGGCAATTGATTGGAATATAGATGAAAGAAAACAAGGGGGAAAACTTTACGTATTGATTGACTGGATTCAAGATACCTGTCTCTGAGATTTGTCCATTTGTTTTATTTTAGGTAATTTATTACTTGGAGTTATGTCATTGATTAGTTTTTAATATTGGTAAGAAAAGGGAAGAATTCAGATTGTTCTTTTTTCACAGATGTCTGTCTACAAAGATCAATAAAGGAAAAAATATTGAATTCTTTGTGTTATTTCCACCTTTGCCATTAAATTGTATGATCTTTGACAAGGGACTGATCAGCTAGTTTTCTCACCTATAAAGCGCTGTATCTGTCTGATGTGTTGACATATCCACAGGTCCCTGGGACAGGCATCTGTACCTCCCTGGATTTGTGTGTATACTTCCCTGGATGTATCTGTGCATGTGCTGAGGGTATCCCCATTTTGCCTCTCCTTGTTTCTGTTTTTCTTGTTTATCAGTGTTTACTTGGTCCCTTATCATTTTGATTGCTGTTTTCCTAATCTTAAAAGCATGCTTACATTTTTTTAAGTTTTTTTTTTTTTTAACATTTATTTATTTTTGAGAGACAGAGCTCAAGTGGAGGAGGGGCAGAGGCGGGGGGGGACACAGAATCTGAAGCAGACTCCAGGCTCTGAGCTGTCAGCACAGAGCCCGATGCGGGGCTTGAACTCACAAACCGTAAGATCATGACCTGAGCTGAAGTCGGACACACAACCAACTGAGCCACCTAGGTGCCCTTGAGCATGCTTTTGAGCATGCTTACATTTTTTTTTTTATTTAAATTTTTTTTTTAACGTTTATTTATTTTTTTGGGACAGAGAGAGACAGAGCATGAACGGGGGAGGGGCAGAGAGAGAGGGAGACACAGAATCAGAAACAGGGTCCAGGCTCTGAGCCATCAGCCCAGAGCCCGACGCGGGGCTCAAACTCACGGACCGCGAGATCGTGACCTGGCTGAAGTCGGACGCTTAACCGACTGCGCCACCCAGGCGCCCCGAGCATGCTTACATTTTAAGAAGAATACTAAAATACTAGAAAATGTCAAAATAAGGAAATCACATGTTTATCTTGATATAAAATCCTATGCATGAATTGGGTTTTCAGAGTCATTGTATCACTAAATAGGTGACTACATACATAACCTCATTTTCCAAATGTATATCCTTTTTTAGCAATGTATTATTTATAATGAGTAGTTTTTTCTGATTATAATAATACATTATAATATAAGTAAAGATTATCGGAAATGCCACTCTTGTGAAATTGCCACCATTAGCGTTTTGCTCATCATCCCTTCGTGTGTGTGTGTGTGTGTGTGTGTGTGTGTGTGTGTGTGTGGTTTTACAGAAATGAGATCATAGCATCCTTAGTTTTGTTTTTTTTTTTTCCAACGTTTTTTATTTATTTTGGGGACAGAGAGAGACACAGCATGAACGGGGGGAGGGGCAGAGAGAGAGGGAGACACAGAATCGGAAACAGGCTCCAGGCTC